>NC_073230.2:147621785-147926428 GCF_029281585.2 Gorilla gorilla gorilla
GGAAAAAAATTTTACTGTCAAACCTGTTCTCATCTCCACATCCCACTTCCAGCAACCCTCACCAAAGCCACTGAAAAATCCTCCTAGCTTGTCATTATACAGAAACACTTGCTCCTTTTCTAATTTGTTCTCTACATTGTAGCCATTGTGACATAAAAATGCAAATCTGGCCATGTCACTTTCTTAAAAGCTTTTAATAGACTTATTTGGACAAACACCAAAATTGCCTTGTGACTCTGCTTAATCTGGCCCCTGTCTCTTGTCCTAGCTTCTTCTGCCAGTCTTCCCCTCAATTGCACCACTTCAGTCATACTTACCTTCGTTCAGTTCTTTGAACCTGCCTGCTCTTCTTGCTTGGGACTTTCTGTACATGCTGTTCTCTCTTCCTAGAAGTAAAAGCCTTCACTGGGTAATCCCTCCTCATGCTTTCCCCAGCCTTCCAACCCCACTAAAATGAGATCCATTTCTTCATCATACGCTCTTATAACTTTCCATAGATTTCCTTTATGGTAATTCTCAGTTTGTAGTTATATATTGATGTGCTTATTCTAATAATATACATCTGCCGCACATTTAATCTTCACAACTACTCAGTAATATCTGTATTATTACCCTCATATTAAAGATGAGTACTCTATGTAACCTGCCCAAGACCACTGAGCTAGTAAGTGAGGGAACTGGGATTTTAACCTGCACTATGTACAAGACTGTAGTTATCATAAGGGCAGTGACCATGTTTGCTTTTCCTGACTGTTCTGTTCTCACACCTAGCATAATGTTTGGGAAATACCTAGTTGAAATATTTGGGATGCTGAATTAAGGAGAAAATATACTTACATTCTTGTCTCTTCACAGTATTTTCATTTCTTATGTGTATAATGTAACACACAAGGTCAGTTTAAAATTTCCCAACACCATTAGGAGGCTAACTGATTTAGCCTGGTACGATTGGTGTATCATGTACGTCTAGCTCGAGATAGGACCACCTTTTCATTTTCTCAAAAATTTACGTGCCATGGTTCTTTTGTCAGGTGTGTACAAGCTGTGAGGACAACGCAGAAGCCAATGGGTTTTGTGTAGAGTGTGTTGAATGGCTCTGCAAGACGTGTATCAGAGCTCATCAGAGGGTAAAGTTCACAAAAGACCACACTGTCAGACAGAAAGAGGAAGTATCTCCAGGTAATAAATGAGTTCTTTTCATTTTTTTCCTTCTATCTTTCCCCCTGTCTTTTCTTCCTTCCTGTATTGACTTGTTTTGACACATTTGTTTTGATAAGTATTAAATATACTGTTTTAAGTAAAAGAGGTTTATATTATCGAAATTTAAGTACTTACAAATTTTGGAAAGTACGAATAGATGTAGAACCCTGTTTTACATTCATACTGCCTGTCCTCCTGCTTCTATAAATGTCTTCAATTGGTGTGAATATAGAACAAATGGAGAAAAAAATTGCTTTTTCTTATTTTTCTTTTATCTCTAAGATAACAAGAAAGAGTGGGCTTAAATAATAACTCTTCCTTTTGATATTCTTGTTGTAAACCTGCATCATGATATTTGTCTGATATGTGGATAGCCAGAGAGGCTTTTTTATGTAATTATTATTTCTAGTTTTATGTAATTATTATTGTCTTGTTTTTAATGTACAGTTCACTCATGTTTTTTATTTTGGTAAAATACATGCAACATAAAATTTGTCATTTTAACTACTAAATGTACAATTCAGTGGTATTTATTACATTTACACATTGTGCAACCATCACTACTATTTTCAAAACTTTTTTATCACCCCAATCAGCATCTTTGTACCCTTTAAGTAATAACTCCAATTTTCTGGCTGGGCGCCGTGGCTCACGCCTGTTATCCCAGCACTTTGGGAGGCAGAGGCAGGTGGATCATGAGATCAGGAGATCGAGACCATCCTGGCTAACACGTTGAAACCCCGTCTCTACTAAAAACATACAAAAAAATTAGCTGGGCGTGGTGGCGGGCACCTGTAGTCTCAGCTACTCGGGAGGCTGAGGCAGGAGAATGGCGTGAACCCGGGAGGCGGAGCTTGCGGTGAGCCGAGATCGCACCACTGCACTCCAGCCTGGGTGACAGAGCGAGACTCTGTCTCAAAAAATAATAATAATAGTAATAATAATAACTCCAATTTTCTTCCCCTAGCTCCTAGTAACTTCTAACCTATTTTCTTTTTGTTGAGAGTGAGTCTTGCTTTGTCACCCAGGCTAGCTGTAGTGCGGTGGCACGATCTCAGCTCACTGCAACCTCTGCCACCTGGGTTCATGCTGTTCTCCTACCTGTAACTGGGATTACAGGTGAGCGCCACCATGCGTGGCTGAATTTTGTATTTTTAGTAGACACGGGGTTTTACCATGTTGGCCAGGCTGGTCTCGAACTCCTGACCTCAAGTAATCCGCCAGCCTTGGCCTCCCAAACTGCTGGGATTACAAGCGTGAACCACTGCACCCAGCCTTTATTTTCTGTCTCTATAAATTTGCTGATTCTAGATACTTCACGCAAGTGTAATCACATGGTATTTGTCCTTTGATACCTAACTTATTTTACTTAGCATAATATTTTAAGGATTCATCCATGTAATAGCATGTATCAAAATGTAGCAAAACCGTTGTTTTTTTTGTTTTTGTTTTTGTTTTTTTTTTTGAGACTAGTGAAAGACTTGGTGTAATCCCAGCACTTTGGGAGGCCGAAGTGGGATGATTGCCTGAGCCCAGGAGTTCTAGACCAGCCTTGCCAACATGGTGAAACCCTATCTACAAAAAAAAATTAGCTGGGCGTGATAGTTACATGCCTGTAATCCCAACAACCTGGGAGGTGAGATGGTGGGAGGACCACTTGAACCAGGGAGCTCGAAGCTGCAGTGACCTGTGATAATTGCCATTACACTCCGTCTGCGCGACAGTGTGAGATCCTGTCTCCAAAAAAAAAAAACCGTCTTAGCATTGCTGGAGTTAATTCCATATTTCATCTTGATGTGTTGTGCTTTTAATATTCTTGTGATATATTGGCCGATTTTTCTCTATCTGGTTATTTTCATTTTCATTCTGAATTCTATATGTTTATATATTTGTATCTTCAGAAATATTTCTTGTATTTATCTAATTATCAGTTTTTTAGTTCATTAATTTTATCTGTAATTCCTCTCAGGTTACCTTAGGGTTTTTTTTTGTGTGTGTTTTGTTTTGTTTTGTTTTGTTTTTTAGACAGAATCTCACTCCATGACCCAGACTGGAGTGCAGTGGTGCGATCTCGGCTCACTGCAAGCGCCACCTCCTGGGTTCAAGCGATTCTCCTACTTCAACCTCCCAAGTAGCTGGGATTATGTAATCCCTGTACCACCATGCCTGGCTAATTTTTCTATTTTTAGTAGAGACGGGGTTTCACCATGTTGGCCAGGCTGGTCTTGAACTCCTGACCTCAAGTGATCCACCCGCCTTGGGCTCCCAAAGTGCTGGGATTACAGATGTGAGCCACCACGCCTGGTATAGGCCAGCATACTGGTTTGTCAATTTTGACACTATTGACATTTTGAGCTAGATAATTCTTTATCGTTGCGGACTGATTTGTGCATTATAAAAAAAAAAATGCAAATGGCTGATTACTGAGCGTTGTTTTGTTTCAGTTATTAAAGAAATGCATTCTAAGATAGTAAAGTATGTGTCTTCTCTCTTTCTCTCTTGCTTTCTCTCTCTTGCATTTATTAAATTGTCAAAGATGAAAAATTTTG
The DNA here is from genome assembly GCF_029281585.2 of Gorilla gorilla gorilla. Lineage (NCBI taxonomy): Eukaryota > Metazoa > Chordata > Mammalia > Primates > Hominidae > Gorilla > Gorilla gorilla. The sequence continues at coordinate 147,625,535 of NC_073230.2, forward strand.
AGAGTTCCCCCTGTGAATACAGTTAATAGCCACTCTACACTGGTTGGAGTACAAATTGGCACAATTATTTAGCTTTTTTCTGTATAAATTACCCTTTGACTCAACAATTCTACCACGAGGAATTTACCTTATGGAAACATTTAAATGATTTGTAATTTTCATATGTTTATTTCAGCATTAAACTTACAAATATCCTTAGCAGGTGATATAGTGGTATATCTATTTCGTGAAATACTATACAGTTAATAAATAAGAATGAGATGGATATATACACTAATACAGAAAGTTATCTAAGGTAGAGTTAAGTGAGAAAAAAATCTTTAAAAAACAATATATGTACTACCATTTATTGTTTTATAAAATGTAACACTGCACTATACTATATGTACTTCCATACTTAGAAAAACAACCAGAGGAGTGCACACCAGGTTATTAATAGTAATTATCTCTGGAGGTAAGATTATTTCTGAAATGTTTGGATTTTGCCTTTAATTATTAGTAAGATAACTGCGGTTTACTATTTAACCATATTTATTCATATTCTGATTTTTTCACTTAACATTATGACATAAACATTTTCCAGTTTTATCCCCACACTGGAAAACTAGAGTGTAATAATGAAAACATTATTATTTCTGTGTTAATGGGTATTCTCTGTTAGGATTTTTACAAAAGTGGGTTATTTGACTACTCCTTTTAGGCATTTTTATTATATTTTCTTTCTTCCTCCCTCTTTTTCCATCTCTTTCTCTGCCTCTCTGTCTCTGTCTGTGAGGTCTCACAGTGTTCCCAGGCTGGACTCAAACTCTTGGTGCTCAAGCAAGCGATCCTCTCAACTCAGCTTCCTGAATAGCTGTGACTACAAGCGTGGGCCGCTGTGCCGGGCTTGATTTTCCAAATTGCATTTTCAAAAAATCTCCTCCCATCTTTGGGATAGAAGACATCCAGGTGGTTCATACTCATTTACCAGGGCTGTCTTAAGACTTTTTAATGCAATAAACCATATTTTTAACTACACACTTAGTTCTTTCATTTACTCCTGAACTAATGTTAATTTCTACTTGGAAAATGAAAAGGTTATTTACTTTTTTTCCCCTGAAATGCTGACAATATGTGATATCTTAATATCTGTAATTCTTAGTGAAAGTTATGGTATAGTATAGGTGAAGCTGTAGTGTTTATATCAATAGATGTGAATTCAAATGAGCAATCTAATAATTATTTACTATTCAATTATGTTAATTTTCTTCTCTTTGTCTCCCATTGTTTCTGCAGAGGCAGTTGGTGTCACCAGCCAGCGACCAGTGTTTTGTCCTTTTCATAAAAAGGAGCAGCTGAAGCTGTACTGTGAGACATGTGACAAACTGACATGTCGAGACTGTCAGTTGTTAGAACATAAAGAGCATAGGTACCAGCATCTTTGGTTATATATATAGATTCATATGCAGCTTTAGAGGACTAAAGGACTGCTGCCAACCCTCATCAAATGGCAGTCTGCAAATAGGTTTTGTTTGGCCAGCACTATGCTGGCCTGTACTGGGGTTTGTCACTTTTGACACTATTGATGTTTTGGGCTAGGTAATTCTTTATTGTTGAGGACTGATCTGTGCATTATATGGTGGTTAGCATCCTTGACCTCTACCAACTAGTTACCAGTAGCAACCCTCTAACCCTCCCCAGTTGTGACAACAAAATGTGGCTCCAGACATTGGCAACGTTCTATGGAGCAAAATCATCCTGAGTTGAGAACACTGGCCAACACACTGTTTTAAAATATATAGAATTAGTTGCCAGCCTTGTAAAATGGGGAGATTTTACATTTTTTAAATATCTAGATTTCTGGCTTTTTTGAGAAAACGGAAGCTATTCTAGCCCTGGGTCTGTATACTTTCATGTCAACATTTGAGGCATGCCTTTTCCAGTTCATTATAGTTCCTAGCAAAGCTTACTTTTAAATCTGATCTCAACAGTCATTTAAAGGTCAGCAACAGATGATTTAGACAGTAAGATTCGGATTGATACAAATATAATTATGATGGTCTAGGCTCCCGATAATGGCAGACTAGATAATTTGGACCAACAGTGAGAATGACTAGAAAACCTGCACAAAATACAGAAATTGTCTATATGAAATGCTAGAGCAAATAAAATAGTAAAGCATTATTGGACAGGATTGGGTTGGATTTGGAGCTAAGAATGGTGGGGGCCTTTTTCTCCGCTTGAGGTATTTGCCCAGAGATTGAGGAGTAATTTTGATAGGCTCACAGGGCTGAGAAATCACAGCTTAGAGTGCAAGGATCATGCATGGTGAATGCATCTCCTTGTCTTGAGTTGGGACCCTGAAAGTCTGCACTATTATAGTAAAGATAAATTAGCTAATAAGTAGTTCCTCACAGGGACTAAAGCTCAGCAACTAAAATTGGATTAAAGTGAAATCATATCGCTAGCTCCTCAAGTTTCCTCGTAGAATCAAATGTAAATCCTTGCTAGAAAGACAAAGAAAACATCTAGGCCTCCAACTTATTCAATAATGAATTTTGCAAAAACAGTATTCACAGAATTAGAAATAACCAGGTTTGTTAGGAGATTAGACAATGCGAACATAGTGAGACCCCATCCCCACAAAAAATAAGCTGGGCAAAGTGGTGTGTGCTTGTGAATAGCTACTTGGGAGACTGAGGTGGGAGGATTGCTTGAGCCCAGGAGTTCAAAGCTGCAGTGATAGTGCCACTGCACTCCAGCCTAAGTGACAGGATGAGACCCTGTCTTTAAAAAAGAAAGAAAGAAAACCCTAAAAATTACAGTAACTGAAATTAACTCAGTAGAAGGGCTTAAGAACAGATTTGGCATAGCATGAAACGAGAATTAATGAGCTAGAGGAAAATTAAGAAAATATCCAGGAAGAAGCATCATCAACAAGAGGAGGATGAAAAGTAGAAGAGATTAAAGATCTAATGTGGATGTAATTGCAGTCCAAAAAGGATGGAAAGTACAGAGAATGGGAAGGAAGCAATACTCGAAGACAGAATGTAATGGCTGAGAACTTTCAGAAGCTGATGAAAGGCATTCAGCCCATATTTAAGAAGTTGCACAAACCTCTAGCAGGATAATTAAGAAAGTAATATTTTTAAAGTGCAAAAAGAAAGTAACTTTCAAATCTAAAATTCTGTACCTGGTAAGCATATTCTTTAAATATGAAGGTGGTTGAAAAACCTTTCAGGCAAAATAAACTGGGAGAGCATATCCCTGCTAAACTCTCACTTAAAGTACCTCTTAGCAGAAGAAAAATAATAGGAGATACAGAAAGGAATATGGAGCAATAGGTATGAGTAAATCTAAATGAATGTTGACTTAGGAAACAGTAATATCTTGTTGATGTGGTGTGTGTATATGTATATCACATAGCAGCAAATGTACTAAAAGGGTATGGAATTTATGTTCTAAGGTCCATGCATAGTCCAGGAAGAGGGTGAAAAGTACCAATATTAGATGATATGTAAAAATCTGTTTTTGTAATGTCTAGAGTAGTCACTAAAAGAATAATAAGTACATATAATTACCAAGGTGGAGAGTTGTGGGGATGTGGAATAATGAATCAGTATAAACAAAGGCCAAAAAAATGAGAAAAAGAAATAAAGAAATAAAGAACAGTTGGAATATAATGAGGCCTTGGTAAGTTGGTAGATCTACAAATATACTATAATTATACTAAGTGTGAACAGACAAAATGTTCCAAATTATAAGACAGGTTTCGGACTGGATAAGAAGGAAAATAGAGAAATGTGCTATTTTCTTTTTATGAGAAATATCTAAAAACTCAATGTATAAAATACTTAATGGGAAAAGACACACCATATAAATATTAACCAAAGGCAACATGGTATAGTAGACAAAATCCATTATTTGAGGTAAAGAGGGACACTTTGTAAGGATGAAAGTCTCTCTTCATCTGAAAGATATGAGTTGTAAATTTATACAGGTTATAAACTTACAAAAAAATGACAGAATTTCAAACTAATAGAAAACTCCATAGTCACAGTGGAAAATCTTACCACTTTACGCAATAATTGAAGCCAAGCAGTGTGGCAGGTGCCTGTAAGTGCTAGCTACCTAGCTACTCGAGAAACTGAGGTGGGAGGATGGCTGAAGCCCAGGAGTTTGAGTTCAGCCTGGGCAGCATAGCAAGACCTATCTCTAAAAAATAAATAAGTAAGTAAACAAATAAATAACAAAACAAGCAGACTAAAAAATCAGTAAAGATAGAGAAATAAGGGCCAGGTGCAGTGGCTCACACCTGTAATCCCAGCTACTCGGGAGGCTTAGGCAGGAGAATCGCTCGAACCCAGGAGGTGGAGGTTGCAGTGAGCTGAGATGGCACCATTGCACCCTGGCCGAGGCGACAACAGCAAAACTCCATCTCAAAAAAAAAAAAAGATAAATAAGATTGAATACCACAATTAACATAATGTCTTATGGGCATTATGGAACACTGTACCCCAAAATATACATTCTTACAATAAAATATTTTTAACTGACCATATGCTAAAGTCTTAAATTTGAAAATATTGAAAAATACCATATATTTGGAAATGAAATTCTTGTGTTAACTAAAGTCTACTGATACACAATCCTGGAATTCTAGATTAAAGGAAAAAATTATTTAGAAGACATTATTGAGACAAATGATATAATTAAGAAACATGGTCTATAGGTTAAAGTACTGTAAACAAAGTCATTTTTTTTTAACTGTACTGTGGGCACATAAGAAAATCCTTTTTTTTAGGAAATGCACACTGAATTATTAAGGGGTTAAAGGGCTATGAAGAGGCAAACTAAAAATTGATTAATCTGTGTAAGGAGATATATGATCTCTATATGCTTGCAAATTTAACTTTGAAATTATTTTAAAATAAGCAGTTTAATACATTTAAATCATCAAGAAGAAATTCCAGTAGATGTTAGAAAACATTTTCATCTGAATGATAGTGAAAACATCAGTCAATCAAGCCTTGAGGTTTTTCTTTTTAATAATTGAAGCCATATTTGGAGGACAATTTATATTATTAAATGCATATGTTACATGTTAAGGATAGAGTCAATTCACTAAACATTTATTGCAGTTTAGGGAAGGTAGCAAATTAAACCCAAAGTAAGTGGGTTTTAAAAGAAACATAATAAAGACAAGTGTAGAAATAGTCAAAGCCAAAAATTCAGTCTTTCAAAAGACTAGTAAATAATCAACAATTCTCTGTATGAGTGATTGAGAGAGCAGGCCCAAATAACCACTACCAGGAGTAGGAAGGTGGCATTACTCCATATTTCAAATGCATTTTCAAAGATAAAAAGGATATCTGTCAATAATAACGAAAATTTTTACATGATATTGGAAAACTCTTAGAAAATGAAGCTTTTTAACAAAACTTATGCTAAATACAATAGAAAGTCAGAATAGTCTTTTAATGTTCATTCATAATTTAAAACCTTCCCACAAAGAAAATTACACATGCAAATGACACAGATGAATGTACCATATAGTTAAGGTAAAAATAGCCCCTTTTGGCCGGGCGAGGTGGCTCACGCCTGTAATCCCAGCACCTGGGGAGGCCGAGGCGGGCGGATCACAAGGTCAGGAGATTGAGACCATCCTGGCTAACATGGTGAAACCCCGTCTCTACTAAACATACAAAAAATTAGCCATGCGTGGTGGTGGGTATAATCCCAGCTACTCAGGAGGCTGAGGCAGGAGAATGGCGTGAACCCAGGAGGCAGAGCTTGCAGCGAGCCGAGATGGCGCCACTGCACTCCAGCCTGGGCGACAGAGCGAGACTCCGTCTCAAAAAAAAAAAAAAAAAGCCCCTTTTCTTATACAAACTTGTCTGGAGAATGGCAAAAAATGAATTCTTTCCAACTTGTTATATGAAGCCAGCATAACCTTTACACCAAAACTGACAAGGAATAGAAATGGAAAATTACAGGCCAGTCTCACTCATGAAATGAATGTAAAAATTCCAAGAAACGGAAAATAAGTAGGAAACAGATGATTTGAGAGGAGGGGAAAACTTGCCTTAAATCTCGTAGTATTGTCATTTTGGGACAGTGTAATCACAACCAATTTGGCCTCATCTTAGGGATACAGAATTCATTTAACATGCCAAAATCATTGATGCTAAAATCTTGCATGTCATATTAAAAGAATAAAGGAAAAAGTATATGCCTATCTCAATAGAAGCAGTAGAAACATTCCATAAAAATTAAATATACATTCATGATACAACATCTTAGCAACCTAGGAATAAAAAAGAACTTCCTAAACCTGATAAAGATTATTTATGGAAAGCAGAAAACATACTTAATATTGGAATATTGAAAGTCTTTGCATTGAGATTAGGAACAACTTAAGGGTGACCATTTTGACCATTTCATGTAACCTTATATTAAATAAGGGTAGTAAAGAAAAAGTTTACTAAGGTAAAAAAAACTTGAGTTGCCTATAAAAGTATTTGAAATGTTATAATTCACAGATATGATTATATACTAAGGAAATCCAATGTAATTATTAACTGGGTATCCCCTTTTTCTAACTGGCAACCCTATTTAGTTACATGTAAACATTTAAAATCACATTATATAAAATTGTTAATTTAGAAATACTGTATTTTGTACATTTTATTGAAAAAAATAAAATTCTTGTTATATATCTTCTATATCGTTGCCTTTCTATCTTCTCTAGAACTTCTCTTGAGTTATCAAACATAGTCTGGCAAAGTAAATCATCTTTCCTCAGTTTCAAATTGGAAACTTTTTAAAGTGCTGTTATCTCATTATACTGTTGCTTAAAGTTTTATTACAAGGCATAACATCAAGAATTTTGCCCTTCTCTGTCTGTATTTATCCTGATTTATCTTTGTGGCCCCTAGAACATAACTACCTATTATTTAAAAGTGGTCTTTTAAAATGTTTATTTTCAGCAGGCTTGCATAATGTAGAAATTACAAAATAGTTAATAAATCTGATTATATATAATTGACTATTTTTTGCCAAGTCCACCAAGTGAAAGTGAACTCTGTAAGCTTATAAAAACTGAATGATGGACGCATGTGGTTCTCAAACTTTCAAAATATTTATGTGTCCATAATCTTTCTTGAGGGATAATTTGAGAGGTGGGGGAAACTTGCCTTATTAGGGATACGTTTGATGTTTTAAAAGATTATTATATAAATTCTTTATAATCCTATTTTATGTTTTTATGTCTTTTTTTATTCTTGGACTTTTTCCTCATTGTATATTTTTATATGAAATAATTTGCTTATTTCTTCAGATACCAATTTATAGAAGAAGCTTTTCAGAATCAGAAAGTGATCATAGATACACTAATCACCAAACTGATGGAAAAAACAAAATACATAAAATTCACAGGAAATCAGATCCAAAACAGGTAATTTTATGGTATTATGTAATCATTTTTATATAATTTGTTAAGTATATTCACTTTTAGAACATTTTCCTTAAGTCACAGTTAAGTAATACGTTGTTAGATGACTGCAGTAACACATGATTGATAAGACTTTCCCAGAAACTTAGTTGGAAAGCATTCTTTTCTGCTGTAAAATTTCAAAACTAATAATAAACTACACTTAGTATCTTAATAGCTCATTTATCTAATAGGTATTGATAACTTATTATCACTTATTTTCCGATTTTAAAGAAATACCAAAATTTAAATGCCAAATCAACCATTTTTTTGCCAGTATTGTAAAATATTTTAACACTTGAATAAACCCTTAATTGTTATTTTAAGGTTTGCTGAAATTTGAGATGCCTGCCTTATGCTGCGATTTTTTTAAAACTGCAAACAGGTGGAAATTTTAAGACACTAGGATACAGGGATTGTTAAACTGTTCCGCACACTTTTTACTTCTTGTCTGATAAAATGCTTACTTACACAATTACTTGTTATGCCTTTTGCCCTGGTAAGAAAATCATCAACTGTCCAAAGTCTTAGACATCAGTGATTAGGGAGAACCACTAACCTCCATGGAGCGGGGGCAGCTGGAGGTGTTGTCTAACCCCTTTTTAAAATCCCATTTAGGGCACATACTGACATTTAATTTACACACCTATGAAATCCCATGACCTCTTCTGTTGTTTTACACACAAAAGAAATGTCACTGCCTAAATAAGTCAAGAAATGTTTATTAGAATGAGCCAGCGTAAAAGAGACCTCACAGAGAATTTAAATGTTTTTCTATGTATAAATTGTGTCAGACTTTAAGGCAGTCATCACAATCTATTATTATCATTTTGGAACATAGCTGGGGGTGGAGCATTTGGGAATTTTTTTAAGGTAATTAAATCTCTGTATTACCTGATTCCCTTAAAAGAGATTTTTAAACATAGTTTTACCATTTCTTGATGCCCCAGCATCATTCTTATATCTGTTTATTATTATGCATTATGTTGTGTATCTTTTAGTTTTTCTCATTATCAGCTCTCATTTGTTTTTACCTCTGTTTTTGTTTTTTGTTTTTTGTTTTTTTTTGAGACAGAGTCTCACTCTGTCACTTAAGCTGGAGTGCAGTGGTGTGATCTCAGCTCACTGCAACCTCTGCCTCCTGGGTAGCTGGGATTACAGATGCCCACCACTGTGCCCAGCTAGTTTTTGTATCTTTAGTAGAGATGGGGTTTCACCATGTTGGCCAGCCTGGTCTTGAACTAGTGACCTCAGGTGATCTGCCACCTCAGCCTCCCAAAGCACTGGGATTACAGGCGTGAGCCACCATACCTGGCCCTGTTTTTACTTTTCTCTTTGACACAACTATAGTTAATGAGATACTATTTTCTTTATTTACCATATTCTAATCAGAATAGTATATTTTGCCAAGTAGAATAATTGGTGGGTTTAAACTTTTTTTATTCTGAGTAATTGAAAATTTGTAATGAATATTTATTGAATGCATGAAGAGAGATAATTATAGGCATTTCTACCATCTAGTGGCAAAAGGTAGCAATTGTAAAATAATTAATTTTAAATTAAACATCTGCCCTTAATGAAATTTATCCGTTTGACTTTTTTCTTACTGTTTCACTGAGTATATGGTTTGATTTAAGGTCAAAGTTTACATTTTTTTTTTACGTACTGCTGTCAATTTTTTCCGCTATCATTTGTTGAAAAAACTATCTGTTGAATTGTTTTTCAGCACCTTTATAGACCATATATATGTGTGGGATTATTCTGTTCCATTGTGTTTTTCTCATTGCTAGTACTTCACTTTCATGATCATGATCATTGTAGTTTTTTATAGTAAGTCTTAACATAGTGTTTTTCAAATTTGTTCTTTTATTTTTATAAATGATTTGTGCTTTTTTTCTTCTACAAAATAATAACATTGTGTGTAACAATTTTGATTTCTGAATTGAGGCAAAAAATTAAACAATCTTTGTTAAGTGCAAATTGCTTACATATCTTTATAGCCTATCTGATTATAAAAGGGTACATTTATTAGAGTAACTGGTAGTCATTTTTATGCATTTGCCCCCATGGCACTGTTTTTCCCTTACTCATCCTATTCTACCATCATGAATATTTAAATGACTTTTTTGAGATTGGTTGCTTCTCATGCTTATCTGGTTCCCTTGATCCTGTAGTAATGTTGATGTCAAACAATTATCTGGAAGAATTTCCAGCAGGAAATAAAGTCTCTGCCAGTTTGGTCTTAAGTTTTGGAGGGTGACTATGGGAGAAGCTTACAGAAGAAATGAAGCTTTTAATTTACTCTCACAAAGTTTGGTGGATGCTCTGTTATTTTCTATAAGATATTCTGGTGTGGTACCGTATGTTTTTCTTTCTGTAAGAGTGTTGCTGGAATCAGGAGACTGGAGAGACAAGTAGGTGAAACAGGAGGATTTTATTGAGTGCACTCAGACCCAGCGGATTAATATCCAAAGACCAGGCCTAGAACAAAGACTGGGCCTAGAACAAAGACTGGGCCTAGAACAAAGACTGGACTTGGCTTTTATACACACTTCTAAAAGGGGATGGGCTAGTTTGAAACAAGCTTACAGTGGCGTGAAGCATAGTGGCATGAAAGCTCAGGTACTGAAGCAGACCAAAGGCAGTTAATCATACTTTGACAGGTTCATAACTCAGGCTTACAATGACTCTTGCTATGCGGCCTAGATGGCTGTTATCTAGGCTTGCTCTAGTGCCTTGCGCCGGCTTATCTCATAACCTTCACTATGGTGTCTAGATGGCTACAATCCAGGCCCGCCCAGGTATGTCTCATGACTTTCGCTGAGCTGCTTAGATAAAACAATGCCTGAAGTTACTAGTTATAGAAAACAGGAATCTATAAACTCATAAGTTTACTCATACCATAGGAGAAAGGAAAATAAAGAAAATTTGTTTTTTTCTTCTCCCCATGTTGGGGGAGTGCTGGGAGAGTCTACAGAGCACATTCCTTTGAGCCCTAGCTTCTTAGATAATATCATCAAGACTTTCCTGGGTCTGGGCTGTGCCTGTTTCTGCCTCTGGGATAAGTCAGCCTAATACATGAAAGCTTGTTTTTCAAATTTGCTTTTCTCTTTTTAATTTCTTTTTCTTTTTTTTTCTTTAATTTCCCACCTCAAGAGAAGTATGTGGTTGATAAAACATAGTTATTTGGCTGCTAATTTTGCAAAGAATGGGTTAAGTAGCAAACTACTATTTTTGTCTTTTTCTATTTAGGTGTATGAATACTGTAGCAGTTAAGAATACTAAGAAAAGAGTGTCACATATACACTTTTCTAGCTTTTGGTTGCAATTAATATAGTAGAACTTGTTCAGAATCATCATGGTTTATAAATCCTTTTTGGTCCACCCCCACCCCCCCATCCTTTTAGGTAGAGCATTGATTTTCCCGGGTGTTCTCATAATTTTTCCAAACCATATTTTCTTAAAATGTACTCATCTAATTTTATATATATTTTTAAGATTCAAGACTTAATTTTAAGATTGAGTGGTGATATCTTTCAGAAGAATTATATTTCTGCTGTCTCATCTTCAAGACAGTCAATTTAAAGTAAAGGACTCAGAAATAGAGCTTCTAAGGGCTGAAAACATTTTGGTCTAATTTAGACATTAAAACATCAATTTTAAATATTATACAAAAAAATCTGCCTTATGTTTTTCCCTGTTTTAATTTTCAGAATTATTGAAGTAAATCAAAATCAAAAGCAGGTGGAACAGGATATTAAAGTTGCTATATTTACATTGATGGTAGAAATAAATAAAAAAGGAAAAGCTCTACTGCATCAGTTAGAGGTAAGTGACTGCCCATGGGATAGTATATTGATTCAACATAGTATTTCCTAAAGTACTGTGAAGTAGAAATCATAGTGCTTTTTATATAGTTGTTTCATTGTGATTTAATATTTTTTTTTTCCCACTCCCAAGTTTTCCTTTGCTGGGTTTTGTATTGTAGCTGACATTAAAGCTTTATAATACACTATGAATGTCTGATGACTGATTGTTTTCTTTATAGCACAAATTATAATGCCTTGCTTGTAGGAGGATCTCTGAATGTTAAACAGATGAGTTATTTTCGAGATGCACTGAAATGAAAACTTTGCATCACCAAGGTGGTTTAGTGGAGCAAAATTTTCTAGAAAGATACACTGTTCGATTTAATTCTCAAATATATATATTTAACCCTGTGAGAAGTTAGGTAAAAGAATATGGCTAGCCGTGCCCTCAACATTTTGTAATTGTAATTGCGAGAGCAGCACTTAGGGAGATATGCCCAAGGCACTTAGTTGTTTCTCACTGCAGGTAAGAAAAACATTACCATCTTCCTCAGCTTTTTAAAACTCATGAAGGTCAAGATCCAAACTTGGTGTTTGACTTCAAATAATATAAGGTTATAACAGCTACATGGTACATTAATGTATAATATTAATTGCATGATTTTTAGGTATTCTTTTAGTATGTTGACATAGAAAGCATATTGATACAGTAAAGAAGCAAATGAGAAAAAAAAGAATCCTAATGTTTGAATATTTGAGGAAAAATAAGACTTCTAGAAATAATTTAGGTCATCCTTTTTATATCATAATTTACCAAATTAAAAGGTTTCTGTCAGAAAGTTCTGTCCCTTCTGGGAAAGCATGGTCATTCCTGTGTATTATCAGCTGTACAGGAAACAAAGACTAAAATAATTCTCTGTTCTTTTGGAAACGTAGTTATTTAGTGAGGAAGTATTCTGGGCAGGAAGAATCAGACCCCATTTATAGTAAATATTTGTTCAAGGTCTGTGACTTTAAAAAAAAAAAAAAGAAAAGAAAAATTTAAGTAGAATTTTAAGTTTCCAAAACTGCTTAAAATCAAATATCACTTTGATTTGCTTTCCCAGATATTAGTAGTGCATACATTACTATGTCTGTGTTTTCAAACTTGACTATACATCAGAATCACTTGAAGAGCTTTACAAAGAAGATGACCAGACTTGCAAATCTGTAGGAGTGAACCTGGTCAGTATATATCTACTGATGACCAGGTTCATTCTTAAAATTAAAAAAAAAATTTTTTTTGAGACAGGGTCTCACTCTGTTGCCCAGATAGAAGTGCAATAGCGTGAATCACGGCTCACTGCAGCCTCCACCTCCTGGTCTCAGGTGATCTTCTCATTGCAGCCTCTCGAGTAATTAGGACTACAAGTGTATGCCACCATGCCTGGCTAATTTTTCTTTTTTTTTTAAGAGTGGGGGTTTTGACACGTTGGCTCAGGCTGGTCTCGAACTACTGGGCTCAGGCAGTCTGCCTGCCTCAGCCTCCCAAAGTACTGAGATTACAGGTATGAGCTACCCACCTTGCCCCCACTTTGTTTTTTTTGGAGACAGTGTTTTACTTTGTTGTCCAAGCTTGAATGCAGCGGTGTTTTCACTGCAGCCTTGACCTTGTGGGCTCAAGCAATCTTCCCACTTCAGTCTGCTGAGTAGCTGTGCAACCACACCTGACTAATTTTTTATTTTTGTAGAGATGAAGTCTCACTCTAGTGAATTTTCTTATTTTACTTTTTAGAGACAAGGTCTCACTCTGTCACCCAGGCTCGAGTGTAGTGGTATAGCCTTGGCTCACTGCAGCCTCAAACTCCTGGGAAACTGGGACTACAAGCGATCCTCCTGACTGAGAAGCTGGGACTACAGGGCGTGTGCTGCCACTCCTGGCTAATTTATTATTATTATTATTATACTTTAAGTTCTAGGGTACATGTGCACAACGTGCACACATGTATATGTATACATGTATACACGTATATGTATATGTTACATATGTATACATGTTACATGTGTCACATATGTTTACATGCGTTACATATGTATACATGTGCCATGTTCGTGTGCTGCACCCATTAACTCGTTGTTTACATTAGGTATATCTCCCAATGCTATCCCTCCCCCCTCCCCCAACCCCACAACAGGCCCCAGTGTGTGATGCTCCCCTTCCTGTGTCCAAGTGTTCTCATTGTTCAATTCCCACCTATGAGTGAGAACATGCAGTGTTTGGTTTTTTGTCCCTGTGATAGTTTGCTGAGAATAATGGTTTCCAGTTTCATCCATGTCACTACAAAGGACATGAACTCATCATTTTTTATGGCTGCATAGTATTCCATGGTGTATATGTGCCACATTTTCTTAATCCAGTCTATCATTGTTGGACATTTGGGTTGGTTCCAAGTCTGTGCTATTGTGAATAGTGCCATAATAAACATATGTGTGCATGTGTCTTTATAGCAGCATGATTTATAATCCTTTGGGTATATACCCAGTAATGGAATGGCTGGGTCAAATGGTATTTCTAGTTCTAGATCCTTGAGGAATCGCCACACTGACTTCCACAATGGTTGAACTAGTTTACAGTCCCACCAACAGTGTAAAAGTGTTCCTATTTCTCCACATCCTCTCCAGCACCTGTTGTTTCCTGACTTTTTAATGATGGCCATTCTAACTGGTGTGAGATGGTATCTCATTGTGGTTTTGATTTGCATTTCTCTGATGGCCAGTGATGATGAGCATTTTTTCATGTGTCTGTTGGCTGCATAAATGTCTTCCTTTGAGAAGTGTCTGTTCATATCCTTCACCCACTTTTTGATGGGGTTGTTTGATTTTTTCTTGTAAATTTGTTTAAGTTCTTTGTAGATTCTGGATATTAGCCCTTTGTCAGATGAGTAGATGGTAAAAATTTTCTCCCATTCTGTAGGTTGCCTGTTCACTCTGATGGTAGTTTCTTTTGCTGTGCAGAAGTTCTTTAGTTTGATTAGATCCCATTTGTCAATTTTGGCTTTTGTTGCCATTGCTTTTGGTGTTTTAGACATGAAGTCCTTGCCCATGCCTATTTCCTGAATGGTATTGCCTAGGTTTTCTTCTAGGGTTTTTATGGTTTTAGGTCTAACATTTAAGTCTTTAATCCATCTTGAATTAATTTTTGTATAAGGTGTAAGGAAGGGATCCAGTTTCAGCTTTCTACATATGGCTAGCCAGTGTTCCCAGAACCATTTATTAAATAGGGAATCCTTTCCCCATTTCTTGTTTTTGTCAGGTTTGTCAAAGATCAGATGGTTATAGATGTCTGATGTTATTTCTGAGGCCTGTATTCTGTCCTCCTGGTCTGTATCTCTGTTTTGGTCCCAGTACCATGCTGTTTTGGTTACTGTAGCCTTGTAGTAAAGTTTGAAGTCAGGTAGTGTGATGTCTCCAGCTTTGTTCTTTTGACTTAGGATTGTCTTGGCAATGCAGGCTCTTTTTTGGTTCCATATGAACTTTAAAATAGTTTTCTCCAATTCTGTGAAGAAAGTAATTGGTAGCTTGACGGGGATGGCATTGAATCTATAAATTACCTTGGGCAGTATGGCCATTTTCACAATATTGATTCTTCCTATCCATGAGCATGGAATGTTCTTCCATTTGTTTGTGTCCTCTTTTATTTCATTGAGCAGTGGTTTGTAGTTCTCCTTGAAGAGGTCCTTCACATCCCTTGTAAGTGGGATTCCTAGGTATTTTATTCTCTTTGAAGCAATTGTGAATGGGAGTTCACTCATGATTTGGCTCTCTGTTTGTCTGTTATTGGTGTATAAGAATGCTTGTGATTTTTGCACCTTGATTTTGTATCCTGAGACTTTGCTGAAGTTGCTTATCAGCTTAAGGAGATTTTGGACTGAGACAATGGGGTTTTCTAAATATACAATCATGTCATCTGCAAACAGGGACAATTTGACTTCCTCTTTTCCTAATTGAATACCCTTTATTTCTTTCTCTTGCCTGATTGCCCTGGCCAGAACTTCCAGCACTATGTTGAATAGGAGTGGTGAGAGAGGGCATCCCTGTCTTGTGCCAGTTTTCAAAGGGAATGCTTCCAGTTTTTGCCCATTCAGTATGATATTGACTGTGGGTTTGTCATAAATAGCTCTTATTATTTTGAGATACGTCCCATCAATACCTAATTTATTGAGTTTTTAGCATGAAGGGCTGTTGAATTTTGTCAAAGGCCTTTCCTGCATCTATTGAGATAATCATGTAGTTTTTGTCTTTGGTTCTGTTTATATGCTGGATTACATTTATTGATTTGCGTGTGTTGAGCCAGCCTTGCATCCCAGGGATGAAGCCCACTTGATCATGGTGAATAAGCTTTTTGATGTGCTGCTGGATTCGATTTGCCAGTATTTTATTGAGGATTCTTACATCAATGTTCATCAGGGATATTGGTCTAAAATTCTCTTTTTTTGTTGTGTCTCTGCCAGGCTTTGGTATCAGGATGATGCTGGCCTCATAAAATGAGTTAGGGAGGATTCCCTGTTTTTCTATTCGTTGGAATAGTTTCAGAAGGAATGGTACCAGCTCCTCCTTGTACCTCTGGTAGAATTTGGCTGAGAATCCATCGGGTCCTGGACTTTTTTTGGTTGGTAGGCTATTAATTATTGCCTCAATTTCAGAGACTGTTATTGGTCTATTCAGGGATTCAACTTCTTCCTGGTTTAGTCTTGGGAGGGTGTATGTGTCGAGGAATTTATCCATTTCTTCTAGATTTTCTAGTTTATTTGCATAGAGGTATTTATAGTATTCTCTGATGGTAGTTTGTATTTCTGTGGGATCGGTGGTGATATCCCCTTTAACATTTTTTATTGCGTCTGTTTGATTCTTTTCTGTTTTCTTCTTTATTAGTCTTGCTAGCGGTCTATCTATTTTGTTGATCTTTTCAAAAAAACCAGCTCCTGGATTCATCAATTTTTTTGAAGGGTTTTTTTTTGTCTCTATCTCCTTCAGTTCTGCTCTGATCTTAGTTATTTCTTGCCTTCTGCTAGCTTTTGAATTTGTTTGCTCTTGCTTCTCTAGTTCTTTTAATTGTGATGTTAGGGTGTCAATTTTAGATCTTTCTTGCTTTCTCTTGTGGGCATTTAGTGCTATAAATTTCCCTCTACACATTGCTTTAAATGTGTCCCAGAGATCCTGGTATGTTGTGTCTTTGTTCTTATTGGTTTCAAAGAACATCTTTATTTCTGCCTTCATTTTGTTATGTACCCAGTAGTCATTCAGGAGCAGGTTGTTCAGTTTCCATGTAGTTGAGCAGTTTTGAGTGAGTTTCTTAATCCTGAGTTCTAGTTTGATTGCACTGTAGTCTGACAGACAGTTTGTTATAATTTCTGTTCTTTTACATTTGCTGAGGAGTGCATTACTTCCAACTGTGTGGTCAATTTTGGAATAAGTGTGATGTGGTGCTGAGAAGAATGTATATTCTGTTGATTTGGGGTGGAGAGTTCTGTAGATATCTATTAGGTCTGCTTGGTGAAGAGCTGAGTTCAATTCCTGGATATCCTTGTTAACTTTCTGTCTCGTTGATCTGTCTGATGTTCACAGTGGGGTGTTAAAGTCTCCCATTATTATTGTGTGGGAGTCTAAAGTCTCTTTGTAGGTCTCTAAGGACTTGCTTTATGAATCTGGGTGCTCCTGTATTGGGTGCATATATATTTAGGTTAGTTAGCTCTGCTTGTTGAATTGATCCCTTTACCATTATGTAATGGCCTTCTTTGTCTCTTTTGATGTTTGTTGGTTTAAAGTCTGTTTTATCAGAGACTAGGATTGCCACCCCTGCCTTTTTTTGTTTTCCATTTGCTTGGTAGATCTTCCTCCATCCCTTTATTTTGAGCTTATGTGTGTCTCTGCATATGAGATGGGTCTCCTGAATACAGGACACTGATGGGTCTTGACTCTTGATCCAATTTGTCAGTCTGTGTGTTTTAATTGGAGCATTTAGCCCGTTTACATTTAAGGTTAATATTGTTATGTGTGAATTTGATCCTGTCATTGTGATGTTAGCTGGTTATTTTGCCCATTAGTTGATGCAGTTTCTTCCTAGCATCAATGGTCTTTATGATTTGGCATGTTTTTGCAGTGGCTGGTCTCAGTTGTTCCTTTCCGTGTTTAGTGCTTCCTTCAGGACCTCTGGTATAGCAGGCCTGGTGGTGACAAAATCTCTCAGCATTTGCTTGTCTATAAAGGATTTTATTTTTCCTTCACTTATGAAGCTTAGTTTGGCTAGATATGAAATTCTGGGTTGAAAATTCTTTTCTTTAAGACTGTTGAATATTGGCCCCTACTCTATTCTGTCTTGTAGAGTTTCTGCCGAGAGATCCACTGTTAGTCTGATGGGCTTCCCTTTGTGGGTAAACCGATCTTTCTCTCTGGCTGCCCTTAACATTTTTTCCTTCATTTCAACTTTGATGAATCTGATAATTATGTGTCTTGGAGTTGCTCTTCTCGAGGAGTATCTTTGTGGCATTCTCTGTATTTCCTGAATTTGAATGTTGGCCTGCCTTGCTAGGTTGGCGAAGTTCTCCTGGATAATAACCTGCAGAGCATTTTCCAACTTGGTTCCATTCTCCCCGTCACTTTCAGGTACACCAGTCAGACATAGATTTGGTCTTTTCACATAGTCCCATATTTCTTGGAGGCTTTGTTCGTTTCTTTTTACTCTTTTTTCTCTAAACTTCTCTTCTTGCTTCATTTCATTCATTTGATCTTCAATCGCTGATACCCTTTCTTCCAGTTGATTGAATCAGGTACTGAAGCTTGTGCATTCGTCACGTAGTTCTCATGCCATGGTTTTCAGCTCCATCAGGTCATTTTAGGACTTCTCTACACTGGTTATTCTAGTTAGCCATTCATCTAATCTTTTTTCAAGGTTTTTAGCTTCTTTGCAATGGGTTCAAACTTCCTCCTTTAGCTCGGAGAAGTTTCATCGTCTAAAGCCTTCTTCTCTCAACTCATCAAGGTCATTCTCTGTCCAGCTTTGTTCCGTTGCTGGCTAGGAGCTGCGTTCCTTTGGAGGGGGAGAGGCGCTCTGATTTTTAGAATTTTCAGCTTTTCTGCTCTGCTTTTTCCCCATCTTTGTGGTTTTATCTACCTTTGGTCTTTGATGATGGTGATGTACAGATGGGGTTTTGGTGTGGATGTCCTTTCTGTTTGTTAGTTTTCTTTCTACCATTCAGGACCCTCAGCTGCAGGTCTGTTGGAGTTTGGTGGAGGTCCACTCCAGACCCTGTTTGCCTGGGTATCAGCATCAGAGGCTGCAGAGCAGCGAATATTGCTGAACAGCAAATGTTGCTGCCTGATCATTCCTCTGGAAGCTTTGTCCCAGAGGGGTACCCGGCTGTGTGAGGTGTCAGTCTGCCCCTACTGGGGGGTGCCTCCCAGTTAGGCTACTTGGGGGTCAGGGACCCACTTGAGGAGGTAGTCTGTCCGTTCTGAGATCTCAAACTCCATGCTAGGAGAACCACTACTCTCTTCAAAGCTGTCAGACAGGGACATTTAAGTCTGCAGAGGTTTCTGCTGCCTTTTGTTTGGCTATGCCCTGCCCCCAGAGGTGGCCTCTACAGAGGCACGCAGGCCTCCTTGAGCTGCAGTGGGCTCCACCCAGTTCGAGCTTCCTGGGCGCTTTGTTTACCTACTCAAGCCTCAGCAATGGTGGGCGCCCCTTCCCCAGCCTCGCAGCCGCCTTGCAGTTCGATCTCAGACTGCTGTGCTAGCAATGAGCGAGGCTCCGTGGGTATGGGACACTCCGAGACAGATGTGGGTTATAATCTCCTGGTGTGCTGTTTGCTAAGACCGTTGGAAAAGCTCAGTATTAGGGTGGGAGTGACTCGGTTTTCCAGGTGCTGTCTGTCACAGCTTCCCTTGGTTAGGAAAGGGAATTCCCTGACCCCTTGTGCTTCCCGGGTGAGACGATACCTCGCCCTGCTTCAGCTCACACTCGGTGCACTGTATCCACGGTCCTGCACCCACTGTCCGACAAGCCCCAGTGAGATGAACCCAGTACCTCAGTTGGAAATGCAGAAATCACCCATCTTCTGCGTCGCTCACGCTGGGAGCTGTAGACTGGAGCTGTTCTTATTCGGCCATCTTGGAACCACTTCCCCGCCGCCCCTCCTTTTTTTTTTTTTTTTTGTAAAGACGTGGTCTCACTATGTTGCCCAGGCTGGTTGGAGTCCTTTTTTAAAGGCAAATAAAAATAACCCCTTTTATCTGTTAAGACTCATAAGAAATTGGCTGAAATAGATATTAGGATAGAGGACCAAAAAACCAGGGCTTCTGATTCTTAATTCTCAACCTTCTCCAAAGTAAACAATTTCTATTCCTACTAGAATGTTTCCAAAGAAACACTTAATAAATTTTTACAGAGGTCAAAAATAGTCTACTAGGCAAATTACTGTCTCTCTGAACTTAAATTAGATATGGCAGAGCCGTTGGCTGTTGTTAGTAGTCCATCAAACAGACAACTACCATTTCCTCCTTAATTCAGTGTAGCTCAAGTGTATTTTCCAAATCTGGAACTGACTAGGGCTAGGATCTGGGTTCGCTTTTTATTGAGAATGTAAGTCCATGTTGTAGTATAGCAATTTTACTTGTAAACATTTCTAATTTGTCTGAGACAGCAGAAAGTCCTGTTTTCCTCCTTTTTCCTTGCTAGGTCTAGGATGAGGTTTTTGGATAGGAACCTTTAAAATAACCCAAGTTCAGTGTGCTCTACTTTTGATTATCCGTCTTCTCTAAGGAAAGTGCATACATACCTCCTTTAGAGAAATCTATATTCTTTTATGTAGCTTTTGTTAGAGTGCATTGGCCCACGCATTCAGTGCATCTGTTGGCTCCGATGTTAATTCTCAATAGACAAATAATATGATGCCTTTTAAAAAAATTACCACATACAAAGGGTAAGTGTCATCTGCAACACAGCATGACTCTGTTTTGCAGAAACTACTTGCAATTCCAACTGTTAAGTAGAATCCCTAAAAGGTGAAATCGTATGATTAAATTACGTGATAGAGTTACTTTATAGGTTTGCTGGACAGTACATCTGTTTTATTTGTGAATGTTGAATTTCATAGGCATTTACTGTACTATAGCTAATCTTTCCTTTTTTGTGTATTGTAAGATGCATGAACAGAGTTAAATCCCAGAATATGTAAAACCTGATCCAGGGCCTTTGAGGAGTGAGGGGCCACATTGGGATGCAGTTTTTTGCCATAGTGAAAGTGATCCTTTATACTAATAGGGAAAACAGAGTATTTTTAGTTTCAGTAAATTGAGTACTTAGAGATTGTAGTTATTCTAATTTGTTTACCTGGAAATGACCATCAAAGTCTATGTTACATGATGATACTAATTTTGAAACTATTTTCTTGTTTTCAGAGCCTTGCAAAGGACCATCGCATGAAACTTATGCAACAACAACAGGAAGTGGCTGGACTCTCTAAACAATTGGAGCATGTCATGCATTTTTCTAAATGGGCAGTTTCCAGTGGCAGCAGTACAGCATTACTTTATAGCAAACGACTGGTAAGATAAAGTATGCTATTTAATATACTGTAAAAATGCACAGTAAAACAATGGAGCCATTGTAATGCTTAAAATTTATTCTGCTTGTGCATCAGTACTTTTTACCTATTTCTAATATCTATCAAAATATTTTGGTTTTAATATTTTTACCTGGCATAATTTGGGTGTAATTTCACTTTTAATTTATCATTAATTCCTTTTTTTGTTCTTTCCAAGTATTCACTGTCTTCATAGCAATTGAAGTTAATATCAAAAATAAGGATGATAGTGAACATTTTCTGATTATCTATAGTGTGCCAGGTACTAATTCTAAGAATTTCCATGTAATATTTAAACTTTTACCTCATTCTTATGAGATATACCTATTCACCCCCCTTGTACACATGATGAAACTAAGGCATGTGATTATGTAACATGTCTAACATCACACAATATGAGGTATAGCCAGGGTTTATAATATGATCTCAGACATGACCTGAGCCTGTGTTCTTCTTCTTGGTGCTACACGGCAATCTGTAGTGCTGGATATTTTTGCCACAGAAAAATAGCTCTGTGATTTGGTGAACTATTTGACATTGGTCTAGAACCTTGCTACTTAACATATGACTACCACATCACTTGAGGATTCTGGTCAGGAGATCTGGGGTGGGGCTTGTGAATTTCTAACAAGCCTTCAGGTGACTCTGATGCTGCTTGGTCTGTGGGCTGTGCTTTGAGTAACAAAGATATAGAAGACATTTAGCTACATTCTTAAAAATTCCTGCTTTACATTAATCTTATTAAAGATTCAACAGAGATTTATACTCCGAAGTATACTATAAACCATAGGTTCAGTTCCAGACTATTGCAATAAAGCAAATATCATAATAAGCCAAGCCATACAGTTTTTTAAAGTTTTCCAGTGCATATAAAAGTTTTGATTATAAATACTGTAGTGTAACTGTGCAGTAGTATTATGTTTTTAAAAAAAACAGTGTATATACCTCAATTAAATAATCTTTTTTTTTTTTTTTGAGACGGAGACTCACTCTATCGCCCAGGCTGGAGTGCAGTGGCGTGATCTCCACTCACTGCAAGCTCCACCTCGCCGGTTCACACCATTCTTCTGCCTCAGCCTCCCGAGTAGCTGGAACTACAGGCGTCCGCCACCAGGCCCGGCTAATTTTTTGTATTTTTAGTAGAGACGGGGTTTCACCATGTTAGCCAGGATGGTCTAGATCTCCTGACCTTGTGATCCACCCGCCTCGGCCTCCCAAAGTTCTGGGATTACAGGCGTGAACCACTGCACCCGGCTTAAAGAATACTTTATTGCCAAAAATGTTAATCATCTGAGCCTTCAAGAGTCATAATCTTTTTGCTGGTGGAGATGTTGATGGCCACTGGGGTTGTAGTTGCTGAAGGTTGGGATAGCTGTGTCAATATCTTAAAATAAGATGACAATGAAGTTTGCATTGATTGACTCTTTTTTAGTGGAAGATTTCTCCATAGCATACAATGATAATTTGATAGTATTTTACCTACAATAGAACTTCTTTCAGAATTGGAGTCAGTCCTCTCAAAGCCAGTAGCTGCGGTATCACCTAAGTTTATGGAATATTCTAAATTCTTTGTTGTCATCTCAACAATGATCACAGCATCTTCACCAGGAGTAATTTCTATCTCAAGAAACCACTTTTCTGTGCTCATCCGTAAGAAGCAACTGTTCATCCATTCAAGTTTGATCATAGGATTGCAGCAATTCAGTCACATCTTCAGGCTCTACTTATTATTCTAGTTCTCTTGCTGTTTCTACCACATCTGTAATTCCTTCTTCACTGAGGTCTTGAACTCCTCCAGGTCATCCCTAAAGGTTGGAATCAACTTATTCCTAACTCCTGTTATTGTTGATATTTTTGTCTCCTCCCATGAATCACTAAGGTTCTTAATGGCATCTAGAATAATGAATCCTTTCTAGAAGGTTTTTAATTTACTTTGCCCAGATCCATCAGAGGAATCGCTGTGTATGGTGGCTATTATACTAGCCTTATGTAACGTATTTCTTTTTTTTTTTTTTTTTGAGATGGAGTCTCACTCTGTCGCCTAGGCTGGAGTGCAGTGGCGTGATCTTAGCTCACTGCAACCTCTAGCTCCCAGGTTCAAGCAATTCTTCTGCCTCAGCCTCCCAATAGCTGGGACTGTAGGCATGCGCCACCATGTCCAGCTAATTTTTCTATTTTTTATAAGAGATGGGGTTTCCCTATGTTTTCCAGGCTGGTCTCGAAACTCCTGACCTCAAGTGATCCACCCGCCTTGGCCTCCCAAAGTGCTGGGATTACAGCATGAACCACTGCACCCAGCCACATAATGTATTTCTTAATAATTATTTCTTAAATAATACTTGAGGCCATGCACCTATAATACAACACTGAGAGGCTGAGGCAGGAGGCTCACTTGAGGCTTGGAGTTCGAGACCACCCTGCGCCACAGGGTGAGACCCTGTCGCTACCAAAAGGAGAAAAAAAAAGACATGAGAATCAGAATTACTTCTTGATTCATGGGCTGCAGAATGGATGTTATGTTAGCGGGCATGAAAACAACCTTAATCTCACATATTTCCATGAGAGCTCTTGGGTGACCAGTTGTATTTGTCAATGAGCAGTAATATTTTAAAATCCTTTATCTTCTGAGCAGTGGGTCTCAAAAGTGGGCTTAAAATAATAACTAAAATATATTGTAAGTAGATGTGCTGTAATCCCAGCTTTGTTTTCACTTATAGAACACAAAAGCAGCGTAGATTTAGGATAATTCTTGAGGGCCCTAGGATATTTGGAATGGTCAATGAGCATTGGCTTCAATTTCAAGTCATCAGCTACATTAGTCCCTAACGAGAGTCAGTCTGTCCTTTGAGGATTTGAAGCCATGCATTGTCTTCTCTCTATGAAATTTCTAGATGGCATCATCTTCCAATAGAAGTCTGTGTCATCTACGTTGAAATGTGTTGTTTAGTATAGCCACCTTCGTCAATGATCCTAGCTGTATCTTTTGATTAACTTGCTGCAGCTTCTACATTAGCACTTGGTGCTTCACCTTGTACTTTTATATTGTGTATACTGCAGAATGGATGGTTTCTTTCCATAAATCTCACGGACCAACCTCTGCCACCTTAAAACTTTCTTTTGCAGCTTCCTCACCTCTCACAGCCTTCATTGAATTAAAGAGAGTTTTAGGACCTTTCTCTGAATTAGATCTTGGGTTAAGGGTATGTTATAGCTGGTTTGATCTTCTATCAAGACCATGAAACTTTCTTCCTATCAGCAATAAGTCTGCTTGGCATTCTCTTCATTCATGTGTTCACTGGAGTAACACTTTTGATTTCCTTCAAGAACTTTTCCTTTACATTCACAGCTTGGCTAACTGGTGTGAGAGGCCTAGCTTTCAACCTGTCTCAGCTTTGGACCTGCCTTCCTCAGTAAGCTTACTCATTTCTAACTTTTGATTAGTGAGAGTCATGCAACTCTTCCTTTCACTTGAACACTTAGAGACTATTGTAGGGTTATTAAATTGTTGTGTCTGAGACTACGGAGGCCTGAGGAGAGGAAGAAAGAATGGCTAAATTGGTGGCACAAACAGAATATACTATTTATGTTTGCTCTTACATGGGTGTGGTTTGTGGTGTCCCAAAACAGTCACAATATTAACATGAAAGACTACAATCACTATAACAGATTATTGTTAAGAATTACCAAAATGTGACAGAGACACGTGAGCATGTGCTATTGGAAGAATGGTGCTGATTTTCTCAATGTGGTATTGTCACAAACCTTAAATTTGTAAAATTTACAGTACTTACGAAGCGCAGTAAAGCACAGCTCAGTAAAATGAGGTGTGCTTGTATTACTACCTCCAAATGAAGTTTTCTGTCACCTATTCCAAAAAATGGAAGTCCAGAAATTTTCTCTACAATTTTAAAATAAGGAAATGTGATTCTGGATAAACTTTATAAAATAACTTCAAATATTGAGTGACATCAGAGTTCTATAACTTTTCTTAATCATGAATTGTATTTAATTCTTAGGATTTGTTTTCCTTTCATAATTATCAGTGCTATAGTCTCCATCCTGAGTCTTATTTTTTCATTAGTTTTAATGGAAAACATCTATACACTATATACCTTCTGTAGTCTGTTACTTACATTTTTTTGAAAGTCAAATAGAAAAGGGATAGAGGGAATAGAGAATTGTGTTTTTCAACTTAATCCATCATGAGTGTGTATGTGTAAGACACATTATTCACGCAATCAGATAAGCATTCTGTCAATCTCCTTATCAATTTAAAAATGTGTTTTTCATTCTGTTCTGATTTTGTTTGATTGTATTATGGAGAAAATAAAAATAGGAGATGGGATAAATTAATTTACACAATGAACTGTTGAAATAGGAATGAAAGAGATAGTCATCTATATGATACGTAGAAGAAAACAGGAGCAGTGAATCATATAGTACCAGTATTACCATATTCTTGGTTAACTAAATTTTAAAATCCTGTGGAACCCAAGTGAGCATTGATGCATTTCTAGTAGCAGCTGTAGATAATAATTTGCCTGTAATGCATGCAGAGCTGAGGTTCATGATTATTTTTAAACATTTAGAAGATTTTCTAACTTCAGAAAATGTGAAAATCATTATATTGTATAACTCTGTTCTCCAGAGTTCTGCTTTATAAACATAGCCATGTTTACTCAGGTTATCCTTTAAGTGATGGATTTTATGTGCTTAAAAAATGGAAACGAAATGCCTAGCAGCCCTGAAACCTCAAGCTTGGCTTGCTATTTTAAAAAATTTATTTATATTTTACTATATATTTAAAGTGTACAACATGATATTCTGACATATATGCATATTGAAATTATTGTTTCAGTCAAACAGATGAATATCCATTATCCTAGTTACCTTGTATCTGTGTGTATGGTAAGAACACCTAAAATCCATAACATTTTTGATATACATAACAGTGTTATTATGGAGGTTTTTTTGGTTTATTCTTTTGGTTTTCTGTTTTTTTGTTGTTGTTGTTTGAAACAGGGTCTCCCTCTATCGCCTAGGCTAGAGTGCAGTGACATGATGATAGCTCCCTGCAGCCTCAAACTTGGAGGCTCAAGCGAGCCTTTTGCCTCAGTTCCCCAAGTAGCTGGGACTACAGGTGCATGCCACCATAGTCCAGATTTTTTTTTTTTTTGTAGAGACAAGGTCTTGTTCTGTCACCCCAGCTGTCTTGAACTACAGGTGTGAGCCACCACATCTGGCCGGCATTACAATGTTATTAACTGTAGTTCTTACTCTGTACATTAAATCTCAATGCTTATTCATTCTACCTACCTGGAAATTTGTACCCTTTGACTTCTCTACATTTCCTACCCACCTAGCCCCTAGTAACCACCATTCCAGTTTGTCTTCAACTTTCTAAAAATATTCCATGTATAAGTGAGATTATACAGTATTTTCATTTCTGGATCTGGCTTATTTCACTTACCATAGTGTCCTCAAGGTTCATCCTTGTTATCACAAATAGCAGGATTTCTTTCCTTTTTTAAGGTTGGATGATATTCTATTGTATATATCTACTGCAATTTATTTATCCATGCATCATTGGATACAGGTTGGTTTTCTATCTTGGCCATTGTGAATAATACTGCAATGACATGGGAGTGCAGATATCTCTACAAGGTCCTATTTCATTTCCTGTTGTAATATACCCAGCAGAGGGATTGCTGGACCTACAGTAGTTCTATTTTTAATTATTTGAAGAACCTCCATATCGTTATCTGTAGTGGTTGCACCAATCTGCATTCCCACCTAAAGTGTACAAAGGGTTCCCTTTTATCCACACCCTGGCCAACACTTGTCTTCCTTGTCTTTTTGATATTAGCTGGATCCTAACAGGTATGAGATGATAGCTCATTGTGGTTTTGATTTGAATTTTCCTATTGATCAGTGATGTGGAGCATCTTTTCATACGCCTTTTGGACATTTTTATGTCTTCTTTGGAAAAATATAAATTCAGACTCTTTGCCCATTTCTTAATCACGTTATTTGGGTTTTTGCTATTGAGTTGTGTGAGTTTCTTATACCAGTTGAGCATCCCAACTGAAATCTGAAATTCTCCAAAATTCAAAACTTTTTGAGCACCATCATGACATCACAAGTGGGAAATTACACACATAAGAATTGAACACAACTTGGATTCATGCACAAAATTATTAGAAATATTGTATAAAATTGCTTTCAGGCTATGTGTATTGAGTATATGAAACATAAATGAATTTCATGTTTAGACTTGGACCGTATCCCCAAGATATCTAATTATCAATATACATAATACATAAAATCTGCGTGTGTGTGTGTACGTATCTATATATTCACATAAAAACTATCAAGAATCTTACTGTCTCGCCTTCTCTTCCTGGCATGGAGGCATCAGCATGGTGACTGAGGTCACTGCACATTGGAGAGGGTTGGGGAACCACAACAGGCATGAAGCTGGCAGCCACGGATGTGAAGTGGTGAGGGAGGAATACGGAAGTGGTAAGAAGAATTAGCCAGTGTCATTTGGATTTTGGTTACATTGAGTAAATAAGTAAATGGATTGAATAAGTAAGTAAATATATTGAAGGTAATCACAGCCAAGTTTCCGAGAAGGTATTTAGAAAGAAGTTAGGCTAGGAAGGGCCCAAAGATGTGTTGGATTGGAATTAAGAGTACAAGTATGAACTTAGAGTTTTATTTTTATTCTTGGACTCAGATCTAGCAATAATTATAGATGTATATGTCCATCTGTATGTGTGTATGTATTCGTTGTTGGTGTGCTGCATCCCAATAGCAGTGAGGTCACTTCCTTCCAGATCTTGGTTTCAAAATACCAAAGAAAGGGGGGGAAAGTAAAAGTTGTGCCCAGAACATGTTGTTATACCAGAAGACTACCAAAATGCTCAGAGAATAATGGGGACATGTCAAAGGGAACAGGATTCAGTGTAAAAGGGCTCCCACTGGGAAAACCAAGAACAAATTTGAGGATCAAAATAAGTCACTGTAATAATAAATTATAACACACTGAATTAAATAAGAATACATGAGTTCATAACATAAATCAGTAAACAGTAGATTATTTGGGGGAGAAGTTGATAACAAAACTAAAAGTTATAGAAAGAACAATGGGTATACAGAAGCACATTTGACCACTATCATAGAGGTAATTTGGGAGGACTAATTAGTGGCTGTAAATATGCTGGGTAGAGGATTGATGGGGAACACAGTATTAGTAGAATCTCAGAATACCTCTTCAACTTTAAGGTTAAGAAATTGAGTAGCAGAATTATAGATCAAGATTAATATCACCAGTGGTATGACAAGTTGACATCCTACGTTTCCTGGCACGTCATCATTTGTGTGGTATTCTTGCCAAGAATACTGTAACTAAGTCTGATCAGGAGGAAATATCACCCAGGTTAAAGGTCATCCTACGGAATGTAAGGTGTAAAATCTTCAAAACACATCAGGGACATGAACGAAAGGGAAAGACTGAGCAACTGAAAAATGAGGCAGCTAAGCAACTTATATCCTTGATGGCATCATGGAAAAGACTGCTGAAACTGTTGGCATTTGGATGAAGTGTTTAAACTGGATGGCTGTGTTGTAACAGTTGGTTTATGAATTTGGAATCTGGGATTTGGTTATGTTAGAAGATCTTTGTTTTAGGATATCCATACTCTGCAGTATTTAGGGAAGACAGGACCTCATTCCTGTAGCTTGCTCTCAAAAGTTTTGGAAAAAGACTAATAACGTGTGTAGGAGCAGTTGGGTGGGTACTGGAGCAAATGTGGTCATAACTTAACACTTAGGGAATTTGGATGAAAGGAATGTAGGGTTCTTTTACTTTTCTGGCAGTGTTTCTGTGATTTCAAAATTATTTAAAAATAAATGATTAAATGGCTATTGTCAAAAAGATAAAGGTAACAAGTGTTGGAGAGGATGTGGAGAAAGGGGAACGCTTGCATCCCGTTGGTGAGAATGTAAATTAGTACAACCATAGAAAACAGTATGGAAGTTCCTTGAAAAATTACATATAGAAGTATCATGATCCAGCAATCTCACTTTTGGGTATATATTCAAAGGGAATGAAATCAAGATCTTGAATAGATGTATGTACTCCTGGGTTCATTGCAACATTATTCACAATAACCAAAAAATGGAATCAGTCTAAGTGTTCAACAGATAAATGGATAAAGAAAATGTGGTACATATACCCAATAGAATACTATTAAGCTTTATAAAAGAAGGAAATCCTGTCATTTGCAACAACATAGATGAGCCTGGAGGACATTATATTTACTTCATGATCTCACTTACACGTGGAAAAAAGTTAAACTCAGAGAGAGTAGAATGGTGGTTACCAAGGGCTGGAAGGGATTCAGGGTATTGGAAGGGATGTTGATCAAAGGCTGCAAAATTTCAATTAGATAGGAGGAATAAGTTCACCAGAGCTATTATACGACATGAGAACTAGAATTAATAACACTGTGTTTGTATTCTTGAAAATTGCTAAGAGAATTGATTTTAAGTGTTCTCATCACAAAAAAATAAGTATATGAGGTAATACATAGATTAATTCAATTTAACCATTTCACAGTGTATATTTCAAAACATGCTGTACACAGAAACATATTCAATTTTTATTGGTCAATTAAAATAATGCTTTTTAAAAATAAATTATTAAATTTTAGATAAAACAATTATTAAATTTTAGATAAAACATAGTTCTTAGAATACTTCTTATGGTTAGCATTATGAGTATGATTTATGGTGGGAATTAAAAAAGGGGAAATTTGAGGGAAAGGTATATTGTTTTGACTGCTGCCTGGTAAACACTTTGCTACATATTCTACCTAGTCCCAAAATAAGTTATTTATTTATTTATGTTTTTAGAGACGGAGCTTCCCTCTGTCACCCAGGCTGGATTGCCTCCCAGGTTCCAGTGATTCTCCTGCCCCAGCCTCCCAAGTATCTGTGATTACAGGTGCATGCCACCACACCTGGCTAATTTTTTTGTATTTTTAGTAGAGACGGGGTTTCATGATGTTGGCCAGGCTAGTCTCGAACTCCTGACCTCGTGATCTGCCCACCTTGGCCTCCCAAAGTGTTGTGATGACAGGTGTGAGCCACCGTGCCTGGCCTATACATATGTTTTAAAAGTATAGCCAACGGGATTTGCCAACAGGTTGAATATAGGGTGTAAGAAAAAGAAAGGAGCCAAGGACTTTAAGTTGTAGGGAAAAACAGTATTACCAATAATTGAGATGGAGCGGGTTATAGGAAGAGTACACCTGAGAATAAAAAGTACAGTCATGTGTTGCTTGATGACGGGGATGCATTCTGAGAAATGGTAATTTCGGCATTGTGTGACATCATAGGATATACTTACACAAACCTAGATGGTTTACCCTTTTGCTCTGATCTGTACAGCATATCACTGTACTGAATACTGTAGGCAGTTGTAACATAATGGTAAATGTTTGTATATTTAAATGTAGAAAAAGTACAGTCAAAATACAATACAAAGGATTTAAAAATGGTACACCATGGAGGTTGCAGTGAGCCGAGCTGAGATCGCACCACTCCACTCCAGCCTGGGTGACAGAGTGAGAGTCAAAAAAAAAAACAAACAGTACACCTGTATAGGTATAAGGCATTTACCATGAATGGAGCTTGCAGGACTGGAAGTTGCTCTGGGTGAGCAAGTGAGTAGAATGATGAATGACTGTGAAGGCATAGGACATTACTGTACACTACTGGGGACTTTATAAGCACCTTACTTTTAGACTACATTAAATTTATTTGAAAATATTTTTCTTCAATAATAAATTTTAGCTTAAGGAAAGCTTACTGTAACTTTTTAACTTTATAAACTTTTTAATTTTTTAAATGTTTTGATTTTTGTAATAACCAGTTAGCTTAAAACACAAACACATTGTACAAATTCTTCCTTATATCTTTAATTCATAAGCTTATGTATTTATTTGTTTATTTTAAAACCTTTTGTTAAAAACCAGGACAAAAACATACACATTAGCCTAGGCCTATCCAAAGTTCATATCATCAATATCACTGTCTTACACCTCCACATTTTGTCTCACTGGAAAGTCTTCAGTTCTCATTTCCTATTATAATAATGCTTTTTCTGAGACTATCTCTTGAAGGACTTGGCTGAGGCGGTCACTTTTTTTAGTAAGTAGTAGGAGTACACTCTAAAATAATGAGAAAAAGTGTAATATAGTAAATACATAAACCAGTAACATAGTCATTTATTATCATTATGCAACTGGCAGCACTGTAGGTTTGTTTACACCAGCATCACCATAAACACTTGAGTAATGCCTGGTGCTGTGATGTTACAACAGCTCCAGCATCATTAGGCAATGGGAATTATTCAGCTTCATTAATTTTATGCGACCACTGTTGTACATGTTGTCCATTGTTGACTGAAACATTGCTATGTGGTACATGACTACATATGAATGTAGAGGAAGGGAGAAGTCAAAAAACTGAGCCCTGGGCATTCCAGCACATAGCGGTGTGGGAGAGAGGAAATCACCAACAATGGAGACTGAGATTGTGCACTGCCAAGAAGCAGAGGAATCCCTGCCCTTACTGGGGAGTTCAAAAACAGGTTGGCATTGGAACCTAAATCTATTCTCAGTGGCTCCAAAAGAGTAGCAGCTAGTGAAACAAGGGAAAACCATGGGATTATAGCGTGCTAGAAACCAAATGGAAAAAAAGCATTTCCATGAAGGCAGACTGACCACCTGTGTGAAAAGCTACTACAAGCCTGAACATAATGGTTTCAGGAAAGAATGGGCAGGGAAGAATAGGAGACGGTAAACCTAGAGGAGTCTTTTGAAGAGTTTTGCTGCAAAAGAAATGGGGTAGTTGATGATGGGAGAAAAGGAGTAAAGAGTTTTGTTTTTAGCTGGAAAAACTTAAAGCATATTTATATGTTGATGGGTGTGATCCAGTAAAATGGGAAAATTGGTGTTAACAGAAGAGGGATGAAAATTACTGGGCAGGCAAGACGGGGTGTGCTCTACTGCACAAGTGGAAGGCTGGCTTTAACTAGAAACATGGACATTTCATCATCCATTGTAACAGGAGGGGATATTGACTGAAAAGTGGTGGAAGTTTGTGGAAGATCTTTGATTGTTGCTAATTTTCAGTGAAATGCTAAGCGAGTACATTAGCTAAGATTAAGAATGGGGGAGGAAATACTGATGATTCAAAAAGAGAAAAGAAAGTAGGAAATAGTTATTTAAGAAAGTAGGGAAGTGAATGGACTAGAGAAATGTCATATGTTAGCCAGTCAGCCTTAATGGCCTACCTGAAGTAAGTGGTCATGTGTTTGAAGTGAGATCAGTTCAATTATATTCAGGCAGAATGTGGGATTTAACCAGGGTAGGTTGTTTTATCTAGGGCAAACGTTGAGGAGAGTGAAGTGAGCATACATAATTGAGTGAGTGAGAGAAAGAGGAGTTGATGATGATGTGTGTGTGTGTGTGCACAAAGTCTTACAGGACCTGGTGGGTTTGTAGGATTATTGGTATTTGGGCACTAGAGGAAGTGAATCATTTGGTTGGATATTGAAATCATCAAAAATTGCCACAGGACTAGTGTTGGAGATGGTAATAGTGAACCAAGAACTAAAATCTTCAAGGACTGAGGGAGAATGAGTAGATGTTCATTGATGACTGCAGCGTGGAGGAAAGTGGATGGTGTGGTGTGATGATATGAGATTCAAAGCTGGTTGTATTCAGGGCGATGGCGGGAACAGAACTGTAACAAGGAACAAGGAGAACCACCTCACTCACAGGCCCAGTTCCATTTCCTAAACAGACAAATTTGTATTCCCTGTAACTCATTAGCCCCTAGTCTTCTGAATCCTTTTCTGAGAGAGTAAGTAAAATAAATGAAAGCATTAATAATTATAAATGAAAAATTAATAATAATGAATAAATTAATAATTTATTATTTTATAATTTTAATTTATAATTTATAATTTAATTTATAATTTATAATTTATTAATAAATTAATAAATGAAAACTTAATAATTTTTATTTTACAAATATTTGAGTTAGTGATTCTGCAAAGTTTTATTAATAATTCAAAAAACTGACTTTAACCTGTCACTTCAAAATAGGTTCAATAGTACAGCTAACTGAGTTATGCCTCAAAACTTTTTAACTTGTTTTGGAAAGAAAATTGTGTTGTATGTCCAACAAACCTATATATGATTGTTTATTGTGTATTGATGTACATACTAGAGACTGTTTTTGTATATTTACTGGGCACTTAATAAATTATTTGCCTAATATTTAGTTATCTCTCCTTTTTCTTCTAGATTACATACCGGTTACGGCACCTCCTTCGTGCAAGGTGTGATGCATCCCCAGTGACCAACAACACCATCCAATTTCACTGTGATCCTAGTTTCTGGGCTCAAAATATTATCAACTTAGGTAGGCCATTACCATTACATACATTTCTCAGTGGCATTTGTCTGTAAAACTCAATGATTATGACATGTTACTGAAAATATGTTCACTTAGGCTGGGCATGGTGGCTCACATCTATAATCCTAGCACTTTGGGATCTCTCAAGGATCACTTGAGCCCAGGAGTTCAAGACCAGCCTGAGCAACATAGGGAGAGCCCATTTCCACATAAGATTTCTAAGTTAGCTAAGGGTAGTGGCACATGCTTGTAGTCCCAGCTACTTGGAAGGCTGATGCTGGAGGATCGAAGAAAATATGTTCTCTCACTTTGAAAACGTTTTCATTTTGTTTTAAAAAGACATGTTGTTTCTAATAGTATTTCATTAACGTATGTATATGGTAACAAATATACATGAATATAAACACACATACATGTACAGATGATAAGAAAACATTCTATAACATTGACTGACAGGGTGTCTAGACTTAGGGATTTAGGTGTCCTGTCCTGTCCTATTCCCTCAACCCCCCAAATCTGGTTTGTTCTCTTAGCTCTAAATTTATCAGAATGGGTTAACTTGACTTGTCATTGATAAAGGATTTTTGATATCCTGAAAGTTTTATTTTAAACTACTATATTTTTATTGGCTTATCTTTACAACTATTCAATAGGTACCTAATGGTTCAATCCTTTATCTTGCTTAGGGAAGACTTTTAGTTTTCTTCTTTTGCCTGATCAGGTAATAGTTATATAGATATCTTACTAATTGAAGTAAAACATACATACTGACAAGTACCCAGATCTTAAGCAATCAAGTACTGCATAATGATATCTCAATCAGCTAACTGCATCTACGACTTATAAATACTGTTTTTTTTTACTTTATCTTTCGTATGTTTAGATACACAGATACTTACCATCGTTTACAGTTGCCTACAGTATTGTCCAGATAATTCAGTACAATTGCATGCTATACCGGTTTGTAGCCTAGACTCTACCTAGCAATAAGCTATGCCATATAACCTAGGTGTGTAGTAGGCTATACAGTGTAGGTTTACATAAGTAAACTGATGTTTGTCTAAAGATAAAATTACCTAAATGACACATTTATCAGAACATATCCCTATCCTTTAGCAACACATAACTGTATTAGAACTCACTGAATTATCAC
Source organism: Gorilla gorilla gorilla (assembly GCF_029281585.2). Classification (NCBI taxonomy): domain Eukaryota; kingdom Metazoa; phylum Chordata; class Mammalia; order Primates; family Hominidae; genus Gorilla; species Gorilla gorilla. Next base: position 147,660,083 of record NC_073230.2, read on the forward strand.
AAAAAGAGACTGTCATTTTGGTAACATTAGGAAGAAAAGTATCCTTGCAAGCAGTTCAGCAGAAAGTTACTACTTTAGCTTCTTTATTGTACTGTTTGCTGAGTAGAAACACCTTTTTGCCTTCTTTCTTAATTTCTCACAGGGTAACTATACAAACAAATTTAAGAATTCCCTACACATTGTCTGTTCATCAACAAACAATATTATCTTTGATGATTTTGGTGGTGGGTGGGGGGTGCTCGTTGAATTTGTTTCAGAGTCATCAAAGATGGTTTCTCATCCCCGGCACTAGATTCTGGGTAAGAAAAGAAAATGGCTGGAGAAAGAGCCCATACTCACCAGGAAAGGAGGAAATAGGCAATCTAACCCATAAGGGAAGAACAAAAAGAATCCCGGAAGCAAAGGTGATAAGGAGACCCCTGCAGACTAGTTTAGGTACAGACATATGTATATTGATACATAGCAGGAAACTGGAATTATTACACACTCATTTTACCAAAAAGAAGCATCTTTAGAATACAAAACATGTGTATAAGTAACTTATTGCCACACCTGACTCTACCACCACACATTCATCTGTACTCTGAACCCATCACAAGATATAAATCCAAACAAGTGGTCATATGTGCTATGTACTTATATCACAATAGGTAAATACACCCACATATAGACATAAGTACATTTAAGAATTATATTTAAAACTGTACACACATAAATGGATATAGTTTCAGATAAATCTAGTTTAGCCAAAACAAAAACAGGATCTCCTAGTCTAATAGTTTGTGAAACCGACATAATGAAGTTAATATATTTTACTGTAGGATTTCTTAGAGCTGTCATTTACAGCACTGTAAATTCATATACAATGAGATTTGCATTGTAAATCTCTAAAGAAGGAGACAAGTTTCCTAAACTTGTTACCCATGGCTTCTGAGAAACATATAAAAGTGCTAGGGGAAAATATTGATCTAGATGAATATTTTGTTACTGTCTTGAGTGACTTTAGATAAGTTTTACAACCTCTCTAAACCTTAGATCCCTTATGTGTAAAAGAGAATGTTATTGTTTCTTCTAAACATACACATATACCTACTTGTCATAGTGAATTACACACAGTAAACATTTAATGAATAACTGTATATTTTTAGAATGCATATGATTGGTAAATCATAAACATTTAAGTTTCTACTGTTGAAATCAAGCTTGATTCAGGCCTTTCAAGGGCACCGTTAAACTCTTAAAACTAGTTTCAAGCCAGTCAATGTATTCTGTATCAAAAAGTTAACATAGTATGCATTGTAAAGGTATAGGAAACTTGAGAGATCACAACTTGTTAATAGTAAAGATTCAGAAATACTTTTTGGGATTGTTTTTAGAGCCAATGTTAGGTTCACTTGTTTTGATATATGACAGCAGTTCTCAAAGTATAGTCTGGTACTCTTTCAGGGGACCACAAAGGCCACCCTTTTCCAGCTACATGTCTGGATGAGTGTTGTGCCAGACCTCTGTTGACTTCAGTAGGGATAGGACCATGTTTGAGAGGCCCAAGAAGAGACCTGGAGCCAGTGAACGAGACACAGGGCTTATTGAGGGAACTTACATACAGGACAGTCCAGTGGAAGTGGGCTGGACAGGAGAACCACCAGCAAGTAGTTTATATAGCACTTAGCACCCTCCCGCTAGCAACCTCCATGTGGCAACCTTCATTTAACACAAAGCAAAAGGCACCCATCCCCAGTATGGCCTGGATTCCACAGGCTGGGCTGGGGGTTCAGATATTCTTCATTGATAAAGAATGAATCTCCGGGTTGGCCACTCCTGGGTTCCTTAACGCGGAACTCCAAACACACATTCTTCTTAGGCCATACAGGGTCACTCACAGGGTACACTTAAGTTATTGCTGTCAGGTGCTGTCTGCCATACAGTGAGACTGAAATTTTTTTCATATATTTTAACTTAACAATATATTATGATAGATAGTGCAGAAACAGATAATGAGATTTCAGCTATTAAGCCAGACATTCAAAGAGATTTTTTAAAACATCAAACAATATTTTAAAATATCAAAAAATGTTTACTAAATATTTTACAATATAGTTTTATAAAAGCATGTTGTTATGGTTTTATTCTTAAATGAAAGTTTTAAAAATTATTTTTAATTTCTAATATTATAAATTTTGATGACTAGAAGTTAGATGAACAAAAGCTGTTTGGGGGTTCTCTTTCAGAGTGTTAAAGGGCTCATGAGATCAGAGAATTTCTTGGCAATTTTGAAGTTCTGCAAAAATAGCTTTAGAAAATGTGATATTTCACCAACTATCTGAAAAACTATTTCCCTTAACCTTTTCTTTTTAATTAGGTTCTTTAGTAATTGAGGATAAAGAGAGCCAGCCACAAATGCCTAAACAGAATCCTGTCGTGGAACAGAATTCACAGCCACCAAGTGGTTTATCATCAAACCAGTTATCCAAGTTCCCAACACAGATCAGCCTAGCTCAATTACGGCTCCAGCATATGCAGCAACAGGTAATGGCTCAGAGGCAACAGGTGCAACGGAGGCCAGCACCTGTGGGTTTACCAAACCCTAGAATGCAGGGGCCCATCCAGCAACCTTCCATCTCTCATCAGGTAAATTTGGAAGCAGGCCTGTCCTCACTTAGATAATTATAGTATAATTGTGTTTAGCAGCTCAAAATAACAAAGACATCCATTTTCCATAATCTAAATATCTGCATTTATAAAAATTTATCACATTAAGGATCCCTGATTTAATGCCTAGTTTTTAATCCCTACTTAAAAAGGATTTAATGGTTTATTGAGTTGATAAATCTATTTTCATCTACCCTTCATTGTCTTTAAATTATAGTGAAGGATAAATGTTTGTATTCCTAAATAACCCAGGCCTGTGATTGATGGGAAAAGTTGTGTGCCTATAATTCCTACAGTGGTGCTTCAGAATGATGAATACATTAAGAATCTGCCCTCTGTGAGAATGCAGTGTTCAGTAAACCACATTGCATCTTAGAAATTAGGGCAGAGTGAAATAGAAAAGGGCAGAAGTGTGGTTCATTACAATCTACCTTTTTCAAACCTATTTCTAAGCAAATATATTGTCTACCATTCTTATTTTTACTATAATCCAATTTTTTTTTTTTTTGAGATGGAGTCTCACTCTGTCACTCAGGCTGGAGTGCAATGACACGATGTCAGCTCACTACAACCTCTGCCTCCCGGGTTCAAGCGATTCTCCCGCCTCAGCCTCCCAAGTAGCTAGGACTATAGGCATGTGCCACCACGCCCGGCTAATTTTTTGTATTTTTAGCAGAGATGGGGTTTCATCTTGTTAGCCAGGATGGTCTCGATCTCCTGACCTCGTGATCCACCCACCTCAGCCTCCCAAAGTGCTGGGATTACAGGCATGACCCACTGTGCCCAGCCCCTAATTTTATTTTTTAAGTTGCTTCCCCTGTCACGGGATTCTTAGACACTAACTCAATCAACCATAACAGTTTAGGAGGGGGGCGGAAATCACCTTACATCTTACCAGACCATAAGCATCTTCATGGCATGGTCGACATCTTACATACCGTAGCACATTACGCTGGCATTAAGTGTCATTTTTTCGGTTGTCAATATGTAAACATTAGTCTGGATGAAGGTGGCAAAAGACTTCTATGACTATCTTTATTCTCCCTTAAGGACCATTTTGGGCTAAGAAAAATTATCCCTTAGATAAATTTAAAAGTTTTTCCATGTAATTTCCTAAGTATGTTCTGCTTGTATTTCTATGATATAAAACCCTTCAATTCACAAAATTTTCATGGAAAAATAAAAACATTGCTATGGCTTTTAGGTTTATACTTTTTTAAAGTTTCGAGATTTTCTTATTTTTCTCTAATATTATTTTTCTACTCTTTACCTACAGAATTTCACTTGTTAGAATCAGCTTCTAAATGTATTTTTCACTGGGTCTGTAATTGCTGGCCACTCTTGAAAGTTAATGAGAGGTAAACCCAGTGCCAACTAATTTTTAAGAGAGAAGCAGTTGACCCAGGTGAGGATAGTAAATTCCAAAAATAGGAAGAATAAAAATAATAAAGAGGATAGGACTGTACTTTATAGCTGTCTGCCTTCACAATGTCAAAGTTTCAGGTGTTGCTGCTTCAACCTTAAAAGATTATTTATTTGTCCCCCTGTGAATGTAGGGGGAAATAGGCTCCTCTTTGAGAAGTTGTGATCATACAGTTAAGATATACTAAAAAGAATATTTATTTTGCAATACATTCCCAACTGTAGAGAATCAGTCAAGAGGAGACTGGCATATAAGGTTACCTTTTTCTTCTAGGACTGGTCTCAATTTCCAGGGCTAGTATTTATGAGCCCACAGAGCAGGCTTGCTTTCTAGCCTTTGTCTTGTTGCAGGAATCAGAGGACCAGAGAGACCAATGGATGGAACAGGAGGATTTTATTTAAGTGGCCACTGGCCCAACGGATTCACATCCAAAGGCTAGGTCCCAAACAAAGACAGGGCTTGACTTTTATACACACTTCTGAAAGAGGGTTGGCTAATTTAAATGGCACAAAACTCGTGGTACAGGCAAGGAGGCTTACAGAGGCAGAACAAAGGCAGTTTGAATCAAACAGTGACAGATTTTGTAATCCTTAGCATAGCTTGTGACCTTGCAGCTGCACTGAAAGAAAAGCAGGAGCTTACAAAACCTGGAAATTGAGTAATGGTAAGGGGCATGAGGAGATAGTAAAGGAATTTGTTTTTCTTAATCTTGCTCTGAGTGGGTGTTGGGAGAGTCTCTGGAGCTCCTTCCTTTAGGCTCTGGCTTTCCAGATAGTGTTTTCAAGGCTTTGTCAGGGCCCTGCCTATTGCTGGCCTTGGAGTGAGTCAGCTAAGTACAGGAAAACTTGTTTTCCTGTTTTTAATTTTGGCTTCATTCCCCCCTTTGATGCTCCCTGTAAATGAAGTTTAATGGAAAGCATCTCTATCACTTAATTCTTCATGAAAAGGCAAGTTTCTTCCTTTGACAAAGGTTGATATTTAGTTAGAGCCATTAGCTGAGTGGTAGTTTGCCTGGTTACAAGAGTCTCTATGGCCGATTGGATGTTTTTAACGAGGAGGGGTAAGAGACAATGGAGTATTAAGCAACCTCCTAGTATGGCCAGGACTATTCCTATTAAGGTTTTAAATCCTCTGAGGGATGAAAACCAGCCCCCAAAGAGGGTATCTGGAGACCATCCTTTCTAAGTCTGGGCTGGAACATGGGCTAATTTTTGGATTTTTGCAGTTATATCTTCAATGACCTTTCCATTGTCATCAATTTCTAGGCAGCAATTAGTTACATTGAACTTTCTGCATACCCCACCTTCCTGGGCTATGAGACTAGTCTAAAGCCAGTCTATTTTGAGAAATAGCATTTCTCATTTTTGTGGCTTGTTAGGCCAGTAGATTTAAGGCCCTTGCAGCGACATTAGTCATGATTTCAAGCACTGCCTATAACGTTATGATGCAGTTGTGCATGTAAATAGGGGTACAGTATCCATACATTCCATCTTCCGCCCAGGTGGCTGACCCATAATATTGGATTATTCTCTCAGGGGGCCATTCATCATCTTTCTAATTCCTATGGTTATGCCCCTTTTATTTCTCCTTTTTGTTTCATCATAAACAGGGTATCCTAAGGCTTCTCCTTGCCTTAGAGGGATTAGGAAGAAGGATGGTCTGATTGTCCCTCGTACACAGGCCTCTGGCAGCTGCCCATATGCCCATGACCCACAGATCCAGTAGAGGCCAGAGGGTGCCTGCCACGCATTTGGAGTTTCAAGCTGGTACCAAGAGTGATGTAAAGAGGGTAAACAGGAGAATGGACTAGGGTGGGGTGATTTGGAATTATTTATCCTGCCCCACCATAAAGTCTTTCCTATTGTTTCGTTGTAATATTGCTGTCCTAGGCAAGTTAATTCTCCTACCCAGTTGGTAAAGGCCTTTCCCCAGCAAGCAATGCAGAATCTCCCGATAATAGAGATTTTTTAAGGGCCAGACGCTCAAGCTTGTGAATGTTGGTTCAGGGGAGAGGACAGTCAGAGTAAAGTTATCTTGGGGCATTAGCTCCTTTGCTTCCTACTGCCATTGATCCCCTATGATGGTTCCTCCACATGCATAGCATGAGGAGACATGTAGGCTACTGACTATGTTTTCAGCCAGTTGGGCAAACAGGTTGCTGGCCAAGGGAGAGGGTTCAGGCAACTCCTGGTGGATGTGCTCATAGAATGACTCAAAAACTCGAAACTGTTGGGTTGAATCGGTCCAGGTTTTCTTTATAATATACAGACTGACTTCTGAGTTTACTTTTTGACCTTTGACTTTGAACCCCAGTGTCATGGGATAGCCTGTAGTCCATATGGGCAGACCTGGCTCTAAGATGGTGAGATGTGCAGGATAGCAAATGCTAGGTTTATGAGTTGGTTTTTCCAGTAGTTTCATATGTATGACTTGCCTTTGTGGTTGTCGATAAGTGGACCAAGTCATGCAGCTCCAGCGGGCTATTAACGGGGACCTAGAGGAACAAACGGGGCACACATTTTTGCTTGGAACAAGTACCATAGTGCCCTGTGGGGCCAATGATAATGGACCACTACAGGATTGCTACCTCCTGGCAAACATTGAAGTATAAGGATATGACCCCCCCATAAGGGGAAGAGGCTTTGGTTTGGTTTGGAAGATCCCCTTCCTTAGTATGAACTTCAAACCAAGTCTCAATAGGTGGGGACTTAGGGTCCTAACATATGTAGGGCTGGCTATTTCCTGGGTCACAGATTGAATAGGTTACCTGGTTATGAGTACAAGTTCCTAAGTGGCTCCCTGCGCACTCATAATAAATATAGTACAGCAGAGTCCTAGTTATGGTGCTCCCCGACTGCATAGTATGTATGCAGTGGGGGCACCCTTCTATGAGTCCATTTTCTGACACTGGTATGAGGAGTGCCATGATGGGGATGAGTAGCAACAAAGTAAAGAGTAGCATGTTTATACCCAGCAGGGACAAAAGAGGTCTTTGCCCCCAGGAGGAGGTTGGACAAAGAGACAGGATAATAGTAAAACAATTAGTATTATAAGGAAAGCTATTGGACCTAAGAATTCTAACCACATTTACTTCCCTGATGGTGCTCACGCTTCGGCCGTGCATAGACTAGTCAGCTTCTGGGGTGGCTAGAGCCGGGCTGTTGTCTCCTCAAGCTTCAGCTGTGCATAGACTGGTCAGCTTCCAGGGTGACCAGAGCAAGGCTGTTGACTTCACTGGCAACCTGGTCCCACCGTAGGATCAGCCAGGTCAGATGGTCTGGGTCCTGTTGGCTGGTCCACTTGTCTTGGGCTGCTGGTTTCAGCTGACTGTGGTGGATCCAAGGCACAGTTCCTGCAACTTTAACAGCAGTGGGAGTGGACAAGATTACAGTATGGGGCCTATCCTATATGGGTCCTAAAGTGGTTGGGTTCCATTTCTTAACCTAAACAGAGTCCCCAGGTCTAAAAGGGTGTGATGGGTCTGTTAGGCTTATGGGCATTCTTTCCTGTACCCAGCCATGGATTCTTTGCATGGCTATCCCTAAAGCCTGCATTTGCCTTCTTAAGGTTAATTCCCCTAGTTCACGGAGGACACCTTTAATTTGACCTATGATTGGGGATGGCCAACCGAACAAGATCTCATAGGGCAAATAGCCAGTTTGTTTGGTGGGGGTGCACCTGACTCAGAGGAGGACCGTGGGCAGGACTTGATCCCATCTCAGATGAGTTTTTTGCCAATATTTCTTCAGTAGTTGTATAAGTGTCCAATTCATGTGTTCCACTTTTCCTGAACTCTGTGGCTGGTAGGCTATGTGTAACTTCCATTTTATTTTTAACAGCCTTGCTAGATCTTGAGCTATTTCGGCTACAAATGCTGGACCATTGTCTGACCCTGGAGTCAAGGGCAGTCCAAATCTGGTGATAATGTCTCTTAACAATACTTTAGTCACTTCTCATGCTTTCTCTGTTCTGGTGGAGAAAGTCTCGACCCATCCTGAAAAGGTGCAGAGAAGCACTAACACATACGGATAGCCTCTGGCTCGGGGCAGCTCAGTGAAGTCCATTAGTAGGTTTTTACAGGGTGTGGCTCCTATTTACTGTATTCCTGGGGCCGAGTGGGCCCTTGCCGTGGGTTGTTCTGGGCACAAATTAGACATTGTTTGCAAACGGCTCGGGTGATGGCAGTGAGCCCCAGCACATAGAAATGGTGTCCAAGTAGTCTTTCTAGTGCCGTTTTCCTTATATGAGTTCCTTGATGGAATTGTCTTACAAATTTGGGGGTCACTATTTCAGGGATGGCTAGCCTCTCATCAGAGAATTTCCACCATCGTTCTTCAATGTAATGTCCAGTCTGTTTGGCACACCAGGCCCTTTCATTTGGAGAGTAATTTGGGACCTCTGGGAGGAGAGGCAAAGCTCGGGCTTCCTTTTTACAATGCGGGGTAGTCATTCCTGCCTGTTTTGCCTCCATGTCTGCTTTTCTGTTTCCTTTGGCCTCTAGTGTTCCTGCCTTTTGATGCCTTTGCAGTGCATAACAGCCACTTTCTTTGGGGCCTATACAGCATCTAAGAGCTGTAGGAGTTCTTCCTTGTACTTTATTTCTTTGCCCCCAGCAGTTAAGAGTCCTCTTTCCTTATATATAGCTCCATGAACATGCAATGTGGCGAAGGCATATTTGGAGTCAGTATAAACATTGACTTTTTTTGTCTTTTGCTAGCAAAAGGGCTCTTGTCAGGGCTATTAGGTCTGCTTTTTGGGCTGATGTTCTGTGGGCAGAAACTGAGCCTCTACCACTGAGTCCAATGTTACTACTGCATACCCAGCCTGCCAGACCCCTTCCAATACAAAATTGCTTCCATCTGTAAAGTATTCAACATCTGGGTCCTTGAGGGGTTGGTCTGTAAGATCTTTCTGGCTTGAGGATACCTCGCCTACTCCATCTACACAGCAATGAAGGGGGCCTCCTGGTTCCAAATCAGTTGGGAGCAAGGTAGCCAGGTTTAGGGTATTTATGTGGGGATTTTTGCATAGGAGCCCTTGGTATCGAGTCATTCTTAGGTTTGATAATCAAGGATGCCATCTCTGATCCATTAAAGTTATAACCGAGTGCAGTACCTGGATGGTCAGTTGCTGCCCTAGAGTCAGTTGGTCAGCTTCCTGTGCCAGTAGGGCTGTGGCAGCTAGTGCTTTGAGGCACGGAGGCCATCCTAGTGCCACAGAATCCAATTGCTTGGATAATTATGCTACCGGCCCATGCCACGATCCTATGACCTGAGTTAGGACCCCTATAGCGATTCCTTTTCACTCATGGACATATAGAAAGAAAGGCTTAGTTAGATCTGGCAATCCTACGGCTGGGGCCTGAGTTAGGGCTTCTTTGATCCGCTTAAATGCCTTCTCCTGGTCAGCCTCCCAGAGGAGGGGCTCCTTTTCTCCCCTCTTTTGTGGCTTCATATAATGGCTTGGCCATAAATGAGAAATTTGGGATCCAGATACAGCAGAACCCTGCTGCCCCTAGGAATTCTCTTATTTGTCACTGGGTGTTTGGAGTGGGGAGTGCACAAACAGCCTTCTTTCGCTCACTGCCAAGCCATTGTTCCCCTTGACTTACTTCAAAGCCTAAATATTGGACTCTCCTGGAGCAGATTTGAGCCTTCTTCCTGGACACCTTATACAGGAGATGGAGGAGGTCTTGGGTTCCTTGAAAGCAGTCTTCTTGGGTTGGGGCTGCCAAAAAAAGGTCATCTATATATTGCAGCAAGGTGCAGTTGTCATTTGGCGGGGTGTAGGCGTTGAGGTTTAAAGATTGTGGGAGATTTTTTGAATCCTTTTGGGAGGCTTGTCCAGGTGAACTGCGACTCGCCCCATTGAAATGCAAAATGGGCTAATTGGTGCCAGGTGAAGACAGAAGAATGCATCTTTCAGGTCTAGGCAAGTAAACCAGGCAGCACTTGCTGGAATAAATCCCATCAAAGTATATGGGTTTGGTACTATTGGGTGGATGTTTACTGTAGTGTGGTTCACAGCACACAAGTCCTGCACCGGCCTGTATTCTCTAGATGGCTTCTGTACTGGCAGGAGTGGGATGTTCCAGGGTGACTGGCATTTGACTGCAAACATGATTCCATGTTAGTAGAGTCGCTCACTCTAAGTGTTTGTGAACACCTCATATGGCTTCCGGGAAAACCAGGTACTGGCAAACTAAACTGGGGTTGCCCCTGGTTTTAGCTCTACTACCATTGGCATCTAATCTTTAGCCAGCCCGGGTGGGTTATCTTCAGCCCATACTCCAGGAATTTTATTAAGTACCCTTTATAATTCAAGTATTCCTGGTTCGTGACACAGTTCTGGTGGCTTTTTTGTGTATAGCCTCCATTCCTCAGTTTGCGGGACGGTAAGGGTTAACACCATGGCCTTTGGGTCAGTCAGGTTTAGAGTCATATCCCCTTGTGGCCCCAAAGCAATCTGTGCTTGCAGTTTTTGGAGTAGGTCTCTCCCCAGCAGGGGAACTGGGCAATTTGGGAGGTACAGGAATTCATGTTGGACCTCTTGTCCTCCTATAACGAACCTCCTTGGCCAACAAAATGGCCTCTTCTCTGAGACCCTGGTGACCCCTACAATAGTTGTATAGTTTTTGGATAGTGGTCCTATGGATCAGGTTACTACCTGCTATTCAGCCCCATTGTCCACCATAAAGTCCATTAGCTGGCCCCCCACTTCTAATGTGACCATGGGCTCCTGGGAGCCTAAGGAGAAGGAGCCTAGTCTGTCCTTGTCCTTATATTCTTCAGTCCCTGCCACCCCGATCAGGTCAGTATCTGGTTCCTTCAGGGTGCAGCAGCCTTTGACTGGTGGCATTTTTGTTTCGTAGCCTCCGCCATTTTCTTCACTGCCCTCTGGACACTGATTTTTTCCAGTGTCCCTTTTAGCATCATGCACATTGGTGCTTTTCTAACCTCAGCCGGCTTTTGAGCCTCTGTCTGGTTTGGCCCCATCTCCGTCTGTGCCCGTGTCCACATCCGCACCCTCTTGCAATGCTAGTTTCCCTTACCGTAAGGGCCACTGCTAACATATTGGCCTTTTTCCTAAGCCTCTGATCTGCTTCCTTTTTTGCCTCTTGGTCACGGTTAATATACACCTTGGTGGCCACTCCTATAAGTTGGGTGGCATTCATGCCTGCGAAATTTTTTAGCTTTTGCATCTTCCACCTGATGTCACCCAGGGCTTGTCCTGCAAATGCCGTGTTCACCGTGCACTGATTTTCAGAGGCCTCAGGGTCAAACGGAGTGTAAAGCTGGAATGCCTCACAGAGTCTCTAATAAAACTGGTTAGGGCTCTCATCAGCTCCTTGAAGAACTTCTGAGATATTTCCTATATTGATTGCCTTTTTCCTGCCTTCCTTTAGCCCTTGCAAGAGTGCTTCTCGGTACCTCTGTAGGTACTGTAATTGGACTGCATCATTTGAATCCCAGTGGGGGTCTGCTTCTGGAAACTGGCCCTGAGTGTATGCCTGAACGTTAAGTGTGCCTTCAGGTGCACTGGCTTCTAGCCAGCAGAGAGCTGCCTGGATTACCCTCCAGCACTCCTCAGTGTTAAACAGTGTCAAGAGGAGCTGCCTACGGTCTGGCCAACTTGGATTGTGTGTCTGGAAGATGGATTGCATTATATCTATGAGGGCCTGGGTCTTCTCCATGTAGGAGGGGGTATGGTGTTTCCAGTTTAGGAGATCAGTGGTTGTAAAAGGCTGGTAGATGAAGTTCCGTTGCCCCCCTTGGACTTGACCCTGTTCATCATAATAGATGGGTCCCCATGTCTCCCTAAGAGGCATTTGCATAGCCCAAGCATGACCAGATCGGAGGCAGCCCACTTAATCATCTTGTCTTTCTTCCCTGACCTCCTGGGGCTCCGATCTTTCCTTTTGGGGTGAGTCTTGGAGCATGTTACCATCTGAATCTAACTCCTTGGGGGCTGTTTGCCTCAGTAAATGGGGGTAGATTGGAATATATGGAAGAGGAATTTCTATCTCCTCTGGCAGTTCCTGCAAAACTGGTTTCTCTTGCCCTTCCCATGACTTTTTCTTTGTCTCTGTATTTGCCAGCAAAGCTGATTTTACTTTCACTTTAGGCTCGGTCTGAGCCACAAGCATTTTGCATGCAGTAAGCTGCCAGGCAGGGCTGCAACCATGCAGGTCAAGTTTGAACTATATTTAGCCATGAGTCAATATAAGGGAATTGGTCTGGGTGCCCTGGCTGTCCTCCGACCCCAATCACCACCTTAAGTACATGGCCAATTGTTTCCCTATCTGTAGTTCCTTTGGCTGGCCATCCGACACTAAAAGAGGGCCATTCTATTTCACAGAGAGTTCTCAACCTCTGAGGGGTCAACTTCATCCCGTAATCCCCTGTATAACCTTTCTTAAAATTCTTTAACATACATTGTAATGGGGTGGGTTTTGACGACTTCCCTCTCATTTCCTCCCAGTTACAGCGCAACACACTCACTCTCACTTTCACTTCGGACCGATTAGACTGTCCCCCTCGCAGGAGTATTTCAGACGCCACTTAGCATTGGAGGCTCCATTTTGACCCCCACAATTACTAAATTGTGGAGCACCTCCCTAAGCCATATGTGGAACACTGCTAGTCCCGGTCAGTCCCATGATTCTCTCAGAGTGTATGGTCTACACTAAGAGAACTGTGGCCCCCACACGTCACTCCCTGCGTTGGTTCCTCCTGGAACTGCCTCTTTCACATGCACTCACACACTTCCCAGCTCCCAGTTCCTCTTTCTCAACTGACTCTGCAAGCCACTCTCATGTCCTGGGTTGGTTGGGGTGTGAGCTTGTGAGCTTCCCTGACTTTGCAAGCCACTCTCACGTCCTGTGTTTGACCACTAGTTACACCCCGGGAGGTGATCAGGCTCCCCTTCCATTCTTATGGGACAGGTCCTGCCTCGGGCCCAAACCTTACCACAATCCTGTAGTGCACTGTTCCTGGAATCATCCTGTACCTGCTTAGGTTCCATTGTGCTGTCAGGTAGGGTCGCGGGAGAGCTGATCACCCCTCTGGGTTGAAGTTCTCCCAGTGGCGCCTGGGGTCACAGGTCTCCCCCGGCCTGGGGCTCCAGTCTCACAGGCAAAGAGACAGTAAACCTTTCGTCTCCAATCCCGGGCGAGCCCCCAGAAAATGTTTCGGCAATCAGAGGACTGGAGAGACCAATAGGTAGAATAGGAGGATTTTATTTAAGTGGCCACTGGCCCAACGGATTCACATCCAAAGGCTAGGCCCTGAACAAAGACAGGGCTTGACTTTTATACACACTTCTGAAAGAGGGTTGGCTAGTTTAAATGGCGTGGCGGGAATCTAATGGCATGAAACTCATGGTGTAGGCAAGCAGGCTTACAGAAGCAGAACAAAGGCAGTTAATCAGTGACAGGTTTCATAATCCTTAGCATAGCTTGTGACCTTGCAGCTGCATTGAAGGAAAAACAGGAACTTACAAAACTTGGAAATTGAGTAATGGTAAGGGGGATGAGGAGATAGTAAAGGAATTTGATTTTCTTAAGCTTGCTCTGAGGGGGTGTTGGGAGAGTCTCTGGAGCTCCTTCCTTTGGGCTCTGGCTTTCCAGATAGTTTTATCAAAGCTTTGCCAGGGCCCTGCATATTGCTGGCCTTGGATTGAGTCAGCTAAGTACAGGGAAACTTGTTTTTCTCTTTTTAATTTCTGCTTCAGCCTCATTTGTGATTCCTTCACCCAGCCTTCCTGTAATCAACCAGGGTTGTTCTTGGAGACTTTGCTTTGAAAATATGTTTTCTGGCCAGGCACAGTGGCTCAAGCCTGTAATCCCAGGACTTTGGGAGGCTGAGGTGGGCTGATCACTTGAGGTCAGGAGTTCGAAACCAGCCTGACCAACATGGCAAAACCCCATCTCTACTAAAAATACAAAAATTAGCCAGGTGTGGTGGGGCATTCCTGTAATTCCAGCCACTTGGGAGGCTGAGGCAGGAGAATCACTTGAACCCAGGAGGCAGAGGTTGCAGTGAGCCAAGATCGGAACAAGACTCCATCTCAAAAAACAAACAAACAAACAAACAAAACAGAAAATGTTTTCTTCTATGGAGACTCATCCTCTAAGTTGTAATTACTCAGTATCTTAACAGCCAGCTAAGCACCCGAACATGTTTTGGTAATGATATGGCAGACTAGATTTGGATTAAAGCCTTGGTGTGCTGCTTGGTATTAGCTGTGTGACTTTTTTCAAATTATGTTTTCAAACTTTTAGTTTCCTAATTTGCAAAACAAAGGTAATAATACCTCCTTCATAAGGCTCAATAACATAATAATATGTAAAATGCCTGCCAGGGCTCAATAAGATCTAAAACTTATTAAGTGTTATTAATATCAACTATTTTCATTATTAACGATTTGTTCATTTTGAGTACACCCATTGAGCCAGATTACTTGTTCAAATCCCAGCTCCATGCCTTATTGTCTTTGTTAATCTTGAGCAAGTTACTAAATTTTCTGTGGTTTATTTTAGCTTTCTTATCTATAAAATAGAAATAATCTGTGCTTTATAATAATATTGCTAAGAATAAATTAGTGAATACATGTGAAGCACTTAAAGCAGTACCTGGCATTTAATAACTGCTCAATAAGTGTTAGCAGTTATTATTCTACCATCACTTTATTTTTAGGAGGTTTCAAAAGGGTGGTTCTTTGTGAAAGATAATTGTGAAGGACTTAGAAGGATACCAAAGACACATTTTACTTCCCAACATGGCCTAGGTCCGATTCTGGTACAATCTACTTATAAAATCTAGCTGGCAATCCCTCTCCCAAGGTTCTTTCCTAGTAAGGTTCTTTTAAAAAAGTTGTTTACACAAATTCTGAAAGTCTGCCCATCCCCCACCCCTCATTCCCTTATGTAAATCTTAATAATTGATTGATCTGTGGCAGAGTTCTATTTTTCTGTAAAAGTTTTATAAGATAGAGATTTATAATTTGTTTTTCAGAAGAAGATTGTTATTAAATTGGTTTAATTTCTTTTTTCTAGCAACCGCCTCCACGTTTGATAAACTTTCAGAATCACAGCCCCAAACCCAATGGACCAGTTCTTCCTCCTCATCCTCAACAACTGAGATATCCACCAAACCAGAACATACCACGACAAGCAATAAAGCCAAACCCCCTACAGATGGCTTTCTTGGCTCAACAAGCCATAAAACAGGTATATATCTACCTTCTTTTCTCAATTGCTTTTTCTGCTGCTTTCTATTTTCAAATCACAAAGAATTTATAGATTAAGCAACAGGTTATAAAGAGCCAAGAGCAAGCCTTTTTTTTCATTTTTTAAATAAATGTGAATTGCAAAGTTTGATGCTTTTTATCAGTAAGAGAAATTAAACCACTTATGTAGAAGTGATGGCCCAATATAATCAATGACCATAGGTATTAATTTTTATAATATGGTATGGATAACTTTTAGGTGAGTACATTAAATTTCCTAAGATAAAAGTATTCTAACAAATACAAGTTACATTCCACAAAATAGAACAATAAATGAATCTTTGAAGTGTCTCAAGAAGATTTCTTGGAAACAAAATTATGGCACAGTTTCAAGAGGGAATACAAATATATCTGATGAAGTTTAATATTTAATGCATATTTAATATGATACAGCTTATTTATTTTTATTTTTATTTTTTTTTTGAGACAGAGTCTCTCTCTGTTGCCTAGGCTGGAGTGCAGTGGCGCAATCTGGGCTAACTGCAAGCTCCGCCTCCTGGGTTCACACCATTTCTCCTGCCTCAGCCTCCTGAGTAGCTGAGACTACAGGTACTCGCCACCACGCCCGGCTAATTTTTTTTGTATTTTTAGTAGAGACGGGGTTTCACCGTGTTAGCCAGGATGGTCTCAATCTCCTAAACTCGTAAGCCACCGTACCGGGCCTCCTTTTTTTATTTATTTATTTTTTTTAAAGTCTCTCTCTGTCACTCAGGCTTGAGTACAGTGGCATGATCTCAGCTCACTGCAACCTCTGCCTTCCGGGTTCAAGCAATTTTCCTGCCTCAGCCTCCAGAGTAGCTGGGATTACAGGTGCCCACTACCATGCCTGGCTAATTTTTGTATTTTTAGTAGAGACAGGGTTTCACCATGTTGGCCAGGCTGGTCTCAAACTCCTGGCCTCAAGTGATATGCCCGCCTCAGCCTCCCAAAGTGCTGGGATTACAGGTGTGGGCCACCATACCCGGCTGTATTATTTATATACTTAATGTCTTCAGGTAAAAATATTTTCTGTGTTTTACATTATCTTAAAGTAAAAGTTATCACAGTGTTTTTTCTTCTCAAAGCTCCTGTGACAACAGCCTGTCTAGCTGATTGTAGACTGATTTTGGTTTCTCCAAGACCAAAATAAAGATGATGCAATTTTCATAATTCTATAACATTCATTTTAATAAAATCATTTTAATATTTTATTCTAAAAGTATGTACACTCTGTGTCTATACATATCTTTGTATAATCAATTTGCCTTTGCTATATCACCAAATTCTCTTAAACAATATTTTAATTATTTAAAATAAAATTCATACCTATTATTTCATCATTAGAAGGAAAGTAAAAAGGACCCAAGCTTCAGTTTGGCCTTAAATTCTACTTATTTTCCTAATAATTTTGTGGTGCTTACTTAGTCTTTTCGCATCTCACTTGCCTCAGCTATAAAATGCGTATCTTGCAGAGTTATGTTGAGAGTTTATTCTAATGTATATACAAGCACCTAGCACATGCTCAGTACTCAAATGTTTACCTCTTCCCTATTTATTATATTTTAATGAGTAGATACTCTAAGCATGTTTTTTTAAAATGGTTGCTGACCAAAAATGTAAACATGAATGAATAAGTAAAGGAACAAGCTAGGAAAAAATCTACTGGGAAATTGCTTTTAAGTAGTAGATGAGTTTAACAAATTAGAGTATACTCATACAGTGGAATACTTTTCAGATATTAAGAAAATGCAGTAATCTAGATATGATTTTCTGAGTATGTGAGTGTGTGTGTGTTTTCCTCCAGCCTCATCATGTACATAGAAAAAAACCCGAAACGATCCACCAACTGATTGTTCTTGGTAGAGGAGGAGGAAAGGGGGCATAGGGGTGGGGAACATGAGGGAGGAGTAGGTGGTAAAGAAGACATTCATGTCCAACTTCATATGTTTCTGTATGTAGTTTTTACAATGGAATATATAAATTAGGTTTTTCAAAATTGGAATGTTTCAGACATTTTATATAGTGCTGTTCATTTGTGAATGACCATGTTTGGAAAATACGGCATCTTGCAGTACACTTAGTTACTTTCCTTCTTCCAGCATGAAAATTTTCAAACATAATAAAAATTGAAAGTATTATATAGGGAACATTTTGTTCTACTTGCCTTATTACATGTTTATCTATTCCTTTGTCCATTCATCAAGTCATCCTTTTTTTTTTTGAGGCAGAATCTCTCTCTGTAGCCCAGGCTGGAGTGCACTGGTGCAATCTTGGCTCACTGCAACCTCTGCCTCCTGGGTTCCAGTGATTCTCCTGCCACAGCCTCCCAAATAGCTGGGATTACAGGTGCCCACCACCAAGCCCGGTTAATTTTTGTGTTTTAGTAGAGACGGAGTTTCACCATGTTGGCCAGGGTGGCCTTGAACTCTTGACCTCGAGTTATCCACCCACCTCGGGCTCCCAAAGTGCTGGGATTACAGGCATCAGCCACCATGCCCAGCCCATCATGTTTTTCAATAGGTTTTGAGTAAATTCCAGACAGCAGCATGCTTCACCTCTATATACTTCAGCATGCCTATCATCATCAATGTGTTTATCTCAGCAGGAATGATAGTACTTTCCTCAGATATTTATCGAGGCCTAATTATCTGTTCATATATGACAAGAGGAATATAAAATCCTGAAAGTACCAGTCTGTAGCTTAGTATTTTCAAGTATTTCAGATAGGGATAGAAGAAATGTATGTTTTCAACCCTTCATCTTTACCTTGAAGTTGCTATGTATATATTTACATTTTTTTTCCAGTATGTATAAACCTGCCAAGATTGGGTACTGTGATTTTCTGGTATATACTAACTGTTGTCTTCAGTAAAAATCAGTGCTTTTTACTGTTTTGGGGTTTTTTTTTTTGACAAGATTAATGAAAATTATATATACTTGTGCAGTCTTTCGCTGTCCCATTCTCCTTCCATGTAAATTACAGTTGAACTCTTCTACTTCATTTTGTGTGAGTGATTAGATAGATGTTGTATTTTATAAGCTTGTTGATAGCCTTTGTTCTTCTCTTCTTGTTACTGTAGTGGCAGATCAGCAGCGGACAGGGAACCCCATCAACTACCAACAGCACATCCTCTACTCCTTCCAGCCCCACGATTACTAGTGCAGCAGGATATGATGGAAAGGCTTTTGGTTCACCTATGATCGATTTGAGCTCACCAGTGGGAGGGTCTTATAATCTTCCCTCTCTTCCGGATGTAAGTAGACACAAAATTTATACTAGCCTCTGTTGAAAACTGTTGGCCGGGTGCAGTGGCTCACTCCTGTAATCCCAGCACTTTGGGAGGCTGAGGCAGACAGATTACTTGAGGTCAGGAGTTCGAGACCAGCCTGGCCAACATGGTGAAACCCCGTCTCTACCAAAAAATACAAAAGTTAACCAGGCATGATAGCACATGCCTGTAATCCCAGCTACTTGGGAGGCAGAGGCTGTGGTGAGCCGAGATGACACCACTGCACTCCAGCCTAACAGAGCGAGACCCTGTCTCAAGAAAGAAAGAAAATTGTTAGTGAATTTGGATCTGGTAGAAGGCATGAATTTGTTGGATTATAGGTTGTTTGTTTTTACAAGTTAATTTTAATCCTTTAGAATATTACAACAGTAGTAAAAATAAAAAGATTATGAACATTGGACACATAACCTAATGTCTTTCAAGCCACTGGAGTTAGAGGTGTTTGTAAATGAGTGATTATGGTGATGGATTGTGGAATCTAAGCTGGGAAAGGAGAAAAGTAAGGACATGGAAAGATATGCTGGGACGTTGAATGGCTGGACATCAGAAGAGATGAAGACAAGTTTAATAATAGAAATCCTGTTAGATCATACTGACAAGTGCAAAATTACCTCTGGTTTATATTACATGTAAATTAACTCACTCTCCAAACTCTGTCAGTATGACTTTTTGTTATTATATTTTTAAAGGATTTTTATTTTTAATAGAGATGGGGGGAGACGCCCTATGTTACCCAGGCTGGTCTTGAACTCCTGGGTTGAAGGGATCCTCCTGCCTTGGCCTCCTAAAGTGCTGGGATTATAGGCATGAGCCACTACACCAAGCCAGTATGACTATTCCAAAGGCAGAAAGTCTACATTCTGTAGACAGATCTCCATATATAAGTTGATTCTGTGTTTGATCCTTTTTTAAATCTAAAGTTAGATAACCTACTGTCGTGCACATATACATACGCACCTAATGTTAAGAAGCTTTTAGGAAATATCTTGTACTCTTTACTTGGATCAAATTACCTATAAGATTGTGAAAATAACTTTTTTATTTTCATTATTTGTTTTTCAAGTTGAGATCAATTAATATTTCCTAATAGTTGCATTGTTAATCTTACCAGAGTCATTCCATTTTAAAAATAGTTTTGTATACTTTAAATGAGTAGAATACATATATTTTCTCATGCATGGATGGTTCATAGGAAAACTTACATCTAATCCCCATAGTTTTATTTGGCTTTTAGGATTATCCCACAAAGTAAACAACTTTCCTTGTATTGAGTTCTCATGAATTTAGTCATTCTAGTACTTTTTGTACTCTTTGAAAAATGTTGGCCAAGTATTGCCAAAAGAATATTAAAACAAAAATGACCCTGTATATTAACCGCCTGGCCCGATTTCCCTGCCCCCGAACCCACAGAAAGTACAATTCTTTCTGCTTTTTCCTCTGCAGTCCTCATACAGGTGAACCTTTTTCCACCAGGCTTTCTTACCTGAAATTCCTCTTAGGAATTACAGAATAAACTGAAATGAGTGACTGTTTTCTCATTTCTCCCAAAGGTGCTTCGTAACTAGTACCATTCTAGGTGCATAAGCAAGAAATTGATTCATTATATACAAACTGTGCCCTATGGCTGTAGGACTTAATTATCTTATAGAATCCTGGTTGAACAAGAGTAGAACTATATTAAAGAATTGAACTGGATTTTAAGCCCAAAGACATTGGTGGGAAATTTGGTATATGTAGGCATGAAATAATTTTTGTGTCTAAAGCATTAAACTCTTACTCATTAGGGATTTGTAAATATTTTTGCCTGGCAATGAATAAGGAAAAGAAGTGTTATTTGTATTCCTGTTATATTAAAGCAAGAATCTTTAGGGTTCACCTTTTCTCCTACAAAACAACAGTAATGTATTCAGTGAGGTTAGTGCTGTAGATATATGGACTTCATCTATTTAGCATATACCCAGAGTATCAGTTGTTAAAGTATCCCTTTCAGAGGATCCACTAGGTCCTATCTGTGTGAGGCTAGATTTTCTTCATATTTTTCAAGCAAAACCATACACCACAATAGATTGAATGCTGTTTAGGGGGACATTAAAGAGATTTGCAAGAAATGTAAAATTGTGATAGTCTTCTCACCAAGTTTATGTTTTTCATATGGCAAGCTTTTGTCGTTTCTTTATAAGAATTTTTTTCAATTTTTAAGAGTGTGAATGACATGATATTCCTTTTGACTCCTGTTTTTGAAATAGCGTCCTCAATATTTTACTAAGGTGAAACACTAAGATAGTGAAAACCTTTATTCAAGGTTGTTTATGGGGGAAATATCTGTTAGAACTTCTCAAATGTGGTATCTATGTTTTGTTATTCGATAATAATTAAGTTATTGAAGCTTTCTTATAAATTTAAAAGTAGCTTTTAACTTGTAAAATCAGAATGCCCTGAAATAATTTCTTTTCTTGTAAGATTGACTGTTCAAGTACTATTATGCTGGACAATATTGTGAGGAAAGATACTAATATAGATCATGGCCAGCCAAGACCACCCTCAAACAGAACGGTCCAGTCACCAAATTCATCAGTGCCATCTCCAGGCCTTGCAGGTAAAGTGGGCTTTTTTTGATTTTTGTGAAAGTTTTTCTAGTTTTCACTTTACTTGGAATAAAAAATTACCCCTCTTCTCATTCTTTTTTGTTGAATGCTTAATCTGAGTTTTTCACTATTTAAAATTAGTATGCTTTCAGAGAAAACAAAGGTTAAATTTCTTTATCCTTTCTTTCTTTCGAGTCACAGTCTCGCTCTGTTGCCAGGCTAGAGTGCAGTGGTGCGATCATAGCTCACTGCAGACTCACTCCTGAGCTCAAGCGATCTCCCACCTCAGCCTCGTGAGTAGCTGGGACTTTAAGTATGCTGCTCTACCAAACGTGGCTAATGTTTTTTGGTAGAGACAGTCTTGAACTTCTGGCCTTAAGCAATCCTTTCTGCCTTAGCCTCCCAAAGCTTTGGGATTACAGGCATGAGCCATCATACTAGGCCTTCTTTACCTTTTCAATTTCAACAGAACTTCTCACCATTATAGTACTTCCAGGGGGAAATTGGTGTTATATTCTTTCTTGTTGATAAGTTGCCTGTGATGTGGTCTTTAAGATGTAATTTGCCTAGGGTCAAAATGTATTAGTGACAATCACTCTTCTGGTGATTTGTTTGGTGTTTAATTGTGTTTGTGAATCTTGACATACCTACTCATTTCCTCTGAGAGAAAAACGCTAATATTACTTCTGAGGACGTAGGTATCTTAAACCAAAATATGAAAAGAGAATTTAAGTCACTCAACAGTCACATGAACACAATTTAAATGGGGATGCCTGTTTTAAACAAACTTATGACAAAATATAGCAGAGAAACTGTTTATCATATGACAAGTTTATACAAATAAGGAACACATGTGGTATTGCCAAAGGATATGATAAGTAGATAATTCCCTAAAGAGGAAATACATTTATCCAATATAGCAGATGAGACAAAAATTCATTCTTACTAGTGGTCATAAGAAAAATCAAACAAGATAGAATTTCTAAGTTACTGAATTAGCTGAGATTTAAATAATAAAAATAGTCATTGAGAATGTGATGAGAGGTACTCTCATACATAGGTGGAAGGGGTATGAGTTGGCAAAACATTCCTGGAAACCATCATAGCAATATCACTAAAGTTTACATTTATCCAATATTGTACTGTGGGCAAAGTACCTTATATGTATTACCTAGTAGGATATTTGCTTCAAGGGCCTTGGAAAATGTATGTACCCTTGAACCTGGTAATTTCCATTTTAATATGCCAATTACAAGGAAATAATTAGGAACTGGATAGGCAGATCATATTTATTAATATTTATATTACTATTAAAGCATTATTTGCAGTAGTTAAAATTTTGAAGCAGTGCCCAAATATGAGGATAAAAATAAATTAGAATGTGCTCACTTGTAAACAGATTATTTAGCTATTCAGACAATGCTTATGTAGAGTTTTTAATGGCATGCTCATGGACTACTGTTTAGTGAAAACAAGTGTACAGAACCATATAAAAGATGTAAAAGTATGTTTAAAACTGGAAAGAGATATATCAACCTTAGCAGTGTTTATATATGGATGGAGAAGTTTGGGCTACTTAAATGTTATATATTTTTATAGTTTTCAACTATTCTAAAATGAAGCATGTATTCTTATATTATCAGGAGATTAAAAATAGCCATTGTTTTGATTGATTTTGAGGCAGGGTCTCACTCTGTTGCCCAGGGTGTAGCAATCATGGTTCACTGCAGCCTCATACGCTTGGGCTCTAGTGATCCTCCTGCTTTAGTCTTCCCAGTAGTGGGGACTACAGGTAGGTGCCACCAGGCCTGGCTAATTTTTTTTTTTTTTTTTTTTTTTTTTGGTTAGAGACGGGTCTTTGTTGTCCAGGCCTTTTGTTTTATTTTTAAATGAAATTCTCCAGAGTTTACAAACCAATGAAATGATAATCTTCATTTTATCAGCCATATCCTGTTGTTCATCAAACCTTTTAGAACTTCTGTCAATTCGGAATTTTTTTTCTACTTCCCACTTTCATTGTATTCCTACTTGTTACTGTTTAGTTTGGGCCTTCATCAGTTCAAATCAATTATTTGCAACAGTTTTCCTTCTTTCTTAGCTGCTTTTAATTAGATCTTCCTTGTTCCAGTCTACACTACCACCAGAGCATAGCTTCTTAATCTTTTTAGGGCAGTAGTCCAGAATCCCTCTTTTGTTTATTGCCTCAAGTCTGAACCCATTGATCTGACTTTCTGTGTCTTCCATTAGTTGGTTTAATTTTGTTTACTTGGTTTTCTTTTTTGAACTCCTTTTCTATCAGCCCGTACCACCTTTCGTTGTCTTCTGTAGCTTCCACTGGCACTAGGGTCTCACTGAGATCTTACCCCTGTTACTCTAACACAGAAAGACTTGGCAATGTTTGGAGATGTTTTTGATTGTCACACCCCAAGCTGGGAAGTATAGAGAGATGCCACTGGTATCTAATAATTGGTGGAGGCCAGGGATGTTGCTAAACATCCTGAAATGCAGAGACATTCCTCCACAACAAGGAATTATCTGGCCCAAAAGTCAATAGTGCAGAGGCTGAAAAACCCTGCCAGTGTAACAGGCTGTAACAGACTGCTGAAAATTCAGCAACTACTTACTGTTTCATAGAACTTCATCATGGTTCCCAGTTTCAATGTAGTGCTAAGTGAACACATTCAACAGGACTTCAGTGCATAATTATTCATTCGTTTTATGAATGTATGGTTTCCCCCTCCTCAGGACCTGTTACTATGACTAGTGTACACCCCCCAATACGTTCACCTAGTGCCTCCAGCGTTGGAAGCCGAGGAAGGTAAACTGACTAAACCATATTTTCTAGTATATAAAATCTCTAATTAGATTTCTCTTGCCAGTGTTCAACATGTTTTGATACTCAATATATTTTGAACAATTTCCTTTATTTTTATTTTAATAACTACTATATATTTTAATAAATTAGTTAAGGGATTAACAAAAGTACAAATTTACCTTTGAAGATAGAAGAATATTTGTCAATATGTTGAAAATAAGAAATGTTTGATATTCATATAATAGCAAAGAAAACATAAAAATGAATAAGTATAACACAGTACACTATATAGAAACACAAATTTAGAGAAAAGATAAAATTTTATGCTAATTTGATCTCTAATGACTAAATGTTGATTCTACTTTAAAATAAATGTACAGTTATTGAAATTCTATTTTAAGCAACTGCTCTCCTCTTCCCTGCATTATGCCTGAAAATTCCTCCTAGCTAGTGAACCCAGTTCTTACTTTATCATATGGAAGAATTGTCTGAGGGAGAAAAGTTTGCCTTTAATCCCATGAGAACATAGTGAATCTCTGTAAAAGCTTTTTGACCCACTACCTTCTTTAAATAGCATTGTGTAAATACATGATTATTTCATTGTCTTCACCAAAGTATTCACTTTGCTACTGACTAGAGAAGGAAATGAGAAGGCCTAAAATCAGATGCCAGTTCTAAGATACTAAATCTGGTTGCCTAATTGTAAAGCCTCAGGTTTTTAAAAGTTTAGGTTTATTGAAACATCTTTCCAGATATATAACTATTTAGATTGATAAAAATGTTTTACATATTAACCTTAAATGAGATTTGCATACAACAGTTTCATTTGTTATGCATCATTAATTGCTGATGTTAACATACTTATTGTTGTGAAGATACAGTATTTTAGAAAGTTGTTGTTATACTTTTTATGAGGTATTTAGCTTAACATTCTTAGATTGCTTTTTCTTCTCTCTCATACTTACAGCTCTGGCTCTTCCAGCAAACCAGCAGGAGCTGACTCTACACACAAAGTCCCAGTGGTCATGCTGGAGCCAATTCGAATAAAACAAGAAAACAGTGGACCACCGGAAAATTATGATTTCCCTGTTGTTATAGTGAAGCAAGAATCAGATGAAGAATCTAGGCCCCAAAATGTAATTATGAATGCTTGCAATACTATTCCTATGCGTGGTGGGTAGGGTGAGAGAAACTTTTAAATAGCTCTTAGGAGTTTTTTTTTAATGTTATATTTAAAAGGATTTAAAGACAATTTGAGGGAATCTCTCAGTAAATTAAACAAAAAAGACAAAGATGGAAAAACAGGAAAGTTTTTAAAAATCAGAGGCTCAGATATGATATGGAGGCTGGGCAGTTAAAAGGAGATATTCTCTAACCAAAGTTTTATACCCAGGCAAATTATCAATCAGATTGACTTGAAGATTAACTAAACATTTTCGTGCAAGTTCTCAAAATAATTCTTATGTACTCATTCTCAGGAAGATACTTGAGAATATGAATCATCAAAAATATAGTAAAACAAGAAAGAAGACATAAGATTCCAAAAATGGAATCTGACACAGAAGAAAAAGGCAACCCCCAGTACAGCAGCAGCAGCTTGTGCAGTAGTCTGTAGCAGGAAGACATAGGACTCCCAAGGGAGAAAAATGCTTCAACAGTATTGAGAATCTCCTGTTGGAGATTGTGAGAATGACATAGAAATAGGTACCTAGAAAGATAAGCAACTGAAAATATAAGGTAATTACAGAGTCTTAGTAAAAACAAAAAGTTGTACAAAAAATGTCTTAATACATTTTGTGGGTCTGCAGTGAACAATATTTACATAATAATAATGATATAAACAAACACCTGAGTACGAATGTAACTAAAAACTGCGACACAATCAATCAGGATATAACCTGAATATGCACTTAACCAAAAATTGTGATTTTCAGAATACTTAACCAGTACAAGACAAATACTGATCAGTTGGAATAGATACTGGCAATAAACAGTTATACCGGTACCTACCAACTAAAACAATCAATGCTTAATCAAAACTAAGTTAAACGGATGGGGTGAATGGTGGTGGTGGTCGTTTTGTGTGTGTGTGTGTGTGTGTGTGAATGGAAGGAGGACGGGGCTGGAGAATCAGAATGTAAAAACCTAATCTCCTGATCTTCACTAGTAAGGATTATAGATGTATTGCAATTTTTAACAATCATTTTATTTAGAAATATGGAGGTAAATGGCAGAAGAAAAAGCTAGGTTTGAAAATAGTACTTCCAAGGAATAAGTGCTTTTAACTATATCTACATTTATTACTTTGAAATTTTTGAAAACATTTGAAGGAGATTGTTTTTGTTATTGATTTGAAATTTTTACCATCCTGGGCTTCAACAGAAAGTTTAGATTCATCTTATAATTTTTGTATCTTAGGTATAATTTGAATGAACAGCTCCAGTGAGGTGTATATATATATATATATATATATATATATATATATATATATATATATGTCATGTGGTTGACTTCCACTCTACCCAACCCATTCTCTAATTTCTGAAGCCATCCCCAGACTCAGATTTTTTCTCCATTTTGGTATTTTTTAGTAGAGGTTCATGTCTTCTAAGCCAGTTAGCAATAAACATAGACCTTTCTCCTGAAGATTCTTTTGAAGCAGCCAGGTGCCCACTAGAGAGTGGTCTACAGTTCAGAATTGCATTAGTGATAAAATTTTTTTTAAAGCCAGTTAAATATATTTCTTTCCTACTACAGGCCAATTATCCAAGAAGCATACTCACCTCCCTGCTCTTAAATAGCAGTCAGAGCTCTACTTCTGAGGAGACTGTGCTAAGATCAGATGCCCCTGATAGTACAGGAGATCAACCTGGACTTCACCAGGAGAATTCCTCAAATGGAAAGTCTGAATGGTTGGATCCTTCCCAGAAGTCACCTCTTCATGTTGGAGAGACAAGGAAAGAGGATGACCCCAATGAGGACTGGTGTGCAGTTTGTCAAAACGGAGGGGAACTCCTCTGCTGTGAAAAGTGCCCCAAAGTATTCCATCTTTCTTGTCATGTGCCCACATTGACAAATTTTCCAAGGTAAGATAGTACTTCCCTTCCCACATTCTTCTACTGTAAACTTTTGAAGATTATTTTAACAGAAAGCCTTTGAAAAAACTTAAATGAAATTCCACTTGGCACAAGTGTATACTTCAAAATCCCAATGAATAGTCTAGGTTTTCCCATACCCTTCCGCTTATTCTTTGTGCTTCTTTCAAAAAACTAATCATTCAGCCTGAGCAACACAGGGAGACCCTGTCTGTCTGTACAAAATAAAAAATTAGCCGGGCGTGGTAGTGCATGCCTGTAGTCCCAGCTACTCAGGAGGCTGAGGTGGGAGGATTGGTTGAGCCTGAGAGGTCAAGGCTGCAGTAAGCTGTGCTTGCACCACTGCACCCCAGACTGGGCAACAGAGCAAGACCCTCTCCCTAGTCATTACAAAAAGAAAATAACAGGCCCTTTAAATTATCACAAGGGATCATCATAAGGAACAATGTCCCTATGCATAACAGCTACCACAGTTTATTATGTCTTTTTGCCAGGCATCGAACTGTATCTTTTACAAGTACTTCAAGTAAATTCTCAAACCCTATGGGGATGATGATCATCATCATGACCAAGCTGGTTAAGAGCCATTGGGTTGATCTCTCAGTTCTTGGAAGGCCATACTTTTGAAAATTTAATTTTATAAACTTAGAGTAACAAGAATAGTACAAAGAGCTTTTCTAGTTCCTGAATCCTTTGGAGGAAAAAAATTCAATTATGCCCTAGATATGTGAGCCCTAGATTAAATTTGTTTAGGTGTTTTTTTTTTTTTTTCATATATGTATCTCACGCCTTCTTAACTAGATTTTGATGTTAGGCCCTTGCATTATATTTCTGCTGTTTCCTCTCAGCATGGTGCAGTATACCTAGTGGTATGTGGTAAATGCTCAGTGATTAAAATTCATGCCAAATGAACAATTCTGTATCACAGATATCATGGAGGAGGTGGGAAAGGGAAATAGTGAAGAGAGGAAATGATGCATTAGGAATTCAAAAGTACATTGTCCCCTAACAGTGGAGAGTGGATTTGCACTTTCTGCCGAGACTTATCTAAACCAGAAGTTGAATATGATTGTGATGCTCCCAGTCACAACTCAGAAAAAAAGAAAACTGAAGGCCTTGTTAAGTTAACACCTATAGATAAAAGGGTAAGTCTTTGGTAAGATGCATTATTGTATTGTAGTGTAATATTGTACTGTGGTACCTTTCGTCAAAGAGGTGTATATCCATCCAGATTTTATACTGATCCTTTTAATTTAGGAGTATTTTTTTTTTTTTTTTACAAAGGTACATGAATCTTAAAGACTGTAACTGTCTTTAAATTAAAAAAATCACAGAATGCATGTATTTTATAGAAGCTTATTGTACCTGAACAAGATGGAATATGTACCCTAGACTTTTAAATTTAATCTACCTTAAGTAAATTTCTATTTTGTTTTATTTCCTACCATAGATAAGATTTTTCCTTAGAATTGCCACCAAGGAGCTGGGTTTTTTCTTTACTCTTCCTGGAAATAATTCCTTTTTTTTCACCGAATGGGACTAGACTTACTTATGCATCAAAGCC
Source organism: Gorilla gorilla gorilla (assembly GCF_029281585.2). Lineage (NCBI taxonomy): Eukaryota > Metazoa > Chordata > Mammalia > Primates > Hominidae > Gorilla > Gorilla gorilla. The sequence goes on from NC_073230.2 coordinate 147,688,772, forward strand.
AACTGATATATTTAACTGTAAAGAACATTTAAAGCTACCAAGTCAACACTTTGCTACCAAAAAAACTCCTTTGCTAAATTATTAAGTAGAACAGTCAATATGAAAGTTGTCATGCAAGAGGGGACGTGCCCATTCACTGCCAGTACTACTCAGTGGTTACTGGGATAAACCCATAAAGCAGGGAAGTATGAATATGAATAGCAGAGCACATGGTTGGACCTTCGGCATGCAGAAAGGTGCCTTAGGTCTGGATGCATATTGAGAAGGTCCACCTCCAGTTCTCCTAAGAGATGTATGTTCTTCCTTTATAGACTATTACTAATTTATAATACACAGACTGGAGCAATAAGTGCAAATTTATTGTTAGAAAACTTCAAATGGTTTTCTAGTGATTGTCTTAGTTCATTCTATTACAGGGCCTGTTCCCAAATATTGGGAAGGAGAGCAAAACTCCGAGAATCAATAATTTTTTTGTATTCATCTGGTTTTAATTTTTAGTATCACACTTTGGGACCTCTGAGATTGTTATTTAAAATAAGCTATGAATTCACTGTTTTATAATATTTTATCTCAGTTTTTGTTTATTTTTGCTTAGAAGTGTGAGCGCCTACTTTTATTTCTTTACTGCCATGAAATGAGCCTGGCTTTTCAAGACCCTGTTCCTCTAACTGTAAGTATTAATGTCATTTTGGAATGCTTTTCTGGAATTTTATTGATGAGAATCTAGCTTATATACCATTTTTCAGTACTTTTTATTATCTAAACCTTAAATCTTAATAATACATACTGAATGCTTTGATCCTATGTAGGTACATTTTAGTAAGTGGCCCAAAACTTCTGTTCATTTTTCAGGTATTCTTTCTTTTCTCATCTATTTTACTTACCACTGGGATGTTTGGGGTGATTTCTGTTAATTTTCTGTATTTCAGGAGTTTTAGGCATGTTTCCGAAGCTGTTGGAAAAAAACTTTGAAATAAAGACATCTCTCCCTGCTACATTTTCCGTACTTATTTTTCTTTATAGGTCCAGACTTACTTAAAGTAAATAAGTAGACTTTACCAATACAAAAAAGTTGAGGAAGTATGTGTGCAGGTGCTATTGACTTCAAGAAGGTTCATATTGAAAGTTTGATGTGACTGTGGCTGGGCGCGGTGGCTCACGCCTATAATCCCAGCACTTTGGGAGGCCGAGGCGGGCGGATCACGAGGTCAGGAGATAGAGACCATCCTGGCTAACACGGTGAAACCCCGTCTCTACTAAAAATACAAAAAATTAGCCAGGTGTGGTGGCAGGCGCCTGTAGTCCCAGCTACTCGGGAGGCTGAGGCAGGAGAGTGGCGTGAACCTGGGAGGCGGAGCTTGCAGTGAGCCGAGATATCATGCCACTGCACTCCAGCCTGGGCAAAAGAGCAAGACTCCGTCTCAAAAGAAAAAAAGTTTGATGTGACTTTAACGCATAATTTTAGAGTGCTGGAAAGGGCCTGGTACCCCAAAAGAGTATTCTTCTAATGTCTGAACCCGGGAGGCGGAGGTTGCAGTGAGCCGAGATCGCGCCATTGCACTCCAGCCTGGGCAAGAAGAGCAAAACTCTGTCTCAAAAAAAAAAAAAATTTTTTTTTCATTTGTTATACAGTTTGATAAATCTCAAATTAATACAAAGTTGAGAAGAAAATCAGCTTAGTAAATACAGTCAGCTTTCTTAAGAACAGGTTTTGAGAACCTGATATAGGAAATAAATACTTCCAGGGAGAAGGGTCTTTTGTACCCAAAAGAGGCAGGGTAAAGAAGTCGAGAGGCTTGTAACAACATTACCAACTTGAAAATGTAACCTTGAATTGTACTTTTTATTATCCTGGCTGACAGTTACGTTATTAATACCAACAATGACAAAATAGCCCCCTTTTTCTTAATAAATATAATCTCATTTAGTCTGTACAAAACGCTGTGAGTTTGGCAGGATTATCCCTATTTGAAATATGAAGAAACTGAGGTTAACTTACCCAGGACCATGACACTGAGCAGCAGAGCTGGGGATTAAACTCAGATTCAAAGTCCTTCTTCCTCTTGTATAATACATGCAGCAAAAACATGTCAGATTCTACTAGAAATGATATTCTTCCTAGTAATTGCTTTTTGTTTAATAATGAAGAAAAAAATCTAGATGATTAAGAGGAAATATGTGAAGACAAGTTTTTTCATTAAAAATAATTGGGGCTGGGTGCAGTGGCTCACACCTGTAATCCCAACATTTTGGGAGGCTGAAGCAGGCAGATTGCTTGAACCCAGGAGTTTGAGACCAGCCTGGGCAACATGGCAAAACCCCATCTCTACAAAAAATACAAAAATTAGCCGGCTATGTTAGCGCATGCCTGTAACCCCAGCTACGCGAGAGGCTGAGGTGAGAGGATCACTTAAGCCCAGGAGGCAAAGTTTGCAGTGAGCCGAGATTGTGTCACTGCACTCCAGCCTGGGTGACAGAGCAAGACCCTGTCTCAAAAATAGTAATTGGTTAAGCTTTTGGAAAAAGTCACACAAACCTTTACCAGTGTGTGTGGAAGGCAGTGGGCACTTGTAAAACACTGTTAAATGGGTTTCTTTACTAATGGCAAATAGCACAGAGAAAAGCAATGAGAACATTCTGAATTTTAGAGCACATCTCATAGAATATATTTAGGACAAGGTGGAATTTAGCTATTTGTATTATAACATCTCTTTTTTTTTTTTTTAAAGGTGCCTGATTATTACAAAATAATTAAAAATCCAATGGATTTGTCAACCATCAAGAAAAGACTACAAGAAGATTATTCCATGTACTCAAAACCTGAAGATTTTGTAGCTGATTTTAGATTGATCTTTCAAAACTGTGCTGAATTCAATGAGGTGAGGCTAGGGGAGGGAAGGGGGCAGGAAGGAATAGCAGTGTGAAAATCATTTTATTACTAAACACCTTGTCAACATAGGAGACCAAGATGTCTGAGTTAGAATAAATTTCCAACTTTTCAGATCAGGGAATGCAAGGGATAATTCAGATAACTCTGTCCACATTTATATTCAAAGGTTTATTAGATGGTGATGGAAATGCAAATTACAGCTGATAACTGAAAGACAAAATGTTTTTCTCTGACCTAGAAATATTCTTTATCATTCCCACCTGTATTTCTTATTTTTATGTTGATCTTGAAATATTAAGGATGTGGGCCAAATAGCTCTAATTTAAAAATTTCTCATCTGTCAGTTCATCTAAACATCAGTCAGGCTTAGAACCTTTTGCTGCTGGTGGTTTGTTCTCTGTTATTCATTCTAATAGTACTACATTTAATTTGTTCTAAAAATAACTGGTTCATGATCCTATGGTTACGGAATCCTAACTGATACGTGTTTGGCAATATAGTCCTATCATTACCACCTTCTTTTAGAATAATCCAGTCTTTTATCTTTTTTCCACACTTCTGAATCTTTTATTTTAGCTGGCCTTCTGTACAGAGACTTTGTCTAGTCCTAAACTATTATTTCAATGACTATGCATGAACACTTTTCAAAACAGCTCATTAATATATATAATCTCAGAAGTCAAAAGTGTGTCCTTTTTTTACTCATTTTTATTTTTACTCCACAGCCTGATTCAGAAGTAGCCAATGCTGGTATAAAACTTGAAAATTATTTTGAAGAACTTCTAAAGAACCTCTATCCAGAAAAAAGGTTTCCCAAACCAGAATTCAGGAATGAATCAGAAGATAATAAATTTAGTGATGATTCAGATGATGACTTTGTACAGCCCCGGAAGAAACGCCTCAAAAGCATTGAAGAACGCCAGTTGCTTAAATAATATGCAGCACCACTAGCTTGTGCTGGTTTTTAGATTTTTTTGTTTTCAAAAAAACATTTGTCAGTAATTTAACATCACTACAAAGAAGAGTTTGTGACTACTCTCATCTCTGTTTTGGACGTTTACTAGACTTTGATTTCCTTATTAGCCCATTTCTGTTAACCTCTTATCACTAAGAAAGAAAGGAAAGAAGGAGATGAATGGAAGAAAGAAAATGGAAAGAAGGAAAAAAGGAGGATAGAAAAAGGGTGGAAGAAAGAAGCATTGAAAACAAAGACATTCTTCCCACTTCTTGGATTTTTAAACCACAGTCTGGAGCGATAGCTACTGTAGAAAGGAAATAGACTTTGTATGAACTCTTAAGTTGAAAAGTAAAAAGTATATGTGGTTTGGATGTGTGCTTTAATTCAGTTTTAGAAATTAATACCACTACCCATGAATTATATGGCCTGACAATATGAGTTAGGTGTACTGTACTGAAGAACAGTACTCCACAAACATGGGTGGTAACAAGAGTTCCATCCCAGGAGGCCAAATGGTGTAACAGAAGGGTAGGTTAGATGCTATTAAGAAGGCACCTAATAGTACATCATGTAAGATGGCAACTGTATTAAAGAAAAATCCGGAAAACAAATGTTTGATTTTTGTTTTTATCTTGTCTGTAGAGGTGTTTGGTATAGCAGGTTTTCAAGGCCATTTTTTATACATTTCTAGATCTAGATTTTCAACTTCTTCCACTGAGGGAAGTATACACATTTGGTTTTGCTGTGTGTCTATGTGAGGTTTAACTGTACAGGTGATCCTTTTACAACAAGCCTCATTGTTTGCAGTATAGCTTTTAGTGGAACTACCCAAAATATAAATACAGCAGCGTGCACTGTATTTGATGTGAGGTTTCTCATCATATACCCTACTGGGCATTAAATATAAGTTCCTCTGAAAGGGACTCGTTTTTGTGGTTTTCATCTGTCTATAATTTGGAATGAAAATGTGTTGTAGGATTTTGGGAGCAGGCAGCTGGGGGAATTAATAGTGATTTTTTTTTTTTTTTTCCTGAAGCATCTATCTCATGTTTTTCTTTTGAGAGTCAGAACATCAAACTTAATCTTGATCTGACTTCTGATTTTATTCTCCTGATTGATAGAGGTACAAAAGACCTATCTTCTGAGGACAAGCATATTCTTAATGTGCCAGATATACCCGGTTCAGCTGATATAGATAGATAGAAGAAAATTGCTGTGCCATACATTAATCCAGCATTGGACACAATATCTAAATGGTTTGCCGAAGTTAATCTGTACTTATAAAACATTAACTGGAGTAAATTTTTCTCCTTAGGATGATAGAATAAAAAGCGCTCACTTGAAAGAAGGCTATTATTTGCGTTATATCACCTGCCATAAATTTAACATAGAAGACTTGGTTTTATCTACATGGCTTTACTTCTTAAAGTGGAAAATATCCTGTGGTTAATTCACTGGGTTTTCAGGTATTGCTAAAGATAAAATACAAGGAGAAAATAACTTGTTAGCAATAGATCCCCATTGTTTATATATAGGTCTTGTTCATAATATGTCAATTATGTATTGTTAAAAAGTCCTAATCGCTTTTCAAATATGTGTTACATGGTAATGTTTGTCATTGTTGTTTTAAAGTTGCATTTGACATTTGTTCTCCAAAGAGTGTTTGAACAGATTTTGATAACAGTGCATACACCTTTTGTCTTTTTTTGCTCCAGCATTTTATTTTTAGCACAGCAGCTGTGGAGCTTTTGCTGATAATTTTATTGTTGGTATCTTAGAATACTGTTCGTCTGACAGTTTATTCTTCCATACTTGTCTCCCAAGTTAAAACAGAGCAACACGATAAATTATTTTGAGAATCATCACAAAAGGGAGTTAGAACTTGTGAGACTAAAACTATAATTTCCTAAATGTGACTGATGAACCCCAAACTGTCACTGTTACATTCAGTGCCATATTTATCTTTCAAAACAGTATTTGTTTCACCCTAACCATCTTTGGCTGAATGAAAGGCAGTTGAGAACCATCTTTTGGTCATACATAATATAATTATATTAAAAGTAAAGATCGGGGCTGGGCGCAGTGGCTCACACCTGCAATCCCACCAGCACTTTGGGAGGCCAAGGTGGGCGGATCACAAAGTCAAGAGTTCGAGATCAGCCTGGCCAACATTGTGAAACCCCGCCTCTACAAAAAATACAAAAATTAGCCGGACATGGTGGCGTGCACCTGTAATCCCAACTACTCAGGAGGCTGAGACAGGAGAATCACTTGAACCCAGGAGGCAGAAGTTGCAGTGAGCCAAGATCTCACCATTGCACTCCAGCCTGAGTGACAGAGACTCAGTCTCAAAAACAAAAAGTAAAGGTCTTGGGTTTCTCTCTGTAAATAGCCCTTGTGTAATGGTCTTTACATTAATATCCTTTGACTTTATTAATAAGTACCTGTGTGCCCAGGTGGATCTCAGCTAAGTAATCCTTAAATTCTATTCAAATAGAAATAAACCATAAAATGAGCCTAACTATAACCCACACTCATTTATCAAGCATTCCCCCAAAAGTTCAGTGCGATTCAGGTAACCTTGACCTAAACTTGTACACTCCAGTGTACATCTTTGACCATAAACTCTGGGAGATTTCCCTCTGGATTTGGGATCAGGAGCCCAGTAGGCCCCCATTGCTGAATGTTTATCACACTTCTGGCTAGGGCTTACGGATGAGTAGACCACGTAGGAGCTAGGATTTACTCAGTTCCACCTCACTGACAGCTTTTCTAGGTGCCAAGCAACTGACTTTTCCTGTGTAAGGAAGCCCAAGTACTTGACCAGTGATATATATGGCCATGGCAAAAGTATAAATGGATGGATGTAGACCATATTCAACGCAGAATACATTTTAGATCGGTATCTGGCATTGTAATCATTTTGTCTTTTGAATTAACATGCCCTGCTTGTCTTTTCTGAATGGAAGGGTAGGAAAGTGGAAGGTACTAAAAAGGAAAATGTAGTTTTAGTTTCTTTTCTAAGCTAAAGAACTGGCTTTACTACTGCTATATTTTACTACCACATAGTAGTGTAGATGTAGTATAACTTGCTCAGGAATGCTTTCAAAAAGGTTACCTCCATAGTCAAAAGGGTGAGTATACAGCTGATTGTTCCATTTATGAAACTGCATTTCAATATGCTATGCTGTTACTGTGCTTAGACACTTCCTTACATTCGAGTTCCAAGGAGAGAGAGTGAGAAGAGGAACTCCTTTTGCTGAGCTCTGGTCCAAATTAATGTGAATCCCCAAAGTAAATTGCTGCATATGAACAAAAGGTTTTAGGTTTAAATTGAAGGTACATTCATTTTATATGTATTTGTTGTGAATGACAGAAATTGAGTGATCTGATTGGCCATAAAAATTATGGTGAACGGGTCGGGCGCAGTGGCTCACGCCTGTAATCCCAGCACTTTGGGAGGCCGAGGTGGGTAGATACCTGAGGTCAGGAGTTTGAGACCAGCCTGACCAACATGGTGAAACCCCATCTCTACTAAAAATACCAAAATCACCAGGGTGTGGTGGCCCATGCCTGTAATCCTAGCTACTCGGGAGGCTGAGGCAGGAGAATCGGCTTGAACGCAGGAGAATCGGCTTGAACCCAGGAGGCAGAGGTTGCAGTGAGCTGAGATCGCACCACTGTACTCCAGCCTGGGTGTCAGAGCAAGACTCTGTCACAAAAAGAAAAATTATGGGGAATGGCCGGGCGCGGTGGCTCACACCTGTAATCCCAGCACTTTGGGAGGCCGAGGTGGGTGGATCACCTGAAGTCAGGAGTTCAAGACCAGCCTGGCCAACATGGTGAAACCCCACCTCAACAGAATATACAAAAAAATTAGCTGGGTGTGGTGGCGGGTGCTTGTAATCTCAGCTACTTTGGGATGCTGAGGCAGGAGAATAGCTTGAACCCAGGAGGTGGAGGTTGCAGTGAGTCGAGATTGCACCATTGCACTCCAGCCTGGGCAACAAGAGCAAAACTCTGTCTCAAAAAAAAAATGGTGACCATGCGTTCAACCATACAATTTCTTACTGAAATTGAGCTCCTCCTTTTGAATAACCATGCACATATTTTTAAAAGTATTTTATAGCCCTATGTAAATTAATAGTTGATGTCTTTTTATAAATGTTTATTGCATATTCATCTTGAATGTGAATTTACTGTTGTAATTCACATACTGGTGTCATGTTTCTGAGTGAGAATAATGCTAGTCAGTCAGATCACAGATTTTTCTCCATGAAGGTTTTACTTATTGAGAGGGACATCTGAGGCAGTAGTCTTCGTTTTTAATTTTTGGGGGCAGATTGGTGCTTTGGTTTTAATAAAAACTAACTTTGATGGATTTTTACTGTCAATATTTTACCACAAGGATTTTTTAATAGAAAAATTACTGAATGTTACTTCAGCAGAGTTCTAACTACTTTGAGTCTCCATTACTACTACTGTTGTTCCCCTAGCTGTAACATTGATACATATAGGGGCAAGCTACTAGTCCATAAATAGCTGTAATAGGAAAACAGTTTTTTTAAATTCTAACACGTGTATTTCACCAGCCTTAAAAGATTTTAAAAAAATCTGACAGGAAGGAAAGCGGGTGGTAAGTATCTTGGATTATTCTGCCTCATACCAGCCACTAAAAGGAGGAGGACCAAAGCTGCCATGAAGACTTCTAGTTGTCTGGAAGTTATTTGGGGAAGGGGGGAAAGACAGAGTGGGGACTTTGGAAGTCATTTTAAAAATTTAGCTATGTTAATTGCACTTATAAAGTTTGAAAGGTTTTCATTCTTGTAATTTCTGAGAATTACTATGTTTTAAATTTACTATTGGATATTTAACAGATCTTTCATGGGGCCAACCTATTCGCTTCCTTAATTTTCAAATTAAGTCCTAATTTGAGTCCTAAAAAAATCTTTCCTTGTTAGTTGCAAGTTAAACATTTAATAAAATTATTTTCCCACGTTTTCACATGTGGTATGGAATAAAGGCTGTTTTAACATTCCCTGCAAGATACTTGGGAAGGTGGATTCTTTGCCTATGTACTAATGCCTTTAACCCCGAGACAAGTGAACCAGAAAAAAGTCAGTCAGGAATCTTTCCATTGCAAATGACTGAATGCCAGTTGCCATTGCTTTGGGGGAGAGGATAGAATATACAGATCAACCAGAGTTAAGCCCTCCTCACCTTTTAAATGAAAATGTACTGACCTGAGAAGTGGCATTTCTCCAAGGGAAAATCAGGGTGTTCTCTATTTTTTTTTTTTTTTTTTTTTTTTTTTAGGCAGGTCTCCCTCTGTCATCCAGGCGGGAGTGCAGTGGCACCATCATGGCTCATTGCAGCCTCCATCTCCTGGGTTTTAGCAATCCTCCTGCCTCAGCCTTCCAAAGTGCTGGGATTACAGGCATGAGCCACCGCATTCAGCCCAGGGTGTTCTTAACAAGAAGGAACAACAAACTAGGCAACCAAGTGCCAAACTTTGACGGTGATGCTGGTTATCTGACTGCTCCTTTTAGGGATTCACTAATGAGGTTGTATGTTAAGAAAACCCAAGGTACAAACAGTCCAAAATAAATATTTTGGCATTTATATTATAATAGTAGTTTTTGCAAAATTTCAGGCCAATATCCCTAATGAACATCAATGCGAAAATCCTCAAGTGAAACACTGGCAAACCGAGTGCAGCAGCACATCAAAAAGCTTATCCCCTATGATCAAGTTGGCTTCATCCCTGGGATGCAAGGCTGGTTCAACATACGCAAATCAATAAACATAATCTATCACATAAACAGAACCAATGACAAAAACCACATGATTATCTCAACAGATGCAGAAAAGGTCTTTGACAAAATTCAACAACTCTTCATGCTAAAAACTCTAGGTATTGATGAAACATATCTCAAAATAATGAGAGCTATTTATGACAAACCCACAGCCAATATACTGAATGGGCAAAAACTGGAAGCATTCCCTTTGCAAACTGGCACAAGACAAGGATGCCCTCTCTCACCACTCCTATTCAACATAGTATTGGAAGTTCTGGCCAGGGCAATCAGGCAGGAGAAAGAAATAAAGGGTATTCAGTTAGGAAAAGAGTAAGTCAAATTGTCTGTTTGCAGATGACATGATTGTACATTTAGAAAACCCCATCGTCTCAGCCCAAAATCTCCTTAAGCTGATAAGCAACTTCAGCAAAGTCTCAGGATACAAAATCAATGTGCAGAAATCACAAGCATTGCTATACACCAATAACAACAGAGCACCAAATGAGTGAACTCCCATTCACAATTGCTACAAAGAGAATAAAATACCTAGAAATACAACTTACAAGCCATTATAGACTGCTTTAAAGAGACTACGCGACTGAGGCCGGGTACGGTGGCTCACGCCTGTAATCCCAGCACTTTGGGAGGCTGAGGCGGGCGGATCACGAGGTCAGGAGATTGAGACCATCCTGGCTAACACGGTGAAACCCCGTCTCTACTAAAAATACAAAAAAAAAAAAAAAAAAAAAATTAGCCAGGCATGGTGGCGGGTGCCTATAGTCCCAGCTACTCAGGAGGCTGAGGCAGGAGCATGGTGTGAACCCAGGAGGCGGAGCTTGCAGTGACCCGAGATTGCACCACTGCACACCAGCCTGGGCAACAGAGGGAGACTCCGTCTCAAAAAAAAAAAAAAAAGACTCTACACAGCTGAACAGCAATTAAGAGACAAAACATAAATGCATAACCTATGCATAAATGCATAAACCTTAGTTGCTTTCTTTCTACAGCATATATAACCTTAAGAATTCAGTGTGCACAGGTGTGATGTCTTGCATGCATGGAACGGTTTCAAAACAAATAGCATGTAAGTAGAGGCATACGACAGCGATTGCGGTTTCAGTTCCAGACCATTGCAATAAAGCGAATATCACGTTAAAAATGGTCACAAATAGTTTGGTTTCCCAGTGCTTATAAAAGTTATGTTTATACTGTAGCCTATTAAGTGTGCAATAACATTATATCTAAAAACTGTACATACCTTAATTTTCTTTCACCAAATAGCTTCTCACATATCTTAATTTTGAAATAATTCATTACGGAAAAGTGCAATGATCATCTAAGCCTTCGGCGGGTCAATCTTTTGCTGATGGAGGGTCTAGCCTCAATATTGATGGCTGCTGACTGTTCAGAGTGGCAGTTGCTGAAGGCTGGGGTGGCTGTGGCAATTCCTTAATGAAGTTTGCTGCATCAATTGACTCTTCCTTTTATGAAAGATTTCTCTGTAGCACATGATGCTGTTTGATAGTATTCGACCCATAGTAGAACATCTTTCAGAATTAGAGTCAATCTTCTCAAACTCTGCCACTGCTTCATCAACTAAGTTCATATAATATTCTAAATCCTTTGTTGTCATTTCAACAATGGTCACAGCATCTTCACCAGGAGTAGACTCTACCTCAAGAAACCACTTTCTTGGCTCATCCACAAGAAGCAAGTCCTCATCTGTTCAAGTTTGAGATGACAGCAATTCAGTCACATCTTCAGGCTCCACTTCTAATTCTCTTGGTATTTCCGTCTCATCTGCGGTACCTTTCATCACTGAAATCTTGAACCCCTAAAAGTCATTTGTGAAGGTTCGAATCAATGTCTTTCTCACTCCTGAGTTATTCTGACTCTTCCCGTGAATCACAAATATTCTTAATTTCATCTAGAATGGTGAATTGTTTCCAGAAGGTTTTCTATTTACTTTGCCCAGATTCATCAGAGGTATCACTCTCTGTGGCAGCTATAGCTTTATGAAATATATTTCTTAAATAATAAGACTTGAAAGTCAGAATTACTTCTTGATCTATGTTCTGCAGAATGGATGTTTTGTTAACAGACATTAAATTATCAAGATCTTAGGTGACTAGGTACATTGTCAGTGAGCAGTAATGTTTTAGATGAAGTCTTTTTTTCAGTGGTAGGTCTCAAAAAAATGGGCTTAAAAAATTAACCATGCCATAAAAAGATAATTCTGTCATAAGCATTGTTCCATTTATAAAGTACAGGCAGAGTAGATTTAGCATAATTCTTAAGGGCCCTCGAATTTTGAGAACAGTCAATGAGCATTGGCTTCACCAGCTGCATTAGTCCCTAACAAGAGAGTCAGCCTATTCTTTGAAACCAAGCATTGACTTGTAACTATAAAGTCCTAGTTGGCATCTTCTTCCAATAGAAGGCGATTTTATCGACATGAAAATCTGTTTAGTGTAACTACCATCAGTGATTTTAGCTAAATCTGTATAACTTGCTGTAGTGTCTCCATTAGCACTTGCTGCTTCACCTTGCACTTGCCTTCACAGAGAGGTAGGGTCTTGCTCTAGATTAGGTTTTGGCTTAAGGGAATGTTGTGGATAGTTTGATCTATCCAGACCAAACTTTCTCCACATTAGCAATAAGGCTGTTGTGCCTTCTTATCATCCGTGCATTTTACTAAAGTAGTCCCTTCAAGAACTCTGCCTGTGCATTCACAACTTGGCTGTTTGGCATAACAGGCCTAGCTTTGACCCTGTAACTTTCAACATACCCTCCTCACTAAGCTTAATCATTTCTAGCTTTTGATTTAAAATGAGAAATGTGCGAGTCTTCCTTTCACTTGAATATTTACAGGCTATTGTAGGGTTATTTGGCCTAATTTCAATATTACTGAGTCTCAGGGGATAGGAAGGCCTAAGGAAAAGGAGAGAGAAGGGGAATCATCCAGTAGGCAGAGCAGTCAGAACACACATGTATTAAGTTTGCCTTCTTACATGAGTGTGGTTAGTGGCACTCTCAAAACAATTGCAATAGTAATGTCAAAGGTCACCAATCTCCATAACAGATTACCAAAATATAACACAGAGACAAAGTGAGCACATGCTGTTTGTAACAGTGCAATATATGGAAGCACAATAAAATACGGCAGGCCTGTAATTACATGATGGTGGAAAGCTTGCTGCATTCTTTCATCTTTATCATGAGAATCAAAGATTCCCCCTATAAAAAAATAAAATTAGAGATAGGGAATGTAAGGGGGAAAATTGGTTTATTCCCTGCTTCTTGGTGATTATGTGTAATACTCATTCTAATTTAAGCATTTTATGAATAAGCAATTTTCATCAAACTATGGAGGCTGTAAGTTACATAGGCAAATTTGAATTTGAACTTGATGGCTATTCTAGTTGTTTTGAAAATGATGTCATCCCAGGTTCTTGCCTTAGCTACAAAATTTCAGTCCAAGTTTAGCTACAAACCTCATGGGAGAATATCAAATGTAAGTTTAAAATTTAGTATTTATTCATATAAAGGTTTACAGACTTGATTTCAACGAAGAAAAGCCATCTTCCCCCCACCATCTCCCTCTCACACCCCTTTGAAAGCTTAAATTATATTTTATAAAAGTACTTTATATATTGTCCCTCAAGGAAGAGATCAATGTACAGTTACCTACCCCATTCCCATATATGCCTTTAAAAAAAAAATCACTTCACTAATTACCAAGTAGCATACAGAAGTAAAACCAAGTTTTAAAAAAATGCACCGCAGTTCTGAAGATAGAATTCATTTTTCTCATCTGGTAGACATAGCTTTGCAGGTCTTCATTTAATTTGCTGGAAGAAAGTTATTTAATAGATCAGTAATAGACTTTTTTAAAGTCTTGTCCATTCCTACTGAGCTATCTGATATTTTAGTAATAGAAGATTCTTTAATAAAAAATTATTAGGAGGGAAAATCCTAGCATTTGCCTTTGTGTATCTGAAGATACAATGCTAACTTTTTAATTCTAATATAATGCAGATGTCATTTAGAAAAATTCACGTTTTATATATATACATACATTATATATACATTTATATGTATACATATATACATACATACATATATATACACGTGTGTGTCTGTGTATATATATAATTTTTTTTTAGAGACAGGGTTTCACCACGTTGGCCATGCTGGTCTCAAACTCCTAACCTCAGGTGATCCACCTGCCTCAGCCTCCCAAAGTGCTAGGATTACAGACGTGAGCCACTGTACCTGGCCAATGTTCTCCTTCTAGATAGTGTTTTAGATTTTTAGTTTACCAGACTCGTCGAATCAGAGTTTCTTAGAGTAGTTGTAACACAGAATCAACACCACTTTAAAACTATTGACCAGGTTGGTTAATCCAAATTATTAGGATGCTGTCTGTATGTGTTGTTGGAAGGAAGTTACGATTTTTGGCATGTTCTTATAAACATTTCTAGAAGCTGTATTGGTGTCAGTCAGGTGGTTTCATATGGTAACCACTCACAACACTGAAGTAGGGGGAGTGGGTGTGGGTGTGTATTTTAAGATTTTTCCCAAAGACATGTAGCCAGTTAGCCCAGACAATTGTATATATTGAACCTACTTGTTTGTTTAAAAGGCTATAAACAATCATGCAGAACCATTTCCCCATAGTGCTAAAACCAAGTCCCAGTCAACAGAAGAGGAAAAGTCTTCTAGGTGGATATGACTTGAAGAGGAGATTCTAGATGGTGAGTCAGGTTTCCATTTATATGTATCATTATTTGCAAAATGAAGTGACGCTAAATTCCTATCCCTTAGTGTTACAGTCTGGTTTAAATTCTAGCCTCACTACAATATTAGTGTGCTCCTTTATACAAGTTGCTCGACTTGTGTCTTAGTTTCCTCATTTGTATAAAGGATCTGATAATCCTTTTGCTTATAATTAAAAGGAAGCACATGAATCATGTAAGTCTCTGGCTTTAAGCACTCAATGACTGGATCACCTTTCCAAGTAAGGAACCTAAACAAAGCCCTAAATTCACAATTACATAATAGATCACCTAATCTGATTAAAATGCATTGTTACATTAAAAATAAACTAGCCTTAAAGATAGGCAAACTAGGCCGGGCACGGTGGCTCACACCTGTAATTCCAGCACTTTAGGAGGCCAAGACAGGTGGATCATTTGAGGTCAGGAGTTCGAGACCAGCCTGGCCAACATGGTGAAACCTCGTCTCTACCAAAAATACAAAAAATTAGCCAGGCATGGTGGCACGTGCATGTAGTCCCAGCTACTTGGGAGGCTGAGGCAGGAGAAGCACTTAAACCCAGGAGGTGGAGGTTGCAGTGAGCCAAGATCACACCACTGCACTCCAGCCTGGGCAACAGAGTCAGACTCTGTCTTAAAAAAAAAAAAAAGAAAGAAAAGTGGGAAGGATAGAATCCTCAGGCCTCTACAACTGTCACTAGAAAAACAAAGTCCTTGTTATTCAAACTACAACTTTACAGAAAGAAATTTGATATGAATTATTAGTTATTTTAACTACAATGATGCCCATATACCAAGTTCATTTGCTCTGGGCAAAAGTGGTAGTTGAAAAGACTTCAGAGTTCCCTGCATCACTCACCTGGAGGGCCCGTCCTTTGGTTTCGATTGGGAGAGTAAATGCAGAAATGGCGCATACAACACAGACAGATGAGAAGAGACACAGGGCCCCCAGTATTGATGCACTCATAAGAACCTGCAAGTCACAAGAGAATTACTCAATTTATTATGCTCCAGTTACCTCTAAACTGTTCTTTATGTGAAAGAGAAAATACGGATTCACTTCACTAAGATGGTCCTTTGCAGCCATTCTACAGGTTGTACCTTCCTGACAAATTGATTTATCTGAGCCAATCTGGTGTAGTCATTTTGTGTGATTAGTCCAAGAACAGGAACTGGTATTAACACGCATTGGCCAGGTAAGACCTCTCTTGGCACCCATCTGTCAGGCATCTCCAGAGCCAAGTTTTGATATATGGAAAAGATGGGGGATCTGCCCGTTTCCCCACCCCCTTTCTCATACCATTTCAGCTTGCTTAACTTCTAACTCTCACTTCATGCTATATCCTCTCTCTGCCAAATATCCATTATCTCTTCAGTCCTGACAGCATGAAACAGGCGAAAGTTTTTTTTGGAAGAGGTGTTATCTCAGAATCTCTGAAAGGATTGCTAATGTGTCTTGTCTCCGGTTACGGAGTTGTGTGACACCAAAACTCTTTGGTGTCAATTTTTCCACAGTAACTGGGTTTCTGTCCAACTGTACACATGCTTGGGCCTGGATCTTTTCACGCAGATACCGGTAATTCAGATACTCCATCTCATACTTCAGTTTCTCTTGGTCTGTGTTCTTGATAGTTCTCCATTAATCTCACAACGACAGTAAAGTATGAAGTGGTTAACCAACAGCAAAGCTCTCTAGAATCACAGAATAATGTATTATAATTTAGAAAGACCTAGAAACTATCTGGCTGAATATAATTTCTTCCCTTTACAGATGAGCCTAGACTAAGTGACTAGTCTCAGTAATTACTTGTCCAAAGTCACAAACAGATCCTGACACACAGCCTAGTGTTACCACCACCACTTAGCTTCCCTTATGATACACAATTTGGGAGCGTACCTCCTGTGTTTCAGGGCTGCTGCCTTCCAAAACACTAAATACTTCCACTCACCGTGCAAACAGAACCCACAACATTGATCTCACTAATTATTTTGCAATTGACCTAGCAAGTGACAGGTACTATGCTGATTTTGTCTCCCAAAATAATTACAATTTTCCCCAAACAGGAGTTTGTATAACGTCTGCATATGTGTGTGTGTGTGTGTGTGTGTGTGTGTGTGTGTTACTGCTGGAAATCTTGGAAGCAAGCTCAGAAAAGGGATAGAAACCAAAAGGCCAGGCAGTCTAAACTAAGATCAGATCATGCCATAATTAGGCATGTGTCTAGATTCTGTCATTATTGCTACTTCTATTACTGGTCACCAAAATTCTCGCCACCACCAGAATGAATCCTAAACTGTCCCCGTTTTACATCCTTTACACCACATTTAAAGTCCTGGGTGGTGTGAGACCCGGATGGGTTGAGTTTGTTTGGGCCACCTAACTGTATTCCAGCAGCCAGGGTCAGGGAGAGTAACTGCCTAGGCTTTTTGCCTTCCCTGAAGCTTCGTAACAAGACTCCACAATCCAGTAGATGTTACTGGGTATTTTTCCAATAAATTCTACCTAAGTTTACTAAAGTCAGCTTCTATTGTTTGTAAGCAAGAACTCTGAGTAATACCTGATTATAAAAATCATCTTGGAAATTTGTTAAAATGCAGATTTTTGGAGACCACTCCAGATTTACTATATCAAAAGGAAAGAGATCTGTTGTTAATCTCTTCTTCTAAAAAGCAGCCCAGACCAGGAATAGAGAGACATTACATGATGACACAAGGGTCAATCCACCAAGAAGACGTAGCTATACTGAAGGTTATACATCAAATAAAAGAGCTTCAAAATACATTCAGCAAAACTGTTAGAAATAAAAGGAAAAATAGACATCCACAAATAGTTGGAGACTTTAATACTCCTACCTCAACAACTGATAGAACTATTAGACAGCAAATCAGCATAGAATTTTATGACACCATCAAGCAATGGGATCTAACTGACACTTGTAGGACAGGCCACCCAATAACAGAATACATCTTCTGCTCAGGTGCCCACTTAACGTTCACCAAGATAAACCATATCCAGGGCCCTAAAAGGATCCTCAAGAGATTTGAAAGAATTGAAATCATAGAATGTGTTCTAGTCCTAAAAGGATGTCAAGCTAAGAACAGGTAACAGCAAAATATCCAAACACTTCTATGTAATCCATGCACTAAAGAAGTCTCAAGAAAAATTAAAAATACATGGAATGGAATGAAAACACAACATGTTAAATTTATAGGACACAGCTAATAGGAACAAAAATAGAATACTTAGGAATAAACAAGAAATGTATAAGAAAATTATAACTCTACTAAGTACACTAAAAAATCTACTTCAGTTCTCAGGCAAATACAATCTTGTAAAAATATAATCTTCACCAAAACAATCTGTAATTCTAATACAAATTACAATCCCAGCAGGATTTTGAGAAAAAACTAATTCTAAAGTTAAGTTGGCTGGGCAGAGTAGCATGCACCTGTAGTCCCAGATACTTGGGAGGTTAAGGCAGGAGGATCACTTAAGGCCAGGGGTTAGAGGCTGCAGTGTTCTATAATTGCACCTGAGAATAGTCCCTATAATTGTACTCCAACCTGGGCAACATAGCGAGATCCATCTCAAAAAAAAAACAAAAAAACAAGAGATACAGAAATGTCAAAAGACAAATTACAACAAACTTTTAAAATAAACTGGATTCTTTATGTAGTAAAGTTAATTTGAAAGAATTAACACATAAAAAAAATTAGGCAACTTCTGAAAACGTGGGGGTATAGAGAGTCAGAGAGGTTATTTGCCTAGGAGGAATTAAAGTTGCAATCATTAGCAGTGTAGCGTTGGTGCTGGAATAAAGAGATCAGTAAAGCAATGAGTCACAAAATAGATCCAAGTATCTATGGACATTTGGTTTATTATAACAGGGAAATGTTTAATCATTTGAGGGGTGACACACAAGGATGATTGACGGCCTAGGAACAGCCAGCTAGGCATTGTTTTGTTGCTTTTTCATTGTTTTGTTGCTTTTTAGAGCTAGATCCTTACTTCAGGCCTATGTATAAATAAATTATGAAAAAATCAATTTGCCAGGCGTGGTGGCTCATGCCTGTAATCCCAGCACTTTGGGAGGCCAAGGCGGGTGGATCACCTGAGGTCAGGAGTTCAAGACCAGCCTGACCAACAAGGTGAAACCCCGTCTCTACTAAAAGTAGAAAAATTAGCTGGGCGTGGTGGTGCACACCTGTGGTCCAAACTACTCGGGAGGCTGAGACAGGAGAATTGCTTGAACCCAGGAGGCAGAGGTTGCAGTGAGCTGAGGTCACGCCACTGCACTCCAGCCTGGACAATGGAGCGAGACTCCGTCTCAAAAAAAAAAAAAAAAAAAGGAAAAAAGATTAATTTAAAGTTACATGAAACACTGAAAGCCTCTGAACTTTCATTTTTATAAATATTTGCAGAAATATGAACAAGTGATGAAGGCCATTTAAGCCTGACAGAAAACAAACACCTTAAGTGAAAATAATTGGTAAACTGACTACATACAAATTTAATATTTTGTTTGCCAAAAAACTTGATAGTAAAACCAAATTAGAAACAATGTAAAAACATCTGTAGTATGATGATACACGGCTAATAGCCTGTAGAAAAATTGCAAATTACATTAAAAATTTAATAAAATATGAAGATAGTAAATGAAAGCTGCTCAAGTTGATTAATAATGAACAAAGTGCAAATTAAGACAAGATATAATCACCAGATTGAAAAAGGTTTAAAAACTTGCTATCCCTGGCCAGGCACAGTGGCTCACATCTGTAACTGTAGAGCTTTGGGCAGCTGAGCTGGGAGGATCTCTAGCTAGAGCCCAGGAGTTCATGACCATCCTGGGCAACAGAGGGAGACCCTGTCTCTACAAATAATAAAAAAATTAGTCAGACACAGCAGCACACGCCTGTACTCCCAGCTACTCAGAAGGCTGAGGTGGAAGGATCGCTGGAGCCCAGGAGTTTGAAGCTGCAATGAGCCATGATTGTGCCATTGCATTCCAGTCTCGGTGACAGAGCGAGACAGTGTCTCAAAAGAAAAAAAAATGCTATCCCTTTTGGTGATGATGAAAAGAAACGGACGCTTGTTTAACAATGTGTTTATAGACCTGAATAGACATTTCTCCAAAGAAGCCATACAAATGGCCAAGAGGTATATGAAAATGTGCTCAACCTCGCTGATCATCAGGAAAATGAAAATCAAAACCACAGTAAGATATATCACCTCACATGTCTATCACAAACACGAGATAAGCTTTGGCGAGAATGTAGAGAAAGGAAACTGACTGTCAGTGGTAAAGCCACTATGGAAAATCCTGTGGATATTCCTAAGGAAGTTACAAGTAGTACTACCAGACGATTCAGCAATCCCTCTGCTGGATACACACCCTAAGAAAATAGGCCGGGCGCGGTGGCTCACGCCTGTAATCCCAGCACTTTGGGAGGCCGAGGTAGGTGGATCACAAGGTCAGGAGATCGAGACCACCCTGGCTAACATGGTGAAACCCTGTCTCTACTAAAAATACAAAAAATTAGCCGGGCGTGATGGCGGGCACCTGTAGTCCCAGCTACTCAGGAGGCTGAGGCAGGAGAATAGCGTGAATTCGGGAGGCGGAGCTTGCAGTGAGCCGAGATCGTGCCACCGCACTCTAGCCTGGGCGACAGAGCAAGATTCCATCTCAAAAAAAAAAAAAAAAAAAAAAGAAAGAAAAGAAAATCACCACCTTGTAAAGATATCTGCACTCCTACCACAAATGCTCATTGCAACATTATTCACAGCAGCCAAAATATGGAAACAACTCAAGTGTCCACCAACAGATGAATAAAGTGTGATATATACATACAATGAAAGAAGAGTCGGCCTTGGAAAAGAAGGAAATGCCATTTGCAACAACATGAATGAGCCTAGAGGACATTATGCTAAAAACTAATAAGAAGCCAGGCACAAAAAGACAAATACTGCATGCTCTCTCTTATATGTGGAATCTAAAAAAGAAAAAAAAAATCAGATACATAGAATAAAACGGTGATTACTAGGGGTAGAGGGAAATGGGAAGATGTAGGGGAGAAAAAAAGAATGTTTCTAATAAATTATTATACTGAGAAGTGCATACTTTTAAAAAATATAAAACATAATTTGATAAGATTGGTCATCCACTTTTAAATGTACACTCTTTGGACCTAGAAATTATTCAATAGACTTTTTCTACAGAATTCTGCTTTTCCCTCCAACATGCTCCTGAGTCCCTGCCTTACTTCCCACGTGTCTCTGCCCTATTGTAGAAGCTCTAACCACCTCATCACTAGCTCCTTTGCCTGTTTTATGTTTTCATAGCATTAATCATTATCTGATGTATTAACTGACTGTTCATCCCTTGTCCGTTCTCCACTAGTATGTAACTTCAAAGAATCAGACCTTGACTATTTTAAAGTGTGTGGAACATAAAAGGGCTCAATAACTGTATGTTAAATGATTAAAATAGTTGCACATAAGCTGGGCATGGTGGTGCATGCTTATAGTCCCAAATATTTGAAGGCTGAGGTGGGAGGATCACTTGAGCCCAAAGTTTGAGGCTACAGTGAGCCATGATCACTCCTGTGAATAGCCTCTGCAGCCTGGGCAACAAAGCAAGATCCCATCTCTTGAAAAAAATACTCACATGTGGACAAATGCGTGTTGTGCATAATGTTCAGTTTCCCATTGCTTGTAAATAGCAGAAAAAAATAAAATGGAAACGATGTATTCATTGACAAGGTGACGGCTATCTAATTATGGCACATGCATGCCACAGAAATCTATGCACCTACAAAAAAGAATGAGGGTAATCTACATGTACTGACATAAGATTATTAGTGAGAAAAGGCAGTTGCTATATATATGTATGTATATATATATATGTAGACGTGTGTGTTTATACACAGACATGTCTACATATATATTCACACAGATGTAGCTATATACTGTAAAGAGGTGTCTGACTCCTTCCGACATTTGCTGATGGCCTTTAAGCCTCACTCCTCCCCCTTCCTTTTGTGTTCCACATCTGGACAAGCTTATGAGAAAGCCTGAGTGCTCCTTCCTTTGGTGCCAGCAGGAGGCTTAAACCACAAAAGCCCCTGCCCTTGCATAGGCACCCTCACCCCATTTCCACCCCTAACCACAGTCCCCTTCCCTTGCTCTCAGGCCATTTCTGACCTGCTTGAGAGGTCTGTCCTGCTCTCCCAGGACCTCAATTTTGTAAAGTAAGGTAAGAAACCTTTTTATGCCCTCTTGGTGTGTGTGCGTGTCATCATCAGTCTCAACAAGTGAACCAAACTTTGGAAAGGGGGTTATCCATCTGCCTCTGCAGGTCACCATAACACAGATATATCTAGATAGATATACAGATATTCATGGAAGTAACTCTATCTACAGATACACATGCATCTGTATATAATACATATAACATGTATATAAAACACACATCTATATATACATACACATCCACATATATACAAATGTGACTGGAACACACACAGACATGCCCAGAGAGACAAAATATATGTATATGAAAGCATCTGGAAGAACTACAGTGTTTATCTCTGGTAATAAATTACAGATAATTTTCCCTTATAACTTACAGGTCACATTTGACAGTTTACTTTAGAAACAAGCAGGCTTCCAAATTAATCCATTTTGGGGAGGTCTTGTGATTTGATGGTGACATTCTGTCTGCAAGTAAAGAATCTTATGGTAAATTCCTCACATTGTTGATGTACTGATCAATGTATAACCTGCTGACACTGAATAGGGTGTGGATGTATTTTAAGATCAGCTAAAGCAGGCCGGGTGCGGTGGCTCATGCCTGTAATCCCAGCACTTTGGAAGGCTGAGGCAGGTGGATCAATTCAGGCCAGGAGTTTGAGACCAGCCTGGCCAACACGGTGAAACCCCTTCTCTACTAATAAAAAATTAGCTGGGCATGCACCTGGGGTCCCAGCTACTCAGAAGGCTGAGGCACAAGAATTGCTTGAACTCAGGAGGCGGAGGTTGCAGTGAGCGGAGATTGCACCACTGCACTTCAGCCTGGGCGACAGACTGAAACTTTGTCTAAAAAATAGATTAGATGAAGCATGAAATTTTACTATCTTGCACATAGACCTTTGTAGCCTGTATGTTGTAATCTGCAGCTAATGAATGTGACCTCTGTATTACACCCTCCAACGAAAAGAGGAAAACTCTGACATGAAAGACCTCCTTCTCTTATTTTAAACTTTCCTATAAAAACCTTTCTCCTTGTGACAGACTCCAGAACACTCCCAACTTTGTGGTCATCACATTTGGCTTTCGATAAACCTTTATAAAATTATTTCTGTCTCAAAAACCTTAATTTCTTTATTCGTTTTTTTTTTTTTTTCACTGAGACAGCATCTCACTCTGGTGCCCAAGCTGAGTGCAGTGGTGTGGTCACGACTCACTGCAGCGTCGACCTCCTGGGCTCAAGTGATCCTCTCAGCTCAGCCTCTCAAGTAGCTGGGACTACAGACATATGCCACCACACCCAGCTAGTTTTTTTATTTTTTGTAGACATGGGGCCCCACTGTGTTGCTCAGGCTGGTCTCAGACTCCCAGGATGAAGCAATCCTCCCACTTTGACCTCCTAAAGCACTGGGAGTACAGGTGTAAGCCACCATGCCTGGTCAACAGCCTTAATTTTGATGATATTCAGTTACATACTTCTATGAAGCTTTACAACAAGCATATTTTTATATTAAGAAAACAATGTAAATAACTGTAAATCTTGTTAATATAAAATATGTTAATATAGTGGGCTGGGCATGGTAGCTTATGCCTGTAATCCCAGCACATTGGGAGGCCGAGGCGGGAGGATCATCTGAGGTCAGAAGTTCAAGACCAGCCTGGCTAACATGCCAAAACCCCGTCTCTACTAAAAACACAAAAAAAGTTAGCCAGGTGTGGTGGCGGGCACCTGTAAATCCCAGCTACTTGGGAGGCTGAGGCAGGAGAGTCTCTTGAACCTGGGAGGCAGAGGTTGCAGTGAGCCGAAATTGTGCCAATACACTCCAACCTGGGCAACAGAGCGAAATTTTATCTCAAAAAAAAAAAAAAACAAGTTAATACAAGAAATAATGAAAACAATGAACTATTCTTCCAATTCAAGAAGTTAACATTAATAAACCTAAGAAATTAGTGCAATGGAAATAAAAACAAAAGCTGAAATGAATACACTGGAAAATAGAAACAAATGGGGTTGATAAATTGATGCATGAAATATTTTATTTTATGAAAAAATAAACCTAGTTAGAAATTAAAGTAAAAAATCATGGCATTAAGAATGTGAAAGAAGGTTGGGTGTAGTGGTGCATAACTATAATCCCAGCACTTTGGGAGGCTGAGATGGGAGGATCACCTGAAGCCAGGAGTTCAAGACCAGCCTGGGCAACACAATGAGCCCCCAGCTCTAAAAAAGAGAAAAAAATGTGAAAGAGAAAATAATCGCTAATGTAGAGGAAAGGAAAAGAACCACAAGAGAATTCTCCCCACAGTTCAATGCTAATAAATTTGAATGAAGGATTCAATAAAAATGTTTCCTGACATTTATTTAAAAAAAAAAAAAAGATAAAACTAAGAGAAACAACCAGAGAAGAAACAGAGAATGACCAAAGAACCATATCCTCAAAAGTGCCAGGACTCCCTCTTTCACAGGTAGCTCTTTCAAATCTCCAAGGAACAGAGTCTAGAGAGAAAAGAAAATTTTCCCATGTCTTTTTAATAAGACTAGAATGAAGGCCGGGCGCGGTGGCTCACGCCTGTAATCCTAGCACTTTGGGAGGCCGAGGCGGATGGATCACCCAAGGTCAGGAGCTTGAGATCAGCCTGGCCAACACAGCAAAACCCAGTCTCTACTAAAAATACAAAAATTAGCTGAGCATGGTGGCAGGCACCTATAATCCCAGCTACTTGGGAGGCTGAGGAAGGAGAATTGCTTGAACCTGGAAGGCAGAAGTTGCAGTGACCCAAGATCATACCACTGCACTCTAGCCTGGGCAAAAAAAAAAAAAAAAAAAATAGAATGACAGTCATTCTGGAAACTAACAAGATAAAACACATAACCACAAACAGCCCCAGTCACCATCCATTTATGAGAATTGATTCAAAAATGACAAATACTGTCAAATAAATCTCAATAGTTCACCAGCTGAGGCAAAGGCTCTGGCTGAGAGGGAGTCCTTGCTGGCCACCCAGCATTGCGGTCCCAGGGCTCTCCCTCCCCACTCCAGCAGCCTTCGGGTGTTTTCCAATCAACCTCTTGCATGTGCAATTCCATGTTGGCATCTGTTTCTCCAAGGACTCAAATTCATATTTCAGTAAAATAGTTGAATACAAATAAATTTTTTTAAAAATTGTTTTTTTCTATTAAAAAAAAAAATAGCCAGTTAGAAATCATTCACAAAATGTTTTGAGCACCAGGTCACTCAAGTAAGAGTTACTACGGTAGGAGCCGGGAACACAAAAATTAGCCAACTATGCACATGTCCTGGTCCTCATGGCGAGTAAAGTCTATCGGAAGAGATTGATTTTAAATAGCCTGGAAAAGAAATGGGCAATTACAATATTGTTGCAGTCTTGTTGTCTGAGGTATTACCTGGAGTTCTTGTCTCACGACCAAGAAAATTAAGGAATGTGGACACCAATGGTGAGGTTGGAGAGAAAGTTATTAAGCGGAAGAGGAAAGCTCTCCACTGTGGAGAGGGGACCCAGAAGAGGGTTGCCATTTTTCAGTTGAATACAAAAGCTTTTATAAGAAACTTCCCTACCTGTGTAACTTCCCTTATCTGTGTAGTTACTTGTGTAACTGCCCTTATCTGTGCAGCTGTGGGCATGTCTCAGGCAAGCCTCCCTTCTATGCAAGTTCCCACAGAGCCCACTGTGGACATGTCTGAAAGGGGAGGAAATTTTTTCCCAAGGAGCCCGCTCATTACACAAAGAACAAAGGCATCTCCACATTGGGCCTTGCTCCCTTCTCTGTGCAGCTACAGCTTGATTTTTTAGGCTGTTCCTCTGTTTAAAAGAATTCTACAGGCCAGGCACAGTGGCTGTCACCTGTAATCTCAGCACTTTGGGAGGCGGAGGCAGGCGGGTCACCTGAGGTCAGGAGTTCAAGACCAGCCTGGCCAACATGGTGAAACCCCATCTTTACTAAAAATACAAAAATGAGCCGGGCGTGGTGGTGCATGCCTGTTATCCCAGCTACTCTGGAGGCTGAGGCAGGAGAATTGCTTGAACCCAGGAGGCAGAGGTTGCAGTGTGCTGGGATCGTACCATTGCACTCCAGCCTGGGTGACAGAGCTAGACTCTGTCTCGAGAAAACTAAACAAAAAAAAAAAGAATTCTATGGAGGACTTGCCCTGTCTGCTTAACTGTTTTTTTTTTTTTTTCATTCTCCTCTCTCAACACAATAAGTGATATGAAGGAAAAGCTCAAGGTGCCATAAGAGCTCACAGCAGGGAGGCCAGACGGGTCTGGGGAGAGATGTCAGGAGTTTAATTTCAAACATGCTAGATTTAAGATGCTTTTGAGACATCCAGGTGAAAATGCCGGGGAGATAATCAGGTGGATGAATCTGGAGTGAGAAGCAAGGCCTCGTCTAGAGATAGAAGTTTGGGATTCATGAGGAAGTCACTGGTAACTAAAGTCATCAAATGGATGATACCATCTCAATGGAGAGTGAAATAAGAAACTATAAGGATCTAATATTGAGCAATAAGAAATCCACAACCAAAGAAAGAGTAGAGGAAGACAAGTCACAAAGAGATGGGGAAGCAGCGGCCACAGAGGTCGGAGGAAACCCACAGAGTGCAAGTGATGGAGCCACCAGAAGGGAACACGGGATGCCGGAGGGAGAGCACGGCCAGCAGTCCTTGACGCAGGTCAAAGGTCAGGTGAGATGAGGGGTTAAAACGACCTTTGAACCTAGAGACACAGAGGTCACTGGAGACCTTACCAAGAATGATTTTGGTGGAGTAGAGATGGCTGCAGCCAGCTTGGAGGAGGCGACGGAATGAGTGGAAGGCGGGAAATGAAGCAGGAAGAGAACTCTTTTAAGGAGGTTAGCTGGAAAGAGGAGAAAAGCAGTAGTGAACAAGGTTGATTTTACAGCTTGGAAGCTGTGGAACCTGAAGCATATTAAATGCTGATTAGAAGCATTCAGCATCAAGGGATAGACAGAAATCGCAGAACGGCTACAACTATAAACCTGAAAAACTCAAGAGACTCAAATGAGAAAGTATTAGGAATGCATTCAGTAAGCTGGTTGTTTAAAAATCAATATTAAAAAAATCAATAGCCTTCTAAATATAGATAACTACTTGGAATGTTAAAATAGAAGTTATAATGAAAGAAAATAATCCATTCCTAATAACAACAAAATGCCATAAGATGCCTAGGAATAAACATAGCAAGACACATAGGATCTATTTGAAGAAAACAATAAAATCCCAGCAAGGGCCATAGGAGGAAAGATTGAACAAAGAAAGAGACAAACCTTGTTCTTAGATACATAGACAACGCTATAAGAAAAAAAGTCAATTTTTCCTCTATTAGCTGTTACATTGAACACATTAACAATTAAAATGTTAATAGGATTTGGGCGGAATGCTACTAAGTGATTCTGAAAAAGAGCAATGAAGTGGGTTTGGAACAGCCAGTTTAAAAAACGTGCTATAAATCTCATTAGAGTAATAAAAAGAACATGTCAGTGACAAAAGCAGACAGATCAATGGACTAAAATAGCGAGCTAGAAATAGGCCAATTGCGGGAACATAAGCAAACAGACATTCCTAACCTATGAGTAAAAAATGGATTTTCAATACATCGTGTTGAGACAGCCAGCTTGCCACTGGGGGAAATTGTACAGCTGTTTCCGGCATTGGACCTCACGCCTCAACAGACGCCCATGGCCTGGAAGAGGGCACAGCAGGGATATCTGGGTCAGAATCTGGGTTGCATTCACTTTGTGAAATGTGAGTAAGTTGGACACGTACGATGTGGGCACTTTCACGTGTATGTTATACTTCAATCAAAAGTGTACACTCCCCCCTTGCCCTCTCAAAAAAGAAAATGCCATAGAAGGCCTGGAAGAAAAGAGGTGTGTGTTTTTTATAATCCTAGTTGCAGACTCAAGAAATATACAGAGAAATACTGATACATTTGAGTGTCTATGAACCCTGCACAGAAAAAGGAGAACACAAACAAGAATGAAAGACAAATAACAAATCTCTGCAACGTAATTGCCAAATGCGGAATATTTGTAATATGTCAGAAAAACTGCTAAAAATCCTTTATAGACAAACCCACCCACCCACACATACATATACACACATATTTATGAGAGGCTCTTACAGATCCATGCTTTAAAGACTGAATTGAAAAATGGGCAAGTACCTGAGTGGGCAAGCTAAAAAAGATAAATTACCCAATTAAAATATGAATAAGAACATTCAGTACCATTCCTAATAAAAGAAACACTAATTACAATAATAAAGAGGTATCATTTATTGCCAGTGAGATTGGCAAAGATGAAAGACTAACATCTGTGGCAGATATGTGAAGCAACAAGGCTCTCAGGCACTGGTACAAGCTCGCCCAAGAGGACTTGAGCACAATGTACCAAAATGAAAGCAAGCAGACCCCTTCACCTACCAATCCAATTTCTAGGGATTCACCCTAAGGAGATAATTGCACAATTGGATAAAAATGTAAGCACAGCTGGGCCCGATGGCTCACGCCTGTAACCCCAGCACTTTAGGAGCCAAAGTGGGAGGATTGCTTGAGCCCAGGAGTTCAAGCCCAGCCTCCAACCTGGGCAACATGGCAAGACACCACCTCTACAAAAAAAAAAAAAAAAAAATAGCAGGGTGTGGTGGTGAGCACCTGCAGTCCCAGCTACTCAGGAGACTGAGATAGGAGGATCATGTGAGCCCAGGAAGTTGAGGTGGCAATAAGCTGTGATCGCACCACTGCCTGTCAGCCTGGGCAACAGAGTGAGACCCTATCTTAAAACAAAACAAAACAAAACAAAAAACAAAAGCAAGCACAAGGATGCTCATTACTGTTTTTTATGGGGGGTGGGGGGTGGCGGTGGGGGTGGGGAGAGGGATAGAGTCTCGTTCTGCTGCCCAGGATGGAATGCAGTGGCGTGATCTCAGCTCACTGCAACCTCCAGCTCCCAGTTTCAATCGATTCTCCTGCTTCAGCCTCCAGAGTAGCTGGGATTAAAGGCGCCCGCCACCACACTCAGATAATTTTTGTTTAGTAGAGAAGGGGTTTTGCCATGTTGGCCAGGCTGGTTTCTAACTCCTGACCGCACATGATCCGCCTGCCTTGGCCTCCCAAAATGCTGGGATTACAGATATCAGCCATTATGTCTAGCCTTATTATTGTGGTTTATATTAAAATCTTTCTGAAATAGTTGAGATGTTCAATAATACAGAACTAACTGAAAAGTAACTTCTGGGATATACATACAATGAAATATTTTTCAGCTTAATGCTTATTTTTTATATTTATGGACATGAAAAATGTCTACAACATATGAACAAAAGATCTTTTTCTTCCTTTTCCTTTCCTTCCTTCCTTTTCTTTTCTTTCTCCCCTCCCTCTCCTCTGTCCATACATAAAAAAAGAAAAAGAGAGAGAGAGTAAAAGAGCAGGCTATAAAAAGTACTATGATATTTGGGTGAAATTTATACTCTTTTTTTTTTTATTTGCGCCTACATCACTAACAATGTATATGCATATTTATACACACACACATAGAAAAATATATTTTAAAAGCCTCATTAAAATGTTTATCTTTGTTATCATTAAATGGTGAGATATTAGTAAAGTTTCAATTCTACTTTGTAGGTTTTTGTGTTTTCAGGATGGAAGAAAAAAAATCACGTGGTCAAAATTGCCCTTGGGAAAACTCTTAAATCACTCAAAATACAGCACACACAAACATATTTATAAATTAGAGGCTAAGATCCTCTCCTTGACCGAACCCTAGCCCAGCTCCTATGAGCCCTCTTCTCCACTAGGCCTTGACCTTGCCCTGACACTTAAACACAAACGTAGTTTCTAAGAGCTCAAGGACACACCCTTATGAGGCTCCAGCCACCCTTGAAAGGCCTCCCTGAGAAAACTCAAGGCTGCCCAAGAATCTATTTGTTCTAGCTGACATCTGAAGATAGGGCCCCAGGTTCCCAGCCTTGACAGAGCCTAACTTTAAAGAGCGCCACTTAGCAAATCCAGGTGGGATTTACACAGACTGACACCCACCTACAGGTATTTGTAATGTTTCACTTCACTGACTGTGCTCAAGCCCCTGCCACCCTCCTAAGACCGCTGCCACTCTCCCTTTGAAACACCCAGTCACTTCTGTACAAATGGAGGCTGAGTTCAGTTCACCGTGGACTCTTCTCTTTTGCAATAGTTATTACTGATTAAAACCTTGGCCGGGCGCAGTGGCTCACGCCTGTAATCCCAGCACTTTTCGGAAGCCAAGGTGGACAGATCACTTGAGGTTAGGAGTTTTAGAACAGCCTCGCCAACATGGCAAAACCTCGTCTCTACTAAAAATAAAAAAATTAGCGGGGCATGGTGGTGTGTGCCTGTAGTCCTAGCTACTCGGGACGCTGAGGCATGAGAATTGCTTGAACCCAGGAGGCAGAGGTTGTAGTGGGCTGAGATCG
The DNA here is from genome assembly GCF_029281585.2 of Gorilla gorilla gorilla. NCBI lineage: Eukaryota > Metazoa > Chordata > Mammalia > Primates > Hominidae > Gorilla > Gorilla gorilla. The sequence continues at coordinate 147,718,937 of NC_073230.2, forward strand.
CACCATTGCACTCCAGCCTAGGCCACAGAGCAAGACTCTGTCTCAAAAACCCCCAACCCGAAAACAAAACAAAACAAAACAAAACAAAAAAACCAAACCAATCCTCACCCCTTTAACTAGTGCCCAGCTCTGTTGATCTTTGACAACATGCAGTTTCTCAATAAGTTCACGGCTTATTGGAAATCACTTCTGAAAAAATTAAATGGATGTAATTTGATTCCCATTAACTTGTGAAGTTCTCTGTCATCTTACGAGCTGATTTTTTTTCCCCATGCTTCAAGAGAACATCAGGCATTTATATAGGACAAAAAGATCATCTTCCAGCTATAACCATTAAATTAGGGTTTTTTTTTGTGACCCTTGAAAGATAAGACTTTATCTTTCATCCTTATCCAAGCCAGACTTAATTTTTTTTTTTTTTTTTTTTTTTTTTTGGTGAGAGAGAGAAAGTCTCGCTCTATCGCCCAGGCTGGAGTATAGTGGCGTGATCTTAGCTCACTGCACCTCCGCCTCCCAGGTTCTAAGGGATTCTTCTGCCTCAGCCTCCTGAGTAGCTGGGATTACAGGTGCCTGCCACCATGCCCAGCTAATATTGTATTTTTAGTAGAAACTGGTTTTCACCATGTTGGCCAGGCTGGTCTCGAACTCCTGACCTCAGATGATCAATCAGCCTCGGCCTCCCAAAGTGCTGGGATTACAGGCATGAGCCACCGCGCCTGGCCAGAAATGTAAATTTTTTATGCAGTCAGGTTTACCATCTTTTCCTATATCTTTATACTATAATAGAAAGGGTTTTCCAGAATTCTGAAATCTCCTCTTTCATGGCAATAATACATGGCAATGTGAACTGAGAGTTGTCTTATAAGCTTGCTCTACCCTTTCCCTCCTCCAATTTACTCTCTGCAAGCAACCAGAGTTATCTTTTTATTATGTTTTTATTTTTTTGAGACAGAGTCTCACTCTGTCAGCCAGGCTGGAGTGCAGCGGCACAATCCTGGCTCACTGCCACCTCCGTCCCCAGGGTTCCAGTGATTCTCCTGCCTCAGCCTCCCAACTAGCTGGGACTACAGACGCGTGCCACCACGCCTGGCTAATTTTTGTATTTTTAGTAGAAATGGGGTTTCACCATGTTGGCCAGGCTGGTCTCGAACTCCTGACTTCAGGTGATCCACCCGCCTCGGCCTCCCAAAGTGCTGGGATTACAGGCATGAGCCACTGTGACAGGCCAGAGTGATCTTTTTAAAAAACAAAACTGATCATATCCCTCACCTGCTTAAAACCCTTAAAGTTTTCCCCACTGCTCCTAAGGTAAAAATCTAAAGTCCTTAATATGCCTGGAAGGCACATTCTGCCCCTGCACTTCTCTCCATTTGGCTCACCATGGCTATTTCCTATTCCTGGAACACACTGATGTCTGTCCCACCTCGAGGCCCTCAAACCAGCAGTCATTCTACTTGAAATGCTGTTTCCCTTTACACAACATTCAACTTCTCATACTTCAGATCTCAACTTCAATATCACCTTCCCAGAGAGGACTACCTAAAAAAGCCTGTCACCCCTTTTACTCATTACCATAGTACCTCCAAAGCACTAATCACAATCTGGAATTATTTTACATTAATTGCATATTGATAAAGTACCCAACTTGAATGTAAGTCTCTTGAGGGCAGGAACCTTGTGGTGGTGTGCTGTCAAATGTTCAACAACAGGTTCTCAAAAAACCCAAGGCCCTGACTTACATCATTTGTCAATTTCCACAGTGTACACACTAGCACCATGACTAATTTCAAACAATGTGACATTAACCAGTTTGCGATTTTTCCTGAAAATTTCACCATCGGCTTTCAAAATCGAGTCCAGGCCAGCTCCAGCACACCACTGGCACCTCATCTGGCTTATTGATTACTGCAAATAAATAGAACTAGAACAATGGCAGGCACAGAGGACAAGTTCAATAAATGTTTTGAACGTTCAGTTGGGATAAAATAATTCTTGATTCTATGCTAACAAATAGACTGCAGCTAATTGAGTCTCTTTTGGTGCTCTAACTGCCAAACTACATAAGAAGTCCTCTAAAACTTGTAGAGAATTACTCCAGAAAGAACTTATTGAATGGTCACCAAAATAGGACCCTGAATTAAGGAATTCTCCTTCCTCCTAACAGAGTCTCTGTTTGTCTACTTTGCTCTCTTTTGAAACCTGAAAGGCTGAATGATTTCAGCTAGAAAAAGCAGAGAAGACAAGCAAATATATCGGAGTTTGTATGAGGCTAGTTCCGCTGAATTTTGGCAGCATTTCAACTTTATTTTTCTGAGACAGAGTGTCACTCTGTTGCCCAGGCTGGAGTGCAATGGCGCGATCTCAGCTCACTGCAACCTCCGCCTCCTGGGTTCAAGTGATTCTCCCGCCTCAGCCTCCTGAGTAGCTGGGATTGCAGACGTGTGCCACCATACCTGGCTAATTTTTGTATTTTTAGTAGAGATGGGGTTTCACCCTATTGGCCAGGCTGGTCTTGAACTCCTGACCTCAAATGATCCACCCACCTCAGCCTCCCAAAGTGTTAGGATTACAGGTGTGGGCCACCACGCCCGGCTGGCATTTGAACTTCAAAGGGGTGATAAGGTTGAAGGGACGAGGCTGGAGATTTGGGGATGACAGCTATGCGACTGACGACAACGGAAGTGAGTCAGGCAAAGAGGCTGTTTAAAAGTTTTGCTCGAGTCACAAATGGGTTTTTCCACTGACATCTCTTTGAGGAGATTTTATAGAGATTTTAAATGCTTTTCAATGCTTTTTTTGGATGCTGGACCGACCATCTCATTTGATGAGAACACGATGTGAAGTCTGGCCACAGGGAGAGGTCTTGGTTGCATTACCCAAATCACAGCTGCACACCACGAGGCTGTAAGGGCCTGTGCTGCAAGCCTAGGGTAAATCCCAAAGCCACGGATATGCTGAAAGGACTTTAACGTCCATAGTAGGTTCCAGCAGTTCACACATCACTGAACCAAGGAATGCCTGGTGTTATGGACTGGGTGCTTTTGTCCCTCCAAAATTCATAGGTGGAATTCTCAATATGATGGTATCACAGTTGGATGTGGGGCCTTTGGAGATGATCAGGTCATGACGGTGGAGCACTCATGAATGGAATTAGTGTCCTTAAAAAAAGAGATCACAAGGCTGGGCACGATGGCTCACGCCTGTAATCCCAGCACTTTGGGAGGCCGAGGTGGGCAGATCACGAAGTCAGGAGATCGAGACCATCCTGGCTAACACAGTGAAACCTGGTCTCTACAAAAAATACCAAAAAATTAGCCGGGCATGGTGACGGGCCCCTGTAGTCCCAGGTACTCGGGAGGCTAAGGCAGGAGAATGGTGTGAATCCAGGAGGCGGAGCTTGCAGTGAGCCAAGATCGTGCCACTGCACTCCATCCAGCCTGGGTGACAGAGCGAGACTCCATCTCCAAAACAAACAAACAAAAAATTTGAGACCAGCCTGGCCAACATGGTAAAATCCCATCTCTACTAAAAATACAAAAATTAGCTAGGCATGGTGGCAGGCACCTATAGTCTCAGCTACTCGGAAGGCTGAGGCAGGAGAACTGTTTGAACTTGGGAGGCAGAGGTTGCAGTGAGCCGACATCACGCCACTGCACTCCAGCCTGGGCGACAGAGTGAGACTCCGTCTGGGGGAGGAAAAAAAAGATCACAGTTGTACCACCCAGTTTAAGAAACGAAAAAAATTTTTAAATAAAATAAAAATAAAAGACCAGAAAAAACTCTTTCCCCTCTTTCTGGATGTGAGGACACAAAAAGGTAGCTGTCTCCAAGCCAAGAAGAGAGCCCTCACTAGAACCCAAACATATGGGTGCCCAATCTTGAACTTCAAGCCTCCAGAACTATGAGAAATATGTTTCTGTTTTTATAAGCCACCCAGTCTGTGGTACATGCTATAGCAGCCTGAACTAAGACACCTGGCTAGGGCTAAAGTGACTGATTTCTTGAAGTTTCCCAGAATAAGTGGGGAGGTAGCCCCTGACCTATTGGCAGAGGCCTTGCCCTGGTCCCTTCTGTATTTCAGTGAATCTTTAATATATATATATTTTTTGAGATGGAGTTTTGCTCTTGTTGACCAGGCTGGAGTGCAATGGCGCGATCTTGACTCACCGCAACCTCCGCCTCCCAGGTTCAAGCAATTCTCCTGCCTCAGCCTCCCGAGTAGCTGGGATTACAGGCGCGCATCACCAAACCCGGCTAATTTTATATTTTTGGTAGAGATGGGGTTTCTCCATGTTGGGCAGGCTGGTCTCGAACTCCTGACCTCAGGTAATCCAACTGCCTCAGCCGCTCAAAGTGCTGGGATTACAGGCATGAGCCACCACACCCGGCCCTGAATCTTTAATACTTTTGTTGCAAAATTTTCCTTTATTGTTTTCTTGGACTACATACTCATAACTACTATTATTTTTTACTATCATTAGTTTCTAACAACTAAATATCTTAAAATGTTCTTATTTAAAGTTTTTCAGTGGGTGAATTATTATTAATTAATTTATTTATGACAGAGTCTTACTCTGTTGTCCAGGCTAGAGTGCAGTGGTGCAAACATAGCTCATCACAGCCTCGAACTCCCAGGCTCAACCAAGTCTCACACCTCACCCTCCTGAGTAGCTGGGACTATAGGTGCATGCCATCATGCCTGGCTGGAACATTCAATTTATTTATTTATTTATTTATTCATTCATTCATTCATTCATTCATTCATTCATTCATTCATTCTGAGACAGAGTCTCGCTTTGTCATCCAGGCTGCAGTGCAGTGGCACAATCTTGGCTCAGTGCAACCTCCATCTCCCAGGTTCAAGCGATTCTTATGCCTCAGCCTCCCAACTATCTGGGATTACAGGCACCCCCCCACCACGCCCGGCCTAATTCTTATATTTTCAGTAGAGATGAGGTTTCACCGTGTTGGCCAGGCTGGTCTCTAACTCCTGGCCTCATGTGATCTGCCCACCTTGGCCTCCCAAAGTGCTAGGATTACAGGTGTGAGTTACTGCGCCCAGCCTGAAACATTCATTTTAAAAGAGACCTTTGTATTAAGCTTATAGTCATTAGGATGTGTAAACATATTACTGATTAAAATTTTTAGTTTAACTGGTTTAACAGCATGTTTTAGGCAAAAAAATAAGAAGGAGGAGCAAGAAGAAGGAAAAAGAGAAAGTGGAAGAACAAGAGGAAGAATTAAGTGAAAGGAAGAAAGGAAGAACTCATCTCCCAGTCCTCCCTATTGATAGCTGTGCCTCCCCAGAGGGTGGCCCGCCATCAGCTGCATCAGATTTGCTGGGGATACTTAAAAATATAAGTAACTGAGGCCAGGCTCAGTGGCTCACACCTGTAATCCCAGCACTTTGAAAGGCCAAGGTGGGAGGATCTTGGAAGGCCAGGCTGAGCAACACAATGAGACCTCATCTCTACTAAAATTCAAAAAAATTAGCCAGGCATGGTGGCACATGCCTGTAGTCCCAGCTACTTGTGGGGCTGAGGTGGGAGGATTACTTGAGCCCAGGAAGTTGAGGCTGTAGTGAGCCCTGATCATGCCACTGTACTCCAGCCTGGGTGACACAGTGAGACCTTATCTTTAAGGTGGAGGTGGGGAGGAAAGTAGGTAACTGATCCCATCTACACAATCGGCATCTGTGAGTGGAATCCAAGGATCTGTTATCAAGTTACCCTAGTAATTCTGAGAAGCACTAAAGTTTGAGAACTACCTTTCAGGGAAGTGACTAATTAGCTCATGAAAGTGACACCAAACCCTACTGTCTACTTGGAGCAGCTCACACCACCCTAAACCGAGGCAAATATCCTAGGAGCTGGCACAAAGCTTCCTAGATTTGAAACCTCCCCAATCTAAACCTGTTAAGGAAAGCAGAGCATCTCGATTGCACAGAAATTGATACAACAATACTTTCCAAAGTTAAATTATTGAGAAGTATCCATTGGAATAGCGTTTCACCTTGACCGTTATTGATCATCATGATCATATTAGCTCACATTTACCGAGTGCTTACTGTATGTCAAACATTGGGTTAATTGCTTTACATTTATTCATCTCATTTCATCCTTAGAGCAAAACTCTGTAGTAGGTGCTATTCTTTATCTCCACTTTAGAAAGGAGGGTAGCAGGCCGGGCACGGTGGCTCACACCTGTAATCCCAGCACTTTGGGAGGCCGAGGCGGGCCGATCACCTGAGGTCAGGAGTTTGAGACCAGCCTGGCCAACATCGCGAAACCCCGTCTCTACTAAAAATACAAAAAATCAGCCAAGAGCGGTGGTGGGTGCCTGTAATTCCAGCTGTTCGGAAGGCTAAGACAGGGGAATTGCTTGAACCCAGGAGGCGGAGGTTGCAGTGAACCAAGATCATACCACTGCACTCCAGCCTGGGTGACAGAGCGAGACAGAGAGAGAGAGAGCATGCAAGAGCGAGAGAGAATGAGAGCACGCGTGCACGCACGTGAGAGAGAGAGAGGAAGGAAGGAAGGACAAAGAAAAGGAAAGAAAGAAAAAAGAAAAAGAAGGAAGGAAGGAAAGAGAAAAGAAAGATAGGAAAAGAAAAAGAAAAAGAAAATGAAAATGAAAATAAATGAAGGGAGGGTAGCAGAAAAAGATAACTGAGAATTACAAGGAGTTAAGAATCCAGGTGGGCTACAGGATGCTAAACAGAGCAGGGCCTTACGGCCCCAGGAGACCTGGTCCCAGCTGGGTTCTTTCCTAAACCACAAACCCACCAACAGCAGCGTAGCCTCTGGGATAAATACCCACAAATGCCCAGGGAAAATGTTCCAGGTGGTCGAGAACTCAATTCCTAATGAAAGCTTGGAAAATGAACTATGCCTCAGTTCAGTCATCCAGAAATAGGGTTAATGTTTTACTACTGGCAGGGTGCAGTGGCTCACACCCGTAATCCCAACACTTTGGAAGGACAAGGCAGGAGAATGGCCTAAACCCAGAAGCTGGAGGCCAGCCTGAGCAACATACTGAAACTCCATCTCTAAAAATAAATAAATAAATAGTCAGGCATGGTGGTGCATGCCTGTAGTCCCAGCTACTGGGGAGGCTCAGGTGGGAGGATCCCTTGAACCTGGGGGGATTGAAGCTGCAGTGAGCCATGACTGTACCCCAGCCTGGGCAACAGAGCGAGACCCTGTCTCTGGAAAAAGAAAAAAAAATGACAACTTTTTTCATCTCTAGGTTCTTTTCTGAAAATGATGAAATAAGTATTAAGGAATTTTGAAAAGTAAAAGCACCAGACAAAAGGCATCCCCATTTTTCTTTAAGACAGGTGGGGATTAGCTTGGTTTCTCAGATGTTAAAAAAAAAGAAAAAGTGAAAAAGACAGGTGGGGAAAACATTCCCAAGATAGTTTAAAAAAATTCGTGATAGCAAAATCCCTGTGTTAAATTGTAGGAAATATACGATAAAGTCTGCTCAGCCCATCCCAACACCCGCTCTCTGTAATTTCACCTCTGCCAGCTGCACTTATGTATAACCCTGACTATGGGCCACAGCTGAGTTAGCTCAAGCATGGACAACTGGACCAATGGGGGTCTCTATCTCGGGATTCAGAGAGAACTAATCAGTGTCTTCCAGAGGCCAGAGCGAAGGGTTTGTGTTCGGGATTTGTGGAGCTGCCACATGCACAGGCAAGCACAGCACCCTGGTTCTCAGGGAGGAGGAAAGCCTGCATGCTCAGGTGGAAATGAGTGACCACAGGCACCAGACAGAGAAAGAGGACAGAGCCTGGGCCCCTGTCAGTGCCCCCACTCCCAGACTGGGCTCGGCCTCATTCCTGCCTTTGTTTGCTACAGCCAGGTCATGTGGATTTCTGGTTTTTATTTTTTGTTTTTTTTTTGAGATAGAGTCTCACTCTCGCCCAGCCTAGAGTGCAGTGACGCGATCTCGGCTCACTGCAACCTCTGCCTCCCGGGTTCGAGTGATTCTCGTGCCTCAGCCTCCTGAGTAGCTGGGACTACAGGAGAGCACACCATGCCCAGCTCATTTTTGTATTTTTAGTAGAGATGGGGTTTCACCATGCTGCCCAGCCTGGTCTCAAACTCCTTACCTCAGGTGATCCACCCACCTCAGCCTCCCAAAGTGCTGAGATTATAGGCGTGAGCTACCGCACCCCAGCCTGGATTTCTGTTTTTTTGCAGCCAAAAAAAAAAAAAAGACTGACAAGTGCAAAGCAGCAAGCTCCATAGCCCTCTGAGGAACCACGACCCCGAGGGTCGCCATACCTGCCTCTGTTGTTTCTCCTGAAACAAGGCTCCATCCACGGCTCCAAGTCACCCTGGATTTTATCCCAGCCTAAGCCTGGCTCACCTGTGCCCCACACCACCTCCCTGCCCCTCAGCTGAACCTGCCCTTACTCTCGGGCTCTGTTTTACAGTTGCCACCTGGACAACTGACCAGACAACAATTCCAACTCAGGGTTAGTGCCCACTGTCATTCAACTGCCCAAGCTTCTCGTGTTGACCATTGTTTTCCATCTTCCCCCAGTAATACCCATTTTAAAACGGAGCAAACCCTGAATGCAATGCCTACTACTGACTGGAAGGCTGAAAGCCTGGTAGCAGATTTAGCCTCTCTCTCTACCTAAATCCACCAAACAGCAGGGAAACGGCACCTCCAGAAAACTCATGAAGTCAACAGAAATCCTCCGTTCTGCCCTTAATCTGAAGGTCCCTGGGTTCCTCTTTCCCCACCTCTCTCAGACTCACTCTCTCCCTGCAGAGTCCTTGGCTGTACCTGGGATATAAATGGCGCCACCATTGCACCAATGCGACACAGGGAGCCGCTGGTTCCCATCCCCAAAGCGCGCATCGTGGTGGGGTAGACCTGCAGGGAGAGGCACGGAAAGTACCAGTCAGATAATGTCCGTCCTTCCCCAAGCTCTCCTCTTCCCCTTCCTCCCCAGGTCAGGTTTTGGAATGCATAGAGCACCAAACACAGTTACAGAATATGGAATAGAAGCTGTTGATTTTCTCAGGTACACAACTTTGAATTTTTGGGACAATATCAGCGAAAAATAAACACTTCAAAATTATCCTTTAAATGAGCAAATTCCAAAAATGTGCTTCACTGAAGATTCCAAATATAATTTTAGAAAGACAAGCTCTGGAATCAGAGAGAAGAGTGCCACTTCAGAACTATAAATATATAAAAGCAATTCTACTGAACGGGAAGAAAATACTCCCCAGAGATCTGATGAAGTCTTCAATACAAATACAGCTAAGATAACTAACTAGAGGGCCAGGTACTTGCCACACCATTCCCTGTGTTCTTATTTTTACTTCTTTTCTAAAATTAGGGATGGGATCTTACTATGTTGGCCATGCTGGTCTTGAACATCTGGCCTCAAGCAATCCACCCACCTCAACCTCCCAAAGTGCTGGGATTAGAGGCATGAGCCACCATACCTGGCCCCTGTGTTCTTGTTAAATTCCCTAGCCTCTTTGCTGTTGCAGAATCTTAACAGCATGTTCTATCTATCTATCTATCTATCTATCTATCTATCTATCTATCTATCTATCTATCTATCTATGTGTCTGTCTGTCTGTCTGTCTGTCTATCTATCTATCTATCTATCTATCTATCTATCTATCTATCTATCTATCTATCTATCTATCGACAGAGTCTCACTCTTTCGCCCAGGCTGGAGCACAGTGGTGCAATTTTGGCTCACTGCATCATCCACCTTCTGGGTTCAACAGATTCACCTGCCTCAGCCTCCCAAGTAGCTGGGATTACAGGCATGCACCACCGTGCCTGGCTAATTTTTGTATTTTTAGTGGAGGCAGCGGCAGCGGCGGGGGGGGGGGGTCTCTCCAAGTTGGCTGGGTTGGTCTCGAACTCCTGACCTCAGGTGATCTGCCCGCCTCAGCCTCCCAAAGGGTTGGGATTACAGGCGTGAGCCACCATGCCCAGCCCTTTTTAACATTTTATTAAATTTTTATTTTTATTTTATAGAGACAAGATCTCGCTATGTTGCCCAGACTGGTATCAAACTCCTGGGCTCAGGCGATCTTCCTGCCTCAGCCTCCCAAAGTGCTGGGATTACAGGTATGAGCCACCATGCCCAGCCATATTCTACTTTCTTGCTGCAACTTTTTGATATTTATAGTAAAATCTAATTAATTGGTTTTTCATTGATTCAGAATTCTTAAAGGAACTAGAAGTTTAATAAGTCAGCAAGTCTTCCTGAATAAATAGAATTGTAGGGAGAATACTTTCTAGGAAAGAATGGTTTCTCAAAATGTTGGAACATTTTCTTAGTGCTGTAAAATACTGGCAAAACAGTTTTATCAACTCTCTAAGGCAAAGCATGTAGCCCCCTTTAGTTGCCCACATCTTTGCCACCATCTGTCAAATGCAAAAAGCAAGATGCTTTCCGTCTCACAGGACACTGCTATATTTACAGGAGAAGGTCTGGGGGTGGAATATCTTTATGGGGAACTTTATTATTTTCTGAAAAATGAGGTTGCTCTGACTGAAAATAATGAATTCAGGTGATGGCTTCTTTGCTATAATACCGATAAAGTCTTTTGTTCACATTGTGAGTCATCTGGAAGATGGAATAACAGAAAACTATCATTTTTAGTTACACACCTCTTTTAAAAAACAATATAAAAAATAAAATACTGGCTGGGCACGGTGGCTCATGCCTGTAATCCCAGCACTTTGGGAGGCCGAGGCGTGCGGATCATGAGGTCAGGAGATTGAGACCATCCTGGCTAACACGATAAAACCCCATCTTTACTAAAAATACAAAAAATTAGCCGGGCGTGGTGGCAGGCACCTGTAGTCCCAGCTACTCAGGAGGCTGAGGCAGGAGAATGGCGTGAACCCGGGAGGTGGAGCTTGCAGTGAGCTGAGATCGCGCCACTGCACTCCAGCCTGGGCGACAGAACAAGACTCCGTCTCAAAACAAAATAAAATAAAATAAAATAAAATACTTAGAAATGACCCTCAAAATCAGCAAATTCCACAATATGTTTGACTGTACATCCCAAATGCAGTTCTAGAAATACACCATGTTACGCGTAGCTTTTTTGGTTTATAAATTTACAAAATAACTTTAGATTTGTTTTTGTTTTTAATTATGCAAAATTATTTTCTTAACTATGCAAAATTATTTAAAGTCAATAATTTTTTTTTTCTTTTTGAGACGGAGTCTCTCTGTCACCACAGTGGCTCGGTTTCGACTCACCGCAACCTTTGCCTCCCAGGTTCACACAATTCTCCTGCCTCAGCCTCCCAAGTAGCTGGGATTACAGGCACCTGCCACCACGCCTGGATAATTTTTGCATTTTTAATAGAGACGGGGTTTCACCATGTTGGCCAGGCTGGTCTCAAACTCCTGACCTCAAGTTATCCACCTGCCGTGGCCTCCCAAAGTGCTAGGATTACAGGCGTGAGCCACTGCACCCAGCCAATTAATTTTTATTCCAGGAATTTCATGTTGTAATTCCTTCCACTGTCCATCAAGTTCACCTTAGTTCCCCTACAGAGCTGGAGTAAAATTTATTGTCAAAAAATCTTCAAGTTAGCCCTTTTTAATAGAACTGATGCTTAATCCAGTTGTCCTGTCAGCCCATAATTCTTTTATTTTGGCTTCTTTCATCTCCTTTTAATATGGATATACTGATCAAGCCTTCAAAATTCACCAGAAATCTTTGGGATCTAATTTCTTAAACCAATTTACTTCAGGGTCATTTTTGGAGTAGGTGGATCTGCCTTGTTCTCCATTTGATGCCATCTGTAAATATGCATGAGTTCAAATCATATTCATTCCTAAGCTATCACAGTTCAAGAACAGTACAGACCTGTGCAATATGTCAATACATTTAACCCCAGACATCATGTTCTGAAGATAAAAGCCTTTAAAACAAAAAGTCATCTTGATATATCAAGTCAACACGAAATTGGAATACAAAATTGAGATAGCTGAGATTTTCCTCATATATTATGCTTTTAAATTCTCTATTCTATAGTCCTAGAACCAAACTTTTTTTTTTTTTTTTTAATTTAGAGACAGGGTCTTACTTTGCTGCCCAGGCTGGAGTGCAGTGGTGCCATCAGAACTCACTGCAGCCTCCAACTCCTGCACTCAAGCAATCCTCCTGCCTCAGCCCCCCCTTCCTAAGTAGCTACAATTACAGGTGCATGCCCCCATCCCTGGCTAATTTTTAATTTTTGTGGAGATGGCGTTTTGGTTTCCTTGCCAGGCTGGTCTTGAACTCCTGGCTTCAAGTGATTCTCCCACCTCAGCCTCCCAAATTCAAGGATTGCAGGCATGAGCCACTGCGCCCAGCCGGGAACCAACCTTTATGGTTATCAATACTCCAATCATTTTAAAGTGTCTCAGGCATCATAATACCCCTTCCTATCTGTAGCAAAACTTATACTGAACAATGAGTTCTGGATTGCAAAAGAGGATTGATTTTTTTGTACCTGTCTATAAGTCAACTTTAGATTTTGTTAATGGAACTAAATGAAGTATTATGTATAATTCGAACATCTCATAGCTTTCTATTTTTATCTCTGTGTGGGAGAAAAAGTACTTTTCTCTGCGGGTTTAATGGTTTTTGACATGTCAAATCTTTAATCGCAATAGACTTCCCCACTTCCTGCCATGAACCTGAAGGCAGCTTTATCAGTATCTAAAGTACTGTTTCCTGTAGCTCAACGAATGACAAAACCAGTTAAAATACTGTTAAGTTCCCTATTCAAATATTGTTTCATTTCTAGGAATATTAGTTGTTTAAAGTGGAAGGTTTATGAGGAAATACTCCAGCTACCTCAGGCAGTACCTTGCAATATAGATGAATTCAATAAATTAATAAAGAATAAATCAAGATTATATTTCAATTTAAGCTACATGCAGCAAATAACAGATGGAAGGAAAGGGATCTTCCAAAAGAATAAAAGTGAAAAGTGTATTCTAATTTCAAAAAGAGAGAAAGGAAATTCTACATTTGACAGCAACATGTTGCTACCTATTACTTCTGGAAGCCTAGTGCTAGGGCAAGGAGGTGTTTTTTACATGCATGCTATTTAAAGAAAGGAAAAAGATCCTATCTTCCAGAGATTGGCTTTCGATAGACTGAGTGGGGAAGGGGAAATTCACATCCAATAAACTTCTGGTGTCTTTTTAACAGATTGTTTTTAGAAAATCATCAAAAGTCAGCAGAAACCAGGCATTCATTACCTTTGGATGGACATCCTAAGTAGCTCACCTTACACACCCTTTGTAAGCAAGCCTTGCATGAAAACTCACCTCAGCTGTGTAAATGTAGATGGTGTTGAAGTTTGCAGCTACCAGAGCCCTCAGCATGAAGAGGAAGCCAATCAGGCCGGCACTAGAAAACAGGAAGCGGAGAGAAATTATAAAAGGCAGCATGGAGGACCACCTCCCGTGGCCCAGCTTCGAGTGCACTGTGGATGCTGAGATACAATCACAGATAACTCAGAACCCAAGGGAGGTGCTGCTTCTCAGCTGGCCTGATTGTGGGGTCCTTAAGCAAACCTCCTTCCAATCTTACTCCCGCTGCCCTCTCCATTCCCCAACGCTGCCATTCACCCTGGCCCCTCACATTAGCATAACTGCTGGGCACAGTGGCTCACACCTGTAATCCCTGCACTTTGGGAGGCCGAGGCAGCTAGATCGCTTGAGGCCAGGAGTTCAAGACTAGCCTCAGCAACATAGTAAGACTTTTTTTTAAGACAGAGTCTGGCTCTGTTACCCAGCCTTGGGTGCAGTGGCACAATCATGGCTCACTGCAGCCTCAGCCTCTCAGGCTCAAGTGATCCTCCCACCTCAGCCTCTTGGGTAGCTGGGACTATAGACATCCACAACCACACTCAGCTAATTTTTGTATTTGTTGTAGAGATGGGGTTTTGCCATGTTGTCCAAGCTGATCTTGAACTCCTGGGCTCAAGTGATCCACCTGCCTCAGCCTCCCAAAGTTCTGGGATTACTGGTGTGAGTCACCAAATTTTTTTTCAATTGGCCCAGGATGGTGGTGTGTGCCTGTAGTCCTAGCTATTCAAGAGGCTGAGGCAGGAGGATGGCTTGAGCCCAGGAGTTAGAGGCTGCAGTGAGCTGAGATCGCACCACTGCATTCCCGCCTGGGTGACAAGGTGAGAGAACCTGTCTCAAAGAAAAAAAAAATTAGCACACCTGCTGCTACCATCCCCTGGAAAATAGTGCAGAGAGCTTGTAGAACAAATGATACATATCAGAGCTCAGGCCACTCCAGGACTGCAATTTAAGAGTGAAATGAGCAGAAGGCACAAATAAGCACACTGTCTGTATTACTAAACTTTCTTGGCACTGGTTCAAGTAATGTAATAAACAACCAGAGTCCCGATTCTCCAGGAAGCATTACATAATGATCCTCAATATTTTGGTAGGTAAAGTGAGTACACCATCATTGGCACCCATAATCCTGTGATAGCTGGAGGAAGATGGGGTCTGTAGGAAGAGGGAAGCGGGGATAGTAGGGAACAGGCAAAACCATTCTAGTCAAGCAAGCAGCCCATTCTCTACTCTCCTGGGTGAAAGGGACTTGTCCTTGAAACTACTGAACACCATGGGTCAGGAGACTCCATTTAGAAACCACTGCACAAAATCTGAAGCAATTAAACAGAAAATACCTTGAAGTACAAATGTTGAGGAGAAGGAAAAATAAAGCCGTGCATCCCATGGTAATAGAAAGGCTCAGCCGTCTTCCCAGGAAATTGATGCCCAGTATATTTAAAGGATTCACTAGAAAGCAAACAGTAAAGATAATTTCTGGAACCTTGGAAGGCAAGTGGCATATTGCTACACTGGCATGGATTCATCCTTGTCGTTTCAGAAAGAAGCAACTTCATCCAAACCTCACAAGTATTCCAGCCAAAATCCAGTCACGTTGTCATCAATTGCAAGACTTTTTACATATACTTTACCCACGTGGGTCCAGGAATGATAAGCACTGGTGCCCAGAATACTTATTATATCATACAGGTCTATTGTAGATTGCCAGTTGCTAGGCCTGTATTTTAAGTGTTTTATATGTTTTCATCAAATTCAAGGTGCCATTGATTTTTTTTATCAGCTCAATTTAACATTCAGCCATTGATTTTTAAGTACCATCATTTTATGTCTACTAAAATAGAAATAATGCTGTCAATTGCTATCTAACAAGCCATTGTAAGCCACATGCCAATTTCAGAGACATTAAAATGTAAAGGTGAAAAAAACACCTTACAATTGACAGAATACAGCACTTCAAAGGTCTACTCCTCCAGACCTCTCTTGCCAACACCAATCCAAACTGGAGATTTTTCAGCACTGCTTGGCAACTTATTCAGTTCTCCTAGGCAGGAGCGGTGTCACAGGGTCACACTTCTCTCAGCTAAGACTCAAGTGCACATAGACCACCCAAGGAGAGAGACCCAACACGCAGAGGGACACTTACGAGCAATTTCACCGATGGTGCTGATGATCATGGTCCGATAGTCAGAGGGTGCAAACATGTGGCAGTAGCAGGGGCTCTGGCTCTCCCCTGAGTCCCCCCGAGTCACCACCACCTCAGAGTCTGACTTTGAACCACAGACCAAGTCCCGCTCCAGCAGCTCAGCACTGGCCAGGATAACCCCATAGTAGGCAAAAGAGATTCCAAGCCTGGAAGAGAGAAAAGAAAGTCACTAGCAAACGTTGACACCAGACCTGAAGGATGAGTGGGGAGGGGATACCAAGT
The DNA here is from genome assembly GCF_029281585.2 of Gorilla gorilla gorilla. Classification (NCBI taxonomy): domain Eukaryota; kingdom Metazoa; phylum Chordata; class Mammalia; order Primates; family Hominidae; genus Gorilla; species Gorilla gorilla. Next base: position 147,734,740 of record NC_073230.2, read on the forward strand.
GGAACGTGTAGCATGTGGAAAGCAAAGAGAGCAGAAAGCCAGGCTCAGACGCCACACAGAGCATTTGTGGAAGTGTCTCTTACACATCATACAGATGTACACATGCCTGTTGGGTGTAAACCTAGGAGCGGAATTGCTGGGCCATAGTATACGCATATTTCCAGCTGTAATAGATACCTCCAGTTTTTCAAAGTGGCTGTACTAATTTGAACTCCAGTTAGCTGTGTATGAAAGTTCCAGTTACTTTCCTCCTTCTCAACCCTTGGTATTGTCAGTCTTTCATTTTAGCCATTCTCATGGACTGGCGGATTTGTAATAGTATCTTGTTGGGTTTTAATTTGCATTTCTCTGGTGACTTTAAGGTTGAGCATGTTTTGATGTGTTTATCTGGTATATGTTTTTGGTGAAGCGCCTGTTCAAGTCTCTTGCCTATTTCTAAATTGGGCTGTTGGCCGAACATGGTGGCTCATGCCTGTCATCCCAGCACTTTGGGAGGCTAAGGCAGGAAGATTGCTTGAGGCCAGGAGTTTGAGACCAGCCTGGGCAACAAAGCAAAACCCATCTCTACAAGTGCAAAATAAAATAAATAAATTTAAAAACTTCAAAAATTTTTAAAAACTTAAAAAACTGGGTTGTCTATTTTTTCCTGTTGAAAAAATGATATGTCTAATATATAGCATGTTTTATATATATATGTGTGTGTGTGTGTGTGTGTGTGTGTGTGTATACATATATATAATTTGCTGGAAATATACATGGCAAATTTCTTCTCCCCATGCATGGCTTACCTTTCAGGCTCTTCATGATTTTTTTTTTTTTTTTTTTTTGAGACAGTTTCATTCTGTCACCCAGGCTTGAGTGCAGTGGTGCAATCTCGGCTCACTGCAACCTCCACCTCCTGGGTTCAAGAGATTCTCCTGCCTCAGCCTCCCAAGTAGCTGGGATTACAGGCACCCACCACCATGCCCAGCTAATTTTTTTGTATTTTTAGTGGAAACAGGGTTTCACCATGTTGGCCAGGCTGGTCTCGAACTCCTGACCTCAGGTGATCCGCCTGTCTCGGCCTCCCAAAGTGCTCAAAGTGCTGGGATTATAGGCATGAGCCACCGTACCCAGCCTTCTTCATGATATCTTGACACAGTTCCTAAGTTCCTAATTTAATGTATTAAAACTCATCAATCTTTTCCTTTATAGTTAGCATGTTTTAGTCCTGTCTAGAAAATCTTTGCTTACTCAAGGTCATGCTGCAGAGAAATGAATCACAGAGGGTACCACAAGAGTCTATGCCACTGGACTTGATGATTGGCGACTTCAAAGGACCAGTTTCTGTCATGTGGTGAGAAAAAGACCAGGCTGCAAAAGTTAGGAAGTGAACTCATATGCTCATAAGAAAAATCTAAGAACTGGTTGAAGACAATTAGGGAATTTTCCTCTGTCTGTCTATGTATCCATTTACTTATTTATTTAGTAGTGGTGGTGTTTGTAGAAAGACAAAACATTGCTTGTCTTTGTAGTATTTGGAGTTAGTCTTATGTTTTTCTCCCCAGTGGCACCCACATAGATTTACTTAAATAGGCTTCCTCCCAATGCCTCTATTTAAAACTAGCTTTGAAATAATCACACTCTTACCATATGACCCAGATCTGTAATGTGGTCCGTAAATATTTAGCATCCAATACGTCTGCAAATCTTCCTCTTTTTTCCTGGGGTAATGAAAAGGAGACAGAATATACTCAGCAGATTAAGGATGAACAGAGATGTTTCCACTGTTTTCGATCATAGAAGATGAGAATCATATTGGAGCATGGTGGCCTGGGATAACCACTCAGCTCCTATGAGTACAGCTGACACAAACCCAGAGATAATTGTTTTAAACACATTTGTCTCAGCCAGATCTGTCTTTTGGCTTTTTCTCATCATTGACAAGTACCAAAGCTCACTGAACTTAAGATCCTAACCTTTTGCTCTTCCTCTGCCCACCAGCACTGGCGCGGGGGTAGGGAGGGTGGGAGGAAACATGAAAAGTGACTGTGAAACTGATGAGAGATTCTTCTAAAATTAACATTAAAACAAAAACTCTTATATTAAAAAAGAGTATGAGACTTGTTAAGAAAACAACGGCATAAAGTTGAAAAAGGAGAGAATGCCTAATTTCTGTCTCTAAGGGGTGTAGTTAGCAAAAGTTCTTGTCCATAGTACCTATTGAATAATTTTGGATAAAAACAAGTAAGAATGGGCTGGGTGTGGGGGCTCACGCCTGTAATCCCAGCACTTTGGGAGGCCGAGGTGGGCGGATCACCTGAGGTCGGGAGCTTGAGACCAGCCTGACCAACATGGCGAAAGCCTATCTCTACCAAAAATACAAAAATTAGCCAGACATGGTGGAGCATGCCTGTAATCCCAGCTACTCAGGAGGTTGAGGCAGGAGAATCACTTGAACCCAGGAGATGGAGGTTGCGGTGAGCCGAGATCACACCATTGCACTGCAGCCTGGGCAACGAGAGTGAAACTCCATCTCAAAAAAAGAAAAAAAAAAAAAAAAGCAAGGAAGAGTTACATGATGGCACAGAAATGGATTTTTATGTAAAGCTGGGAATGCTTCAGATGAGGGCACGCCATTGAAAACCAACAGCTCTTTTCTCAGAAATAGACCTGGGATTACAGGCTCTTTCTAGAGACACTGGGAATGTGGTCCTGGGTGTCCTAGATTTTGTTGTCACAGAAAGCTAGAGTTTGAAGGGAACTTAGAGGCCTTTTGCTCCAATGGTTAATTTTTAATTTTTGTGGGTCACATAGTAGGTATGTTTATTTATGGGGGTACATGAGCTGTTTTGATACACCTCATGAAATAAGCACATCATGGAAAATGGGGTATCCATCCCCTCAACCATCTATCCTTCAAGTTACAAACAATCCAATTACCCACCTTAAGTTATTCTAAAATGTACGGGTAAGTTATTAACTATAGTCACTGTTTTGCTATCAAATAGTAAGTCTTATTCTATTTTTTCTGGTACACATTAACCATCCCCACCCTCCCCCCATCCTTCCACTATTCTTCCCAATCTGACCAAGACCCACGGCACATTCCCACATCTGGTCTCAGTGCACATCTCCTGGGGCCTGCAGTGTCCTCTCCCCTCCCCAAAGCCTTTTTTTTTTTTTTTTGGGGGGGGGGGGGGAAGGAGTCTTGCTCTGTCACCCACACTAGAGTGCAGTGGCGTGATCTTGGCTCACTGCAACCCCTGCCTCCCGGGTTCAAGCAATTCTTGTGCTTCGGCTTCCCGAGTAGCTGGGAGTACAGGTGTGCATCAAATCGTCCAGCTAATTTTTGTAATTTTAGTAGAGACGGGGTTTTACCATGTTGCCCAGGCTGGTCTCAAACTCCTGACTTCAAGTGATCCACCAGCCTTGGCTTCCCAAAGTGCTTAGATTACAGGCATGTGCCACCATGCCCGGCAGGCTCACTCTCCTTTTAGTGTTCAATTTATGTCCCATTTATCCCCCTGAAGTGGCTCAGACTGCCATGGCTCAGTCCCTTCTGCTCTGATATCACACAGACACACACACACACACACACACATACACACACCCACATACACACACCCCTACACCCCACCTGGTTCTAAGCATCTGGGCTGTTTTTTATTCCTTCATATGTGATGCTCATTTCATTAACCAGATTGTAAGACTGTGACCAGACTGAAGGCAGGGTCTACTGCCAGTAGCTCTGGGCCTTGCTCAAGAGATGTCTGTGGAGGGCCAGACACGGTGGTTCATGCCTGTGATCCCAGAACTTTGGGAGGCTGAGGCTGGCGGATCACCTGAGGTCAGGGGTTCGAGACCAGCCTGGCCAACATGGTAAAACCTCGTCTCGATCTCCTGACCTCGTGATCCGCCCGTCTCGGCCTCCCAAAGTGCTGGGATTACAGGCGTGAGCCACCGCGCCCGGCCAAAACCTCGTCTCTACAAAGGAAATACAAAAAATTTAGCCAGGCGTGATGGCACGCGCCTGTAATCCCAGCTGCTCTGGAGGCTGAGGCAGGAGACTCGCTTGAACCTGGGAGGTAGAGGTTGCAGTGAACTGGAATCATGCCACTGCACTCCAGCCTGGGTGACAAGAGCAAGACTCCATCTCAAAAAATAAACAAACAGACAGATGACTGTGAAGAAGATCACTTAATGGGCATGATGGATGGAGGCCGCAAGCTGAAGGCTTGAGAAGGAAAGTGGGGAGGAGGAGGAAGTGGGGACAGAAGGATGAGGAGGGAAGGTGAAGAATGGGGGATGGAGAAGGTGGAGGGAGAGGTAAGGTAGGAGAGGAAAAGCAGAGGAAGTAGGATGTGGAGGGAGGAGGCCAGACAGGGGATCCAGGGTGGAAAGGGAGGATGGAGAATGTGCAGGGAAGATGGGAGATAGGGGGTTGTGGAGGGAGGATGGGGGAGGGAGGAAAGAGGAGGAGGAAAGAGGAGAGAACTTATTTCTGACCTCAGTGCTCCTCAGTCCTGGAGTTGCAACTACTGCATTCAATTCACAAAGCACATGCCAAAAACGGTTGTACTCAGCTATCTTATAATCTTACAGCTATCAGTGGTTTTAATTATCTCTGTTAAGACTTTTTCTTTTTGCAACTGTTTTTACTGTTTACACTATTGACAATCAGAATTTTACGGCCACCTAAAGATTATGTTCTAGTCTCTATAAACCATAATAGCTTTCTTCTTTTAATCACAGTTGCCTAGCAACTAGTTCATCCTCCCACCCTGCTTTGCTCAGTAAGATGTGATTGTCAGTATCTCAGTAGGAAGGGAGAAGTGAGCTGACGCTGTTATAGTAGCTTTCTGAACTCCAAACCCATGAGAGTGTATTTCCAATGTTTAAAAAATAAACTAGAATAATGGAATCATTCTGAATCCTTTGGAAGAAAGTTTGGGTTTCTTGTTTAATATAGTTTGGATATTTGTCCCCTCCAAGTCTCATGTTGAAATGTGATCCCCAGCGTCGGGGGTGGAGGCTTATGGGAGGTGTTTGGGTCGTGGGGGCGGATCCCTCATGAAGGGCTTGGTGCCCTCCCTGCAGCAACGAGTGAGTTCTCACTCTACCAGTTCATGTGACAGCTGGTTTAAAAGAGCCTCGCACCTCTCTTGCTCCTGCTCTCACCATGTAACATGCCTGCTCCCTGTTCACTTTCTGTCATGAGTAGAGGCTTCCTGAGGCCTCACCAGAAGCCACGCAGATGCTGGTGCCGTGATTGTACAGTCTGCAGAACCATGAGCCAAATAAACCTCTTTTAACAGTCACCCAGTCTCAGGTATTCCTTTATAGCAATGCAAAACGAACAGACACACTGCTCCAGTTATAATAGGTTTTGAGATACATATAATAATGGCAGTAACACTCCACAGAAGAAAGTGAGAATACCTTACCAAAATACAATGATGAATACGGGGAAGGTTTGGCATACTGAATGCTCACAATATTTGCATTACTATGGAGCACATGCCACCTCACACTTACAATGCAGGCCAGATGGTAGTGGGATTCAAGACTTTTGTCATCAGTGATGTCCTCGGCAACCAATCAGGAACACCCAGGGAAGCTCACCCCTTGCCTGTGTGTAGGACACTCAGACATCACTCATCCCTTGGCGGCTACAGGATCCCAAGAAAGCAAGGATTCAGGGCATGGGTAGCACTGCTGGTATGGACCCATCTCAGACATGGAGCATGAGCTGAGGTCAGAAGAGCCTTTCCCATAGTCCTACCAGCCCTAGCAAGGTTGTGTACTAGCAGCTTTTCTCTGTACCTCCTGGTCTCCCTGTTATGCATTCATTCCCTGCCTTGGCAGGGACGCCATCTCATTCTGCCAGATGTCTAGTATCCTTGTATCCTGTCCTTCCTCATCCTATCAAAATCTGCACTGAGGATCTGGTGCAGTGGCTCACACCTATTATCCCAGCACTTTGGGAGGCAGAGATGAGAGGACTGCTTGAGGCCAGGATTTGAGACCAGCCTGAGCAACATAGCAAGACCTCATCTCTATGAAAAAATAAGAAAATTAAGGCCAGGCACGGTGGCTCATGCCTGTAATCCCAGCACTTTGGGAGGCCAAGGTGGGAGGATCACTTGGGGCCAGAAATTTAAGACCAGACTAGGCCAGTGAGACCTTGTCACTACAAAATAAGAAAAAAAAAAAAAAATTAGCCTGGTGTGGTGGTGTGCACCTATAGTCCCAGCTATTCAGGAGGCAGAGGCAGAAGGATCGCTTGAGCTCAGCAGGTTGAGGCTGCAGTGGGCCAAGGTCACACCACTGCACTCCAGCTTGGATGACAGAACGAGACCCTGTCTTTTAAAAAATCAAGTAAATAAAAACAAAAAAATTAGCCAGGCATGGTGGCACATGCCTGCAATTCCAACTACTTTGGAGGCTGAGGTGGGAGGACTGCTTGAGCCCAAGAGTTCAAGACCAGCCTGGGCAACATGTCAAAACCCTGTCTCCTCAAAAAACTGTACAAAAATAGCCAGGCATGGTGGCATACACCTGTAGTTCTAGCTACTCAGGAGCTTAGGCAGGAGGATTGCTTGAGCCCAGGAGGTCAAGGCTGCAGTGAGCCAAGATCACACCACTGCACTGCAGTCTGGGTGACAGAGCAAGAACCTGTCTCAGAAATTTTAAAAGGTTAATATGGGCCAGGCGCGGTGGCTCATGCCTGTAATCCCAGCACTTTGGGAGGCCAAGGCAGATGGATCACCTGAGGTCGCGAGGTCGAGACCAGCCTGACCAACCTGGAGAAACCGCATCTCTACTAAAAACACAAAATTAGCTGGGTGTGGTGGCACATGCCTATAATCCCAGCTACTTGGGAGGCTGAGGCAGGAGAATCGCTTGAACCCAGGAAGCAGTGGTTGCAGTGAGCCAAGATTGCACCATTGCACTCCAGCCTGGGTGACAAGAGCAAAACTGTCTCAAAAAAAAAAAAAAAAAGTTAATACGGTAAATTGTTTGTTATGTATATTTTGCCACAATAAAAAGACTCAAAAGGGGGAAACAAAGCTGGTTGGAGGAGGAAAATGAGGAGTTCTGTTTTATTTTACCTTTTTTTTTTTTGTTTAATAGAGATGAGGGTGGGGTCTCACTATATTGCCCAGGCTGGTCTCGAACTCCTGGCCTCAAGCAACCCTCCTGCCCCAGCCTCCCAAAGGAATGGGATTACAGGTGTGAACCACCACACCCAGCCAGGAGTTTTGTTTTAAACTTGATAAATATGAGATTTATATGCTTGTCAACTCCAAGAATAAATGTCCTGTGGAGAGAGAAAGGTAAGGAGCTGGGATGTAGGCAGGAGCCAGGGATGAACACGTGGAGATGGTGAAGTCTTGCAGTTAGTTTAGGTCACATGCATGCCCAAATGTGCCTGATACTCATGTTAAAGATGCTTCTTGCTGTTCTCCAGGGAAATGGCTTCTTCAACCAATTCACAAGGAATCCTATCAAAATGGGTGCCATTTAGCAATCAAGAAATTGGCAATTGCTGTTAAGAGGGTTATAAAGCTATAAAAATACTTCAGAGAACAACCACAAAAGTAAGTGAGCCACACAACACAGAAAATAAAAGTGATGAATCTGATAGAAAAATACATATATATTTTTTTGAAACAGTCTCACTGTCACCAGGGCTGGAGTGCAGTGGTGCGATCTCAGCTTACTGCAACCTCCTCCTCCCAGATGCAAGTGATTCTCCTGCCTCAGCCTCCCAAGTAGCTGGGAGTAGCTGGGACTACAGGCGCACACCACTACACCCAGCTAATTTTTTGTATTTTTTAGTAGAGATGAGGTTTCACCATGTTGGTCAGGCTGGTCTTGAACTCCTGACCCAGTGATTCACCTGCCTCAGCCTCCCAAAGTGCTGGGATTACAGGCATGAGCCACTGGGCCCGGCTGAAAAATAATAATTTTTAAAATTCTGTTTATAAAATAATTTTTAAAAACAAAGTGGATAGGAATACATTTTTATAAGAAATGTGCAGTACTGACATTAGTTATAAAATGTTGCTGAGAAAAATAAAAAGAAATAAATGGGGAAATACACTTAAAGCAGGGCAAGAATACTCAGTATTTCAAAGATACTGATTCTCTCTACATTATTAGACTATAATGTCAACAAAATCTCAAACTCTCATAGGATTTTTTTTTTTTTTTGAGACAGAGTTTCATTACGTTGCCCAGGCTGGAGTAAAGTGGTGTGATCTTGGCTCACTGCAACCTCCGCCTCCCGGGTTCAAGTGATTCTCGTGCCTCGGCCTCCCAAGTAGCTGCGATTACAGGTGTCTGCCACGAAGCCTGGCTAGTTTTTGTATTTTTAGTAAAGACAGAGTTTCATCATGTCGGCCAGGCTGGTCTCGAACTCTTGGCCTCAGGTGACCCACCCACCTCGGCCTCCCAAAGTACTGGGATTACAGATGTGAGCCACCACACCCGGTGGATTTTATTTTATTTTAATTAACTAATTTATTTATTTTGAGGGGAAGGTGGGAGTAGATCTTAATAAAGTGGCTCCAAAATTTTTCTAGTACAATAAGCCTGAAAATGTAGCTTGGAAAATTCTGAAAAAGATGTTTGACCAGGGGAATTTACCCTATCAGAAATGAAAAGTATATTATAAAATACTATAATTAAAACAGTGTCATATCATACCAATAACAGACCTGTCTATCCTTTTCTTGACAACTTGAAACATTCTCTTTATCATATAATAAATCCCCATATATACTTGAATCTACAAATCTATCATTAGAACAGATTGTTCAAAAATAGATTCAAATATATAATGAATGGATTATTCAAAATATATACATCATGGGCTGGGCGTGGTGGATGTCTGTAATCTCAGCACTTTGGGAAGTTGAGGTGGGTGTATCACTTGAGGCCAGGAATTCGAGACCAGCCTGCCCAATATGGTGAAACCCCCTCTCTACTAAAAATACAAAAATTAGTTAGGTGTGGTGGTACAAGCCTGTAATCCCAGCTACTCAGGAGGCTGAAGCATGAAAAACACTTGAACTCAGGAGGCAGAGGTTGCAGTGAGCCAAGATCACTCCACTGCACACCAGCCTGGGTGACACAGCGAGACTCCATCTCATATATATATATACACACACATACATACATACACACACATACACACACACACACCCCCCGGAGCAACTGGTTAGTCATGTGGATATAACAAAGCTAAATCTGTACTGTGTTTCTTGCACCCAATTAAACCCACAGAGATCTAACATTTAAATGTTAAGAATAAAACCAAATCGGCCAGACTTAGTGGCTCATGCCTGTAATTCCAGCACTTTGGGAGGCCAAGGCAGACAGATCACTTGAGGTCAGGAGTTCGAGACCAACCTGGCCAACATGGTGAAACGCCATCTCTACTAAAAATACAAAAACTAGCCAGGCATGGTGGCGGGCACCTGTAATCCCAGCTACTCAGGAGGCTGAGGCAGGAGAATCGCTTGAACCCAGGAGGCAGAGGTTGCAGTGAGCCAAGATCGTGCCACTGCACTCCAGCCTGGCCAAGAGAGCGAGCCTCTATCGCAAAAAATAAAAAATAAAATAAATAAAAAATAAAACAAATTGGCTGGGTGTTGTGGCTCACACCTGTAATCTCAGCATTTTGCAAGGTCAATGCAGGTGGATCACTTGAGGTCAGGAGTTGGAGAACAGCCTGGCCAACATGGTGAAACCCCATCTCTACTAAAATATAAAAATTAGGTGGGTGTGGTGGCCCTTGCCTGTAATCCCAGCTACTTGAGGGGCTAAAGCAGGAGAATTGCTTGGACCCAGGAAGGGGAGGTTTCAGTGTGCTGAGATGGCGCCACTGTACTCTAGCCTGGGCAGCAGATTGAGACTCCACCTCAAAAAAAAAAAAAAAAAAGTATAAAACCAAATTAACACAATAGAAAGGAGATGCAAAAAACTCATTAGTAATAAAAACTGCAAAAGTCAATAAAAATGTTAATAAATCTAAATAAATACTGGCTCCAAAATAATGACAATTTAGAAAAACTTATGAACAAAGTGTAACTGAAATCCTGGGCAAACAAGATTTGGAAGACAATAATTGGCAAGATCATATTTAGCGTCCTTGTATTGTCTAGCTTGTGAGGTCAAGATTGCAGTGAACTATGATTGCACCACTGCACTCCCGCTGGGTGACAGGGTGAGACCCCATCACAAAAAACAGCTAAAATAAAAGTTGAAATTATAAAAAAAACAAAATAAACTTAAGTTCAAAGAAAAAAAAAAGAATTTAAGGTCCAAAGCTATATAAATGAGAGAGGAGAAAGAAAAAACCAGTTACCAGATAAAGGTAGCAAATAATATTAAATATTGTAAATGTGTGTTTTCAATAGTTAAGGGCTACCTCTAGAATAAAAGAAAGTACATTAATTCCAAGTTAATAAAAGGAAGTGCAGGGGAGGGAAAGGCAAACTCAATCTAATAGAAGTTAGTCAAGGAGACAAGGAAAGACATGATTCAGAAGAAACACAAAATATCTTCCTGAAACTGTGCACACAAATAAGAAGAAATACAAAATAAATAACAGGCCAGGAACAGTGGCTCACGCCTGTAATCCCAACACTTTGGGAGGCTGAGGCAGGTGGATCACCTGAGGTCAGGAGTTCAAGACCAGCCTGGCCAAAATGGCAAAACCCCACCTCTACTAAAAAAATACAAAAATTAACTGGGCATGGTGGCACATGCCTGTAGTCCCAGCTACTTGGGGGGCTGAGGCAGGATAATTGCTTGAACCTAGGAGGCGAAGGTTGCAGTGAGCTGAGATCCCATCACTGCACTCCAGCCTGGGCAACAGAGCAAGATTCTGTCTCAAAAAATATATAAATAAATAAAAATAAATGAAAGAAGCCCACATATGCCAGGAGAAGTAAGTGGGTCCAACTCATTATTAAAAGAATATCGGCTGGGCACAGTGGCTCATGCCTGTAATCCCAGCACTTTGGGAGGCTGAGGTGGGTGGACCACATGAGGTCAGGAGTTCAAGACCAGCCTGGCCAACACTGTGAAACCCTGTCTCTATTAAAAAAAAGAAAGTTATTTGGGCGTGGTGGCAGGTGCCTGTAATCCCAGCTACTTGGGAGGCTGAGGCAGGAGAATCGCTTGAACCTGGGAGGCAGAGGTTGCAGAGACTGTGCCTCTGCACTCCAGCCTGGGCGACAGAGGGAGACTCCGTCTCAAAAAAAAAAAAAAAAGAAAAGAACAGAAAAGAATGGAAACGAAAGGAAAAGGAAGGGGGAAAAAATCACCTATAGCTTTACAAGAGATACTTTGAGACAGGGTCTCGCCCTATTGTCCAGGCTACTAAAATACAGGGTCCAGTACAGCAGTGCGATCATAGCTCACTGCAGCCTTGACATCCTAGGCTCAAGCCTCCATAGCTCACTGTAGCCTCAACCTCCTGGACTCAAGCAACCCTCCTGCCTCAACCTCTGAAATAGCTAGTTGGGACTACAGGTGTGCACCACTATGCCTGGTTTTTTTTGCGGGGGGTGGTAAAAGGGGTTCTGTTTTGATGCCCAGGCTGGTCTCAAAATCTTGGCCTCAAGTGATCTTCTCATTTCAGCCTCCCAAAGTGCTGGGATTACAGGCCTGAGCTATCTCACACCCAGACTCAAGAACTACTTTTAAAGCAAAGCAGTATAGAAAGACTAAAAATAAAGAGCTGAAAAAAGATGCACATGGAAAATACTAACCAAAGCTACTTTCAATGTGTTAACATGAGAGAAAATAGAATTTAAGGCTCTTCATTCTCAAAGACAATGATTTTTTTAAAAACTTTTTTTTTTTATATTTATTTATGTTTTGAGATGGAGTTTCGCTCTTGTTGCCCCAACTGGAGTGCAATGGTGCCATCTCGGCTCACCGCAATCTCTGCCTCCCGGGTTCAAGCATTTCTACTGCCTCAGCCTCCTGAGTAGCTGGAATTACAGGCATGTGCCACCATGCCCGGCTAATTTTATATTTTTACTAGAGTCAGGGTTTCTCCGTGTTGGTCAGGCTGGTCTGAAACTCCCAACCTCAGGTAAAACTCCCGACCTCAGGTAATCCACCCACCTCGGTCTCTCAAAGTGCTGGGATTACAGGCGTGAGCCACTGCACCCAGCTTTTTAAAAAATTTTTAAACAGATTAAGGCAGCCACAAAAAAGAATGAAATCATGTCCTTTACAACAACATGGATGCAGCTGGAGTCCATTATCCTAAGAAAATTAATGCAGGAACAGAAAGCCAAATACCATATGTTCTCACTTTTAAGTGGGAGCTCAACATTGAGTACTCATGGACATAAAGAGGACAGCAATAGACACTGCAGACTACTAGAGTGGGGAAGGAAAGGGCAAGGGCTGAAAAACTAACTATTGGGTACTATGCTCACTGCCTGGATGACAGGATCAATCATACCCCAAACCTCAGCATCATGCAACAGACCCATGTAACAAACCCACACATGTACCCCCTGAATCTAAAGTAAGAGTTGACTGGGTACAGTGGTTCACACCTGTAATCCCATAAATTTGGGAGGCCAAGGAGGGAGGACTGCTTGACCCCAGGAGTTCAAGACTGGCCTGAGCAACAAAGCAAGACCCCATGTTTACAAGAAACTTAAAAATTAGCTGGGTATGATGGCGCACACCTGTGGTCCTAGCTATTCTGGAGGCTGAAGTAGGAGGATTAAGCCTGGAAGGTCAAGGCTACAGTGAGCTATGACAGCACTACTGCACTCCAACCGGGGTGACAGAGTGAGACCCCATCACAAAAAATAACTAAATAAAAGTTGAAATTATTAAAAAAAAAAACTTAAATTCAGTTTAGACAACTACAACAAAAAAAATGTAAGGTCCAAAGCCATATAAGGATAAAGAAATACTTCAAGTAATAAGACTAATGCATGGACAAAAATCAATCATATGCTAGAATGCAATGAAAAGACAGCCTCAGCTGGGCGCGGGGCCTCACGCCTGTAATCCCAGCACTTTGGGAGGCCGAGGAGGGCAGATCACCTGAGGTCAGGAGTTTGAGACCAGCCTGACCAACATGGCGAAACCCCATCTCTACTAAAAACACAAATATTAGCCAGCCATGGTGGCAGGCACCTGTAATCCCAGCTCCTCAGGAAGCTGAGACTGGAGAATCGCTTGAACCCAAGAGGCAGAGGTTGCAGTGAGCCAAGATCATGCCACTACACTCCAGCCTGGACGACAAGAGCGAAACTCCATCTCAAAAAAAAAAAAAAAAAGATAACCTCAAAATTTATGAAATATACCCTATTAGGCCTATAAGGAGAAATGGGGAAAGTCATTGTCTTTTTGAAAAACTGTTAACTCAAGAGGCAAAAATCTAGACATATCAAATATATATAAAATATATATATATTTTATATATATATTATATATATAGTCAATGAGTGTGTATGTATATATAGTCAATGGGTATATACAGTCAATGAGTATATATGTATGTGTATATACACACACACACACACATACACATATATACTCAAGGAGAACACAGATTCTTTTTAAACACTCTTGTGACATTAACAAGAAGTCCCTATATAGAGGACAAATAGAAAGTTTCAATAAATTCCAAATAACAACATCCTCTTAACCAAAATACAATTACATTGTAATAACATAGCTAACAGATAACTCAGTGGTTTAAAAAATGAATCTTGAGAAATAGAAATACAATTACTCTTGAGACATGAATGTAGCTAATTGTTTATTAAAAATAAAAAACACTGAAAATAAATGATCATCTAAGTAAAGTCAAAGAAAATAAAAGGAAGTGGAAATTAGCCAAAAAAAAAAAAAAATCAATAAAGAGAATGGACCCCACCCCCGCCAAAAGCTTGTTGTTTGAAGTCTAATGAAATAGACAAACTTCTAGTAAGCTGGACCAAGAAAAGAGAGAGAAAGCACAAATAAACAGTATTAAAAATAAAAAGGGCACATTATTGCATAGATTTTTAAAATTCAGAACACTAAAAACATTATATCAATAAATTTGAAAATGTAGATAAATTCAATAATTTTCTTTAAAATATATACAAGCAAGGCTGGGCACAGTGGCTCACACCTGTAATCCTAGCACTTTGGGAGCCTGAGGTGGGCAGATCTCTTGAGCTCGGGAGTTCAAGATCAGCCTGGGCAACATGGTGGAAACTGTCTCTACAAAAAACACAAAAAATTAGCCGGGTGTTGGTGGCTCACACTGATAGTCCTAGCTACTCAGGAGGCTGAGGCAGGAGGATCACTTGAACCCAGGAGGCAGAGGTTGCAGTAAGCCGAGATCACGCTACTACACTCCAGTCTGGACGATAGAGCGAGACTCTTACCTCCAAAAAAAAAAAAAAAAAAGAAACAAAATTTTTAATAATAATATATATAACCAAAATTGACTCAATCAAAAGTATAAACAAAAGTAGACTGCAACCTTTAAATAAATTGAATCGTAGTTTTTTAAAAACTCCTCTGCCCAGGATGTAGTGAAACTGGATCCCTTGTGCACTGTTGGTGGGAATGTAAAATGGTTCAGCTGCTGTAGAACACAGTATGGTGATTCCTCAAAAAAATTAAACACAGAATTCACAGGATCCAGCAATTCCACATCTGGGTATATATCCAGAAGAATTGAAAGCGAGTCCTTGGCCAGGTGCGGTGGCTCACGCCTGTAATCCCAGCACTTTGGGAGGCCGAGGAGGGTGGATCGCGAGGTCAGGAGATCGAGACCATCCTGGTCAACATGGTGAAACCCCGTCTCTACTAAAAATACAAAAATTAGCTGGGCGTGGTGGCAGGCGCCTGTAGTCCCAGCTACTTGGGAGGCTGAGGCAGGAGAATTGCTTGAACCAGGGAGTTGGAAGTTGCAGTGAGCCAAGATCACGCCACTGCACTCCAGCCTGGGCAAGAGTGAGACTCCATCTCAAAAAAAAAAAAAAAGAAAGAAAGAAAGTGAGGCCTTGAAGAGCTACCTGGTCACCCGTGTTCATAGTAGCATCAGTCAATAGCTGAACAGTAGAAGTGTTCATCAACAAACACATAAGCAAAACGTGGCCTATCCATACAATGAAATATTATTCAGCCTTAACAAGGAAGAAAATTCTGACCTATGCTACATGGATGAACCTTAAGGACATTATGCGAAATGAAATGAACCAGTCACAAAAAGACAAACACTGTATGATTCTACGTGTGAGGGATCTAGAATAGTCAATTTTATAGAGACAAACAATAGGATAGTGGTTTTTAGAGGGCGGGGAAGGGGGAACAAAGTTTTTGTTTAATGAGTATAGAATTTCAGCTTTGTTAAGATGAAGAGTCCTGGAGATGGATGGTGGTTATGGTTTCATGACAATACAAATGTACTTAATATCACTGAACTGTACATTTAAAAACTGTTAAGATAATAAATTATATGTTATGTATATTTTACCACAATTTAGACACACCTGTAATCCCAGCACTTTGGGACGCCGAGGCGGGTGGATCACGAGGTCAAGAGATCAAGACCATCCTGGCCAACATGGTGAAACCCCGTCTCTACTAAAAACACAAAAATAGCTGGGTATAGTGGCGGGCACCTGTAGTCCCAGCTACTCGGGAGGCTGACACAGGAGAATCACTTGAACCCGGGAGGTAGAGGTTGCAGTGAGCTGAGATCGTGCCACTGCACTCCAGCCTGGTGACAGAGCAAGACTCCATCCAAAAAAAAAAAAGGAACTCTCTGCTCAACGATGTCTTGCTATCCTCCAACCACTCAAAATAGATATCAGGTCAAACTACTCTAGAGCCAATTTCACCAAATGTTCAAGGAGGTTAACACCTACCTTATAGAAACTATTTCAGAGATATGAAAAAAGTCATGTAATGAGGTTTATAACCTTCCTAACAAAATAAAACAAGGCCAGTACAAAAAAGACAACAATCTCCCATCTATTGACAATGATGCCAAATCATGTTATTAGCTCTGCAAGGTGGGTGTTATTATTCCCATTTTATTGATAAGAAAAACAAAGATAGGTAACTCACTAGGCTCCCATGGCTCACAGTGAAAATGAATGTAGCCTCACATCTTTCCTGGCCATCGCCCTGCCTCTCAGACAGGACTAGAGAGCAAGGGTCCCCCCTCCCTCCAGTCTTCCACAACTGAGGGGATTCCCCAGTGGCCACTGGTGATAGGAGAAGACCTCGGGGGCCAGCACTCACCAGGACGGGCTCCACCAGCTTCCCCTCCGGCATGACCGAGCGGTTCATCTTGGCAATGCGCTCCAGAGTGGCCAGGGCAGCCCGAGTGTTCCCAGTGGAGACATTGAACCGGGCAGATTCAGGAATAAACTGGGTAGAGATTACAAAGAACATCAGAGTGGCCACTGCTATAGAACCCAGGGGTACAGCTATTATTGCTCTATACACTACAGTCCTAGTTTCCCAAGATAGGAAAAGTATGTAACCAGCTTAAAGGCATGCAATGTAGCAGGTATTCTGTTGGATTCAAAGTTGATTTGGAACAAAAAAGGTCATGTTCTCCTTATCATAGTCCCTTCCAGGATGACAGCAGGCTGATACTCAGTTTTGCACCAATAGGGCCCAACCCAGTTGTTGACATAATGAAATTCTCACTTTCAATTGTTAAATAGCCACTGCCGCGGGCACCCCTCTCCACCCCCTCCCCCTCTCCAGGAACCCCAGGACCTCCCCACCATGCAACCACCAAAGGGTGACAGGAACAGGGGGCTCCAGCACCCACACGGTGGAGGAATCAGTTCTGATTGTGAAGGCTGTCAACCCACTGAATACTGAATATTTTGAACATCACACGCAGAAAACATTATGGACTTCCACTGAAGCTGGAGAATCAACTCTGACCACCTCCCGTCTCTCACGCCTCACGCAATCAAGGCTGCTGGCTCTTCCTCAGAAAAGCACCTCCTCAGCAGCACCTGGCCCCACATTCCCATGGCCAGAGGGCAGTTTGGGTCCCCCTGTTGGTTATTCTGACACTTGATTTTCCAGCCTTTTTCCTCTTGCCTCATGCCCAGCCTCCACAGCAATATGCCAGCTTCCCAGCACATAATCTCTTCCACAGTCAGAAGTCGCCTCCTTCAACACCTCCACAATCCCTTTAAAACAGTCCAGAGGTCTTTTTATTTTTTGCGGTTAATATGCCATGAATTCACAGGGAGAAAGTTCCAGCAGCTCAGGCTCCCCGCCATGGTTCTCACAAATGTGCCTCTCTGGGTGGAACAGGACTGGTGCTTCAGCCGAACCCAGGTATACTTCCCTTCGGCTTCCTTGTTTTTTTGTTTCGTTTTGTTTTTTGAGATGGAGTCTCGCTGTGTCGCCCAAGCTGAGTGCAGTGGTGCAATCTCAGCTCACTGCGACCTCCACCTCCCGGGTTCAAGCAATTCTCCTGCCTCAGCGTCCTGAGTAGCTGGGATTACAGGCACGCATCACCACGCCTGGCTAATTTTTGTATTTTTAGTAGAGATGGGGTTTCACCATGTTGGCCAGGCTGGTCTTGAACTCCTGACCTAGTGATCCACCCACCTCAGCCTCCCAAAGTGCTGGGATTACAGGCGTGAGCTACCGCGCCTGGCTGGCTTGTTTTTCTGATCATTTTCTGCACGAGTTTCAGGAAGCTATCTCGGCTCCTAGAGTGCTTAGTGTACTCAATATGTGCATCAATTCCCTTGACAAGAATCTGGCCCATAACCTGTTTGTTTACAATGATGCCAACAGCATGCTGCGTAGCATCATAGACTCCTCCAGTTCTGCCACAGTAACACCTGGGGGCATTCCTTTTAAACAGCGCCCATCCCCTTGATGTCTACAATATCACCTTCTTACAGATTCATAGGTATGTGGCCAAAGGAACAACTCCATGTTGTCTAAGAGGTCTGGTGACCTCTCCTCTTTCCCTTTGTGTAGGTCATTTTGGTGACTTACTGGAAGATGGCAGTTCTGGTCAAAAGGAAGCCCTTTTTGTTGGTTTTTGTTGTTGTTCTTGGTTTTTTGTTTTTTGGAGAGACAGAGTCTTGCTCTGTTGCCCAGTCTAGAAGGCAGTGGCGCAATCATAGCTGACTGCAGCCTTGACCAACCAGGCCCGAGCAACCCTCCCATCTCAGCCTCCTGAGTAGCTGGGACCACAGGCACAGACCACAACACCCAGCTAAAATTTTTATTTTTAATAGAGATGGGGTTCTGCCATGTTGCCCGGGCTGGTCTTGAACTCCTGGGCTCAAGCGATCTTCCTGCCTTGGTTTTCTAAAGTGCTGGGATTACAAACATGAGCCACCATGTCTGGCCAGCAGAAAGTCTTAGACTACACCAACAGAGGCAGACAATCTGCCCACAGGAAGCAAGTGGCTTACTAAGCTCACTGGTCCCCGAGCACCTGGGGGCCTGTGTGTGATTCTCAGCAAAAGCACACTGCATAGAAGGCACTGGCCAACTGGGCTTGTCCAGAAGAAAATGGACATGGCTCTGGGGCCAGCTGTCATCAGGAAGACTTGAAGGTAATGACATTACTTAGAGAAGGAAAGGCTTAGTGGGACATAGATTCATACATATTTAAGAGGATGACGGCCAGGCGCAGTGGCTCACACCTGCAATCCCAGCACTTTGGGAGGCCGAGGTGGGCGGATCACGAGGTCAGGAGATCGAGACCACGGTGAAACACTGTCTCTACTAAAAATACAAAAAAAAAAAAAAAAAAAATTAGCCAGGTGCAGTGGTGGGCGCCTGCAGTCCCAGCTACTCAGGAGGCTGAGGCAGGAGAATGGCGTGAACCTGGGAGGCGGAGCTTGCAGTGAGCCGAGGTCATGCCACTGTACTCCAGCCTGGGGGACATTGCACTCCAGCGCCACTGCACTCCAGCCTGCACTCCAACCTGGGGTCGCGCCACTGCACTCCAGCCTGCACTCCAGCCGAGGTCGCGCCACTGCACTCCAGCCTGGGGAGACTCCATCTCAAAAAAAAAATTAGCCAGGTGTGGTGGCACATGACTGTAATCCCAGCTACTCGGGAGGCTGAGGCAGGAGAATCACCTGAACCTGGGAGGCGGAGGCTGCAGTGAGCCGAGATTGCACCTCTGCGCTGCAGCCTGGACAACAAAGAGAGACTCTGTGTGGAGGGGGGAAAAAAAGATATTTGTGGGGCATGAAGGCCACTGGACCAGCAGGAGGAGGGGACAGGAAGGAGCCACAAGTGCTTCCCCACCTTGAAGGCCACGAT
Organism: Gorilla gorilla gorilla; assembly: GCF_029281585.2. Taxonomy (NCBI): domain Eukaryota; kingdom Metazoa; phylum Chordata; class Mammalia; order Primates; family Hominidae; genus Gorilla; species Gorilla gorilla. The sequence continues at coordinate 147,754,048 of NC_073230.2, forward strand.
GAGGATGATGCCCGGGATGGAGGCAACGCGAATGAGCCAGCACCACCCGATGGTGGGGATGATCACAGAGGCCAAGCCAATGATGAGCAGGGAGCCCGCAAGCCAGAACACCTAGGAAGAGAGAAGTCCAGGATTAAAGTTCTTTGGGGAATTATGACAATGAAAAAAAAAAGGAAAAATATATATTTTTAAAAAGATTAAAATTCCTTCTGTCCCATGTGCTTTACATATCTTCTTTTGGGAACCACTTTGTCCAGCATTTTGCCTTTTGTTTTGTTTTGTGACAGGGTCCACTCTCTCACCCAGGCTGGAGTGCAGTGATCCAATCTCGGCTCACTGAACCCTCTGCCTCCTGGGTTCAAGTGATTCTCATGCCTCAGCCTCCCGAGTAGCTGGGATTATAGGCATGCGCCACCACGCCCAGCTCATTTTTTTTTGTATTTTTAGTAGAGACAGGATTTCACCATGTTGGCCAGGCTGGTCTCGAGCTCCTGACCTCAAATGATCCACCCACCTTAGCCTCCCAAAATGCTGGGATTACAGGTGTGAGCCACTGAGCCTAGCCGGGGGTGACTATTTCATCACTAAAGAACTCTGTTACCAACAAAAACAAGACTATTTCAGAAGGCAGTAAGGGCTGTAAGGAAAACAGAAAAGTGTGATAGAGTGGGACTTGAGTCATCAGGGACAATATTGCTAAAGAGGCAATGAATAAGCAAGCCAGTAACAAGGCTACTGCAGTAGACCAGGTCAGTGATACAGCATTGAATGGGATTTTAGTAGTGAATGGTGAAAAAAAAAGGTTTTTTGTTTTGTTTTGTTTTGTTTTTGACATGGAGTCTCACTCTGTCGCCCAGACTGGAGGGCAGTGGCACAATCTCAGCTCACTGCAACCTCTGCCTCCTGGGTTCAAGCAATTCTCCTGCCTCAGCCTCCTGAGTAGCTGGCATTATAGGCGCACCACCACACCCAGCTAATTTTTGTATTTTTAGTAGAGACAGTGTTTCACCGTGTTGGTCAGGCTGGTCTCAAACTCCTGACCTCGTGATCTGCCCGCCTCGGCTTCCCAAAGTGCTGGGATTACAGGCGTGAGCCACTGCATCCAGCAAAATTCTTATTTTTAATTGATACATTTTCAACAAATTGTACAAAAATTTTTTAATGGATGGATTAACACATTTTGGAGATAAAGGTGACACGGTTCACTGATGGACTTTTGGACTGAAGGTCTAATAATAGAGGGTGTGTTAGTAGGGCTTGTGATTGGGGATGAGGGACAGGGAGGGTCCGGGATGCCTCCTGAGTTTGTGTTCCAAGATCACTGAGGGGAAAGTGTTTGCTATTAACTGAAATTGGAAACAGAAATAAGAGGCTTAAGGGGAAGGAGAGATTAGTTCTGAGTATCTTGTATTGAGGAGCCTGTAAGACATTCAAGTAACTGTCAGGTCATTGGCTGCCTAGGTCTGAAGGTTAAGGAGGCACTCTAGGTTGTAGAGAAAGATTTTGGGGCCAGTGCGGTGGCTCATGCCTGTTATCCCAACACTTCAGAAGGCTGAGGTAGGGGAATCACGTGAAGCCAGGAGTTTGAGACTAGCCTGGGCAACAAAGCAAGACTCCATCTCCACAAAAAAAAATTTAAAAATTCACTAGGCACCATGACATGCACCTATAGTCCCAGCTACTTAGGAGGCTGAGGTGGAAGGATCACTTGAGCCCAGGAGTTCGAGGCTGCAGGGAGCTGTGATCACACCAATGTACTCCAGCCTGGGTAACAGAGATAAGCTGTCTCTTAAAAAAAAAAAAAAAAAAAAAATTGAGGGCTTGGGGTAAAATATTGGAATATATCTATTTCCATATATATATATATATATATTTTTTTTTTTTGAGTCTCACTCTGTTGCCCAGGGTGGAGTGCAGTGGCGTGATCTCAGGTTACTGCAATCTCTGCCTCCCAGGTTCAAGCAATGCTCCTGCCTCAGCCTCCTGAGTAGCTGAGATTACAGGTGCATGCCACTATGCCTGGCTAATTTTTGTATTTTTAATCTAAGAGACAGAGTTTCACCATGTTGACCAGGCTCATCTCCATCTCCTGACCTCAAGTGATCCACCTGCCTCGGCATCCCAAAGTGCTGGGATTACAGGCATGAGCCACTGCACCTGGCCCAGTATTGGAGCATATTAGATGACCCAGGAGACATGGAAAATACTAGCAAGGGAGAGACATAACCAGGAAGCATGGCAAAGTAAGAGACGCAGGTGGAAGGGAAAATGTCCATAACAGGGCTTGAGTAGGACCATGCTCAGTCAATAACACCATGTGTAAGACCCAAGCATTAAGTATTAGAAGTGTACGTCTCCAGTTTTTGTCTGTTTTTTTTTGAGACAGAGTCTCACTCTGTTGCCCAGACTCGTGTATAGTGGCACAATAAATGGCTCACTGTAGCCTCAGTCCCTTGGTCTCCTGAGCTTAAGTGATCCACCTCAGCCTCCTGAGTAGCTGGGACTACAGGCACACGCCACTACACCCAGCTAATTTATTTTTATTTTTGTAGAGATGGAGTTCCACCATGTTGCCCAGGCTGGTCTCGAACTCCTGGGCTCAAGCAATCTGCCTGCCTCAGCCTCCCAAAGTGTTGGGATTATAGGCGTGAGCCATTGCACCCAGCCTGTGCCTCCATCTTGACAAAGATTAGAAGAGAGCTGCAGGGATTGAAAAGAATCACTATCCAGTACTTGTTAGATTCTTTTAAAAAATTTTTGTCAGGCCGGGCATGGTGGCTCACACCTGTAATCCCAGCACTTTGGGAGGCCGAGGCAGGTGGATCACTTGAGGTCAGGAGTTAGAGACCAGCCTGGTCAACGTGGTGAAACCCCATTTCTACTAAAAATATAAAACATTAGCCAGGCATGGCAGTGCATGCCTGTAGTCCCAGCCACCCTGGAGGCAGGAGAATCACTTGAACCGAGGAGGCAGAGGTTGCAGTGAGCCAAGATCCCGCCACTGCACTCCAGCCTGGGTGACAGAGAGAGACTTTGTTTCAACAACAACAAAAAAATTGTCACCTATATTAACAAAAAATAAATTTGAAAGTATTTTCCTACTGCTTTATTTATTGTCAAGTGTATAAGGCTTCAGCGGGAAGGGTCATCTTTTTCCTCACTCCTCTGAAAAATCAGGGCTTTTGGTTAAGTGTAGATGGGACAGGGCACCTAGACTGACCTGTCTTCTGGATTCGAAACCTCTAATGGATGGCCAGCAGGGGCCTGGGGAGGGATTGGGAGCACCTAAAGGAGGCAATTTTGGCACATTCCCTCAGGTATGAGCCAGTTCTGGACTTGCAACCACCAGGATCGTTGGAAGGGAGGTAGGACAGCCTAAAGGGGTAGCAGCTGGGACCTACCACTGAAAGCTCGGTGTGGAAGAAAGTTTATCCTGGATGCATCCCTAGGCTTCTGAAACCGGTCATTGGACTATTTGGTTACTGTGTTCTAAATGCTGTTGGATGATGATCATCCTGGGCTCAGAAAACCTTGGAATTGGACCTATGGCTTCAAGCATTCCCAGGCCTCTTCGGTTGGTACAAAATAATAGACAGTGTATCAACCGAAGAACAATCAACCAGCCAAAAATAAACATGCACAGGCACACCTCCTTTTAATCGTGCTTTGCTTTAGTGCACTTTGCAAATATTGCAATTTTTTTTTTAACAAATTGAAGGTTTGTTGCAATCCTGTCTTCAGCAAGTCTATTGGTGCCATTTTCCCAATAGCACGTGCTCACTTCATATCTCTGTCACGTTTTAGTAATTCTCGCAATATTTCAAACTTTATCATTATTTTTGCATCTGTTATGGTAGTCTGTGACCCATGATTTTCTATGTATCTTCCACTAAAACAATTATTTTCATTGTTTGGGGGAACCGCAAACTGCACCTGTATAAGATATGAACTCAATAGATGCTGTGGGGTCTCACGGCTCCACTTACTGGCTATTCTTTGGTTTCTCTCCTCTCCTTGAGCCTTCCTATGCCCTGAGATACAACAGTATTGAAATTTGATCAATTAGTAATCCTGTAATGGTCTCTAAGTGTTCAGCTGAAAGGAAAAGTTGCGCATCTTTCTTTCTTTACTGAGACAGGGTCTCGCTCTGTTGTCCAGGCTAGAGTGCAGTGGCGCAATCACGGCTCACTGCAACCTCAACTTCCCAGGCTCAAGTGATCCTCCCATCTCAGCCTGTCTAGTAGATGGAATTACAGGTTTATGCCACCACACCCAGCCAATTTTTTTTCCCCCCTCGCTCTGTCACCCAGGCTGGAGTGCAGAGACAGGATCTTGGCTCACTGCAACTTCTGCCCCCCAGGTTCAAGCGATTCTCCTCCCTCAGCCTCCTGAGCAGCTGGGATTACAGGTGCCTGGCACCACACCAAGCTAATTTGTGTATTTTTAGCAGAGACAGGATTTCACCATGTTGGCCAAACTGGTCTCCAACTCTGACCTCAAGTAATCCTCCCACCTCAGCCTCCCAAAGTGCTGGGATTCCAGGTGTGAGCCACTGTGTCTGGCCCGACTTTTTGATTTTTGTAGACATGGGGCCTCACTGTGTTATCTAGGCTGATCTCAAACTCCTGGCCTCAAGCAATCTTCCCACCTTGGCCTCCAAAGTGCTGGGATCACAGGCATAAGCTGCCACACCCAGCCACATCTCTTATTTAAATCTAAAGCCAGAAATGATTAAGCTTCATGAGGAAGGCATGTCGAAAGCTGAGGTAAGCCAAAAGCTAGGCCTGTCGTACCAAACAGGCAAGTTGTGAATGCAAAGGAAAAGTTCTTTTTTTTTTCTTTTGAGATGGCGTTTCACTCTTGTTGCCCAAGCTGGAGTGCAATGGTGCCATCTCAGCTTGGCTCACTGCATGCAACCTCCGCCTCCCGGGTTCAAGCGATTCTCCTGCCTCAGTCTCCCAAGTAGCTGGGATTACAGGCACACGCCAACCACACCCGACTAATTTTTTGTATTTTTAGTAGAAACAGGGTTTCACCATGTTAGCCAGGCTGGTCGTGAATCCCTGACCTCAGGTGATCCGCCCACCTCTGCCTCCCAAAGTGCTGGGATTACAGGCCTGAGCCACCGCTCCCAGCAGAAAAGTTCTTGAAGGAAATGAAAAGTGCTACCCCAGTGAACAAAAGTGGTAAGAAAGTGAAACAGTGTTACGGCTGATATGGAGAAAGTGTGAGTGGTCTGGATAGATCAAAGTGCCACAACATTCCCTTAAGCCAAAGCCTAATCCACAGCAAGGCCCTAACTCTCTTCAATTCTGGGAAGGCTAAGAGAGGTACGGAAGCTGCTGAAGAAGAGTCTGAAGCTAGCAGGGGTTGGCTTGTGAGGTTAAAGGGAAGACGCCATCTCCGTAACATAGAAGTGCAAGGTGAAACAGCAAGTGCTGCTGGAGAAGCTGCAGCAAGTCATCCAGGAGATCAAGCTAAGATCACTGGTGCAGGTGGCTACACTCAACAGATTTTCAGTGTAGATGAAACCACCTTCCATTGGAAGAAGATGCCATGCAGGACATTTACGGCTACAGAGGAAAAAATCAGTGCCTATTTCAAAGCTTCAAAGGACAGGTTGAATCTGTTATTAGGGGTTAATGCTCCTGGTGACTTCAAGTTGAAGCCAATGATCATCCACCATTCTGAATATCCTAAGGCCCTTAAGAATTATGCTAAATCTTGGGGCCGGGCACAGTGCCTCTTACCTGTAATTTCAGCACTTTGGGAGGCTGAGGCAGCCAGATCACTTGAGGCCAGGAGTTCAAGACCAGCCTGGTCAACATGGCAAAATCTCATCTCAACTAAAGAAAAAATACAGGGCCGGGCATGGCGGCTCAGCCTGTAATATGAGCACTTTGTGAGGCTGAGGTGGGTGGATCACAAGGTCAGGAGTTCAAGACCAATCTGGCCAACGTGGTGAAACCGTGTCTCACTAAAAATACAAAAATTAGCTGGGTGTAGTGGCATGTGCCTGTAATCCCAGCTACTCAAGAGGCAGAGGCAGGAGAACCACTTGAATCTGGGAGGCAGAGGTTGCAGTGAGCTGAGATCATGCCACCACACTCCAGCCTGGACGACAGAGCAAGACTCTGTCTCAAAAAAAAAAAAAAAAAAAAAGAAAAAAGAAAAGAAAAGAAAAGAAAAGAGAAAATGCAAAAGTTAGCTGGGTGTGGTGGTGCACTCCTGTAATCTCAGGTACTTGGGAGGCTGAGGCGTGAGAATCTCTTGAACCCAGAAGGCAGAGGTTGCAGTGAGCCAAGATTGTCCCACTGCACTCCAGCCTGGGCAATAAAGCAAGACTCTCCCTCAAAAAAAAAAAAAAAGAATCATGGTAAATCTTGCACACAAATAAACACTCAGAAGAAATAAGTCCTGGTGTTTGCTAGATCAGTAGAGTGACTATAGTTAATATTAATTGACTGTACATTTCAAAATAGCTAGAAGAGAATAATTCATAGGTTCCTAGTGTACAGAAGAGATAAGATGATGTATATCCTAATTATCCTGATTTGATTACACAAATGTATTATCACACATATACCCAAAATATGTAAATCTATGTATCAATAAAATAAATTGTTTAAATGATGCTAATCTACTCTGTTTGTTCTCTAGAAATAGAACAACAAAACCTGGATGACAGCATGTCTGTTTACAGCATGGCTTACTGAGTTTTTTTTTTTGAGACAGAGTCTCGCTCTGTCACCCAGGCTGGAATGCTGTGGCGCAATCTTGACTCAGTGCAACCTTCTCCTCCCAGGTTCAAGCGATTCTCCTGCCTCAGCCTCCGGAGTAGCTGGGACTACAGGCGGTTTACTATTTTAAGACTACTGTTGAGACCTACTTCTCGGGAAATAAAGGTTTTTTAAAATATTACTGCTCACCAGGCAAGATGGCTCACACCTGTCATCCCAACACTTTGGAAGGCTGAGGCAGGAGAATAGCCATGAGTTTCAGAAAAGCATGGTCAACATAGTGAGACCACATCTCCACACAACATAGTGAGACCACATCTCCACACAACATAGTGAGACCACATTTTCACTTCCTGTTTCACTTCCTTTTTTTTTTTTTTTTTTTAAAGAAATCAGAGCCTGCCAGGTACAGTGGCTCACACCTGTAATCCCAGCACTTTAGGAGGCCAAGGCGGGCAGATTGCTTGAGCTTAGGAGTTCGAGACCAGCCTAGGCAACACGGAGAAACCCCATCTCTACAAAAAATACAACAATCAGCTGGTGTGGTGATGCGCACCTGTAATCCCAGTTACTCAGGTGGCTGAGGTGGGAGGATCATTTGAGCCTGGGAGGCAGAGGTTGCAGTGAGCTGAGATCGCGCCACTAAACTCCAGCCTGGGTGACAGAGCAAGACCCTGTCTCAAAAAAAGGAAAAGAAAAGAAAAATCAGAGCCGGCTGGGCACAGTGCCTCACGCCTGTAATCCCAGCACTTTCGGAGGCCGAGGCGGGTGGATCACCTGAGGTCAGGAGTTTGAGACCAGCCTGGCCAACATGGTGAAACCCCATCTCTACCAAAAATATAAAAAATTAGCTGGGCATGGTGTTGCACATCTGTAATTCCAGCTACTCGGGAGGTTGAGGCAGGAGGATCACTTGAACCCAGGAGGCAGAGGTTGTAGTGAGCCAAGATGGCGCCATTCCACTCCATCCTGGGCAACAAGAGCGAAACTCCATTTCAAAAAATAAAATAAAAATATCAGAGCCTCACTTTTATCCTCCAAGGTGATACAAGCTACACACACACACACACACACACCCCTACACACACACTCTACAGTAATATATGTGCATATAAATGTATATATACTACTATGTATATATTATACTAATATATTTACATATAATTTACATATATGTACATGCAATATATTAGTGTAATATATACTATATTTGTGTAATATATATATTCATTATTACTGTAATATATATTACAGGATTATATTCTTATGGATAAGCAACAAAAGTGATTTCTTGAGATGAAATCTACTCCTGGTGAAGAGGCTATGAACATTGTTGAAATGACAACAAAGAATTTAGAATATTCATAAACTTAGTTGATAAGGCAGTGGCACAGTTTGGGAGAATTGACTGCAATTTTAAAAGAGGTTCTCTACTGTGGATCAAATGCTATCAAACAGCATTGCATCCTACACAGAAATCTTTCAGGAAAAGAAGAAGTCCATTGATGTGGCAAACTTCATTGTTATCTTTTTTTAAGGAATTGCCACAGCCACCCCAATGTTCAGCAACCACCACCCTGATCAGCCAGCAGCCATTAACACTGAGGCAAGACCTTCTACCAGCAAAAAGATTATGACTCTCTAAAGGCTCAGAAGATCATTAGAATTTATCAGCAATCAAGTATTTTAAAATTAATGTGTGTACATTGCTTTTTAGGCATGATGCTACTGCACACTTACTAGATTTTAGTATAGTGTAAACATAACATTTACATGCACTGAGAAACCAAAAAGGTTGTGTGACTCACTTTATTCTGATACTCACTTAATTGCAGCGATCTGGTACCAAACCAGCAGTATTTCCAAGGTATGCCTATATGTACATCTTATCCCATAGGATACCAAAGGCAGGTAGAACTCCTACGTTGCCTTACCTGAGACAAGGGTAACATATAGCCTCGGTATTTCGTGGGCAAAAATTCAGTCTTTATGATTAACCTAAACAGGAAGCAGGAAAAAGCATAATTTTGTTTTAAAAAACTAAATCTTTTAAAAAATAATCGGTTTTTCTTGTCACAGGGACAAAGAATTCAAAAGCATAAAAGTTGATTATATATCAGAAGAGAATTATGACAGCTAATATCCACATAAGAGAACAGTAAGAACGAAACTGACAATTGCTCCTGGGTTTACATCTTTACTCCCAATACTTTAAACCTTCTAACACTTAAGAAATATAAGCCTGGCCAGGTGCGGTGGCTCACACCTGTAATCTCTGCACTTTGGGAGGCCAAGGTGGGTGGATCACCTGAGGTCAGGAGTTCGAGACCAGCCTGGACAACATGGAAAAACCCCGTTTCTACTAAAAATACAAAATTAGCTGGGTGTGGTGGCGCATGCATGTAGTCCCAGCTACTCGGGAGCCTGAGGCAGGAGAATCACCTGAGCCCAGGAGGTGGAGGTTGTGGTCAGCCAATATTGTGCCATTGCACTCCAGCAACAAGAGCAAAACTCCATGTCGAAAAGACAAAAAAAAAAAAAAAAAAAGAAATATAAGCCTTATCTGTTTTGCCAAGGGAAGCACTGGCAAAATGTTTTCCCAAGCCTGATTCCCTTTTCTTATTTATTTATTTATTTATTTATTTATTTATTTATTTATTTTAGAGACAAGGTCTGGCTGTCTCCCAGGTTGGAGTACAGTGGTTTGATCACAGCTCGCTGCAGCCTCAAACTCCTGGGCTCAAGAGATCCTCTCACCTCAGCCTCCCAAGTGGCTGGGATTACAGGTGCTCACCACCACACCCAGCTAATTTTTAAATTTTTTCTAGAGATGGGACCTTGCTGCATTGCCAATCCTGGCCTCAAGCAACTGTTGCACCTTGGTTTCCTAAAGGGCTGGGATTATAGGGGTGAGCCACTGCACTCAGCCTGATTCCCTTTTCTAAAACACATTGGGAAATTAAAATACACTGGAGAGAAGGTAAATAGTTCTCTCAATTCATGAGGACAGTCAAGGCACAAGTTTCTAATTAAGTACATATTTTCTTCTGAATATAAGAATAAATAGAAACATATTCCATCAGTTTTCTAATTGCTGTTCTCTGTTGCTGTTATTAGCCAGAATTTGGGGATTTTTAACATATTTATTGAGCTGTTTCCTGGGGAATGTTTTAAATTTTTACTTAGCTTCTACTCCTTTAGGGCTCCAAAGCTCAAAGCTTACTGTATGCCCCAGGGAAGAACAATTCTTTCTCTAACACATGAAGGCAGTAATTAGGTGCTTTGACATCTCCTAACATATTTTAAGAATAATCTCCTCCAAGGCACCAAGAAGAGAAGAGCCCAAGGGGTCCTGTTAATTCAAGGGGAGGGGAGTTCCTGCAACTGAGGCTTCCTCCCTATTTTAGGCCATTTAGGGGAACTTCTGGACATTGCCATGGCATTTGTAAGCTGTCCTGGCACCGCTGGGAGTGTCTTTTGGCATGCTAATACATTATAATTAGAGTATAATAAGCAGTGAAGACAATCAGAGCTCGCTTTGGTCACCATCTTGGTTTTAGTGGGTTTAGGCCAGTTTCTTTACCACATCTTGTTTTATCAGCGGGGTCTCTTGTGACCTGTATCTTGTGAAACCAGTCCTGCTGATCTCCTATCTCTTCCTGTGACTAGGAATGCCTAACCTCCCAGGAATGCAGCCCAGCAAGTCTCAGCTTCATTTTACCCAGCCCCTATTAAAGATGGAGTCACTCTAGTTCGATCCCATCTGACATATTCCCCCCTCCCTTTTACAAGAGGAGTCTTAAATCATAGGGTGATAGTACTCAAAAATAGTTACTCCTAAATGTTACAGGGGCTTATGGTCAAACTAAACTCTTCCAAATTCAAGAAATTAATAAATTATGTTTGGATTGACTTCAAAATTTTTTGTTTGTTTGTTTTTTTGTAGAGCGAGGGTCTCCCTATGCTGCTCAAGCTGGTCTTGAACTCCTGGGCTCAAGGGATTTGCCTCAGTTTCCCAAAGTGCTCAGATTACAGGTGCGAGCCACCACCATGCCCAGCCTGGGTTGACATTTTGTTACCTGACACTTGTTAGTATTTACTGTAACAAAATATTGCACATCTCAAAAACAATGAATAGCCTTATGAACAAAAAAGCTAACACCTGCTCGATCTAGCACTCTGCTAGCCTCACCATCAAGCATCATTTTAAGGAGAAAACTGCTCCTGCTAGAGCATTAAATAAGCAGCTATCACTAAAAACCAAACAAAGCTTAAACTGAGTTTGCACAAGTGACATCTATAAATCTGTAACTTATTAATGCCGTAAACCAGAAATAAAATTTGAAGTGCCCCCCAACCCCGACCCCGACCCCGTTCATCTCCCAACTACCACCATCTGAATGGATTCCCTCCTCAGCCAGGGCACTCTAAAATTTAACCTGAAAGACTGGTTCAGGCCACGACAGGAAGTGGGGTCGGACATGCCTCATTATACCCCTCTAGCATTAACATCAACGCAGACCTTAAGTCTGGTGAGAAACATTTACAATCTACTTTCTCTGAAGCTGGCTACCTGGAGGCTTCATTTGCATGATAAAACCTTGGTTGTGGAGACCAGAATGTCTTAACCTGGACATTCTTTTCTACTGATAACTCCTTCAACCAATGCCAATCAGAATATGTTTAGATCAGCCAGGCACAGTGACTCACACCTATAATCCTAGCACTTAGGGAGGCCAAGGTGGGTGGATTACCTGAGGTCAGGAGTTCGAGACTAGCCTGGCCAACATGGCGAAACCCCGTCTCTACTAAAAATACAAAAAATTAGCTGGGCATGGTGGCAGGCATCTGTAATCCCAGCTACTTGGAGGCTGAGGCAAAACAATCGCTTGAACCCAGGAGGCGGAGGTTGCAGTAAACTGAGATTGTGCCATTGCACTCCAGCCAGAGCAACAGAGCCAGACTCTATCTCGAAAAAAAAAAAAATTAATATGTTAACATCTACCTGTGGTCTGGAAGTCCCCCACCCTTTGAGTTGTCCCGCCCTTCCAGATGGAACCAATGTAAATCTTACATGTATTAATTTATGTATTATGTCTCCCTAAAATATATAAAACAAGCTGTACCCCAACTACCTTGGGCACATGTCCTCAGGGCCTCCTGAGGCTGTGTCATGGCCACATCCTTAACTTTGGCAAAAATAAACTTTCTAAATGGACTGAAACCTGTCTCAGATATGTTAGGTTCACAATGCTTTTGGTCTATTAAGCGCAGTGTGTGCGCGTCAGGGCCTGCAGGGGTACACGTTTCTGTCTCAGGGTCCCCTGGGTAACATATTTACCCTTGCGAGTGGCCAGACACACCACAGCCCACCATCGTCCGCAGGAAGACAAACCAGATGTACGAAGGAGCAAACGAGGTCAGCAAGGAGAAATAGGCTCCCCACAGGAACGAGATGAGCAGAATCTGAAGCAACAACAGAACACATGAATGGGACCTGCCTCAATGCAGGGAGGGAAGAAGCCCTAATTCGGAAGGTGATTTTCGGTTTCCATCCTGATAGTTGCTTCTCTGAGGAGCTAAACTATAGCAAGCCCACTGGTCTTTCACAATCATCCAACAATACAATCCATGCCATTCTACTGTCTGGAAGCCCAGACCTACCAAGTTCAGACCATTCTTTAAAACTACCCTGCTGTGCCCACCCTCATGGGTGGCAGGTCCCTGAACTTGGACATCAAAAGGCAAAAATGTGTCCTGCCTACTCACAGGGCTGCTGGGGACGTAACGAGGCAGTATGTTGGGAGGAGTACAAGGAGAACATTTAAGATATTTGCTTTTTCTTTAATTATAAGGATAAATTCATAGTAAACAATACAGAAGAAAAAAGAAAATTAAAAAATTGAAATCACCATTGATTGTCCAACCCAGAGAAAATAACTCTTAACACTCTTTTATCTTCTCTGTTTATAAGAGAAAACAAAGTGTTAATGGCTGGCTGTAAATGTTCCAGTGGAAAGATGTACTTTCATACATGTAATATAATACGTAAGACCTTGCTCTACTGTTGCAGTTTAAGTTGTTTCAGATCTTCTCATTATTAAAACAAGCTGTGATGATATCTGTGCATAAGTCATTATGCCGTCTCTGATATCTTTAGCAAGCTAGATTTCTGGAAGACAAATGTTCAGGTTAGCAGAATATTTTCAAGGTTCACGTTTCATACTGCCAGGCTGATGGTCAGAAAAATTATACCAATAGGGTTTAATAATATTATATAATAATAATGATATATTAACACCAACAGGGTGTTATATATAGTAAGGGTGTCTATATACTTGCAAGTCATGAAAATGTCCATTTCAACGGTGCAGGACTAAGGAAAAATTTCCTTACATATTTGATAAGGAAAAATTATATCTTGCTATGTATTTTGGTTTTGATAACTCCTGTGCTTTAATGTTTTTTCAAAGTTTCTTGACAATTTGTATTTCTTTTATAAAATGCCTTTTTGTGCTTTTTTGAGATACTCGTGTTTTCAAACTTACAAGAATCTATGATATTTATTTCATGTACTTTAAAACATACAGCCAATTCTACTAATGTTTTCCTTTGAGATTCCTCCATTTGTGTTTATGCTCAGAGAGGATTTCACCAGAAATCAAGCAAATAGAAAAAACAGACCTGGGTTTGTAATCAGAAGACATAATTTATGTCTTGATGTCTAATCTTAGTAGGTACGTGACTTTGAGCAAGTAGCTAGTTTCAAAGCTATACCAACATGAGCAAAATGTGTAGCTCCTTAAGTTTATACCTGCAAATGTCCACACTCTAATATGTTTTAACTCCGTACATCCATCAACTTGAGAGAGAAAAGCGGCTCAGAACAGTTTGAGGAATGTGAGGTATGCAGAATTTATCAGGTCCAGAAACACAGGAGCATGCGACTCCAGTCACATTCCCGCACCCATGCCCAGGGTAATTGTATTTCATTTTGTTTTTCTTACCTTCCCTGTAGTTTCCAGACCAGCTGATAAACTACCTAAAATGTTACCGCAAGTTGCACAATGTGATAAATTACCTAAAATGTTACCGCAAGTTGCACAATGTGACGCTCATCCATTATCTCCATGTTTTTAGATTTTGTGACACCAAGAAAGATGTAGAATCAGCTGATAGCATACCTTATTTTAATGAACCAATGTAAATTATTAGTAAATAACTTAGGAAGTGCCCCCAAATTCTTTTCTCTCCTCCTTTAAAAAACCCACTTGTAACTGCTGCTAATCGGAGCATATATTCAGGGCAACTGGACTGTATGACTTCCGAGCTGCAATCCTCAATCTTGGTCCAAATAAACTCCCTACTTATATTAATTTCGCCTCTGTTTCTTCCTTTAGGTCAATATTTCTGGCATAGCTGGCAAAGTTCAGAGCAACACCACCCCTTACCCCCACAATTACCAGTAGGCTCCTCTTGAACTTGCTGCACGAACCCACTGCGTTCCCCTAACTCCAGAGGTTTCTCTGGGGGCAAAAGGGTGAGTCTTTCTGAATCTGGCCTTCCTTTCCTTTAGGTTGAGGTCTACAGTTTGGGTGGCTTCTTTATAAACTCTCTCATTTAAGAGCATGGGCTTCCATTTCTGTCCCTGGACGGGACATTCAGGCAAATGGCTCTGCAGAGAACTTCTGCTTTCTCTGCCTCTGCCTCATAGCAGCAGGTTTGGCTTATGGTCTTGGCCATCCAGCACTCGTCATTTTACTTTTTCTTGTCCTCAAATTCCATCACAGGCTTTAAAACTTGCATCTGTTTCCTACTGATTGTAATTTGGACTTCTCTTTTCAATTGTGGCCAGTTCCTGCTAGTTTCAAACAGATAGGTGCCTGAGGGTGAGTTTTCTTGCCCCAAAATTAAGGGAGATTTGCTCCCTCCCAACCTACTTGGGTGCTCTGGGGTGTTAGAGACTTTATGGACATTCACTCATGACATGTAGTCCTGAAAGAACAGCTTCTTCTGAGCTTGCTGCTGCAGCAGTGGACTAGTCATTTAAATGAAAACCAGAGGAAAAAACCTCCCAATAGGGCTGCTCTGAAGGGCAAAGGGGCCTTTTCCATTCCCCTTATTAACTCATTAGAAGCGAAGATATGGATAAATGGAGAACAGATGTGTGCCCCCACTGATATCAGACCTCTGTTCTCAACACCAACACAGTAAACTGGACGTGGTGGGGGCATCTAACCAACCCATGACTGCTTCTAAGTCCCAACCTTTAAAAGCTCAAATAGAGCCACTTAGCGGCCTTCCTTCCTTTAATCCTTCTGGGTAGAGATTTCTTAGAACTCTATAATACCTGCATCTCCTTTTACTCCACACCTGGACTGCAGAGGAACGGCTGCAGGCACAGGTACCCTGAGAAAAATGTCCAGAAGATAAGCCTGGAATGTTCCATCAGGGAGGGAAATGTCTGCATTTTCTATCTTGGGTATTGGGAGGGAGATGCCTACTAAAGAGAAACAGTGATAAGGTTGCCCCCAAAAGAATACACAAAAGACAATTCCAAATGCTACTGTGAGGCCCCACCTACCTTCCAGCGGCCATATCTGTCAGCCAGGAGGCCAAAGAGGATACTGAAAACCATGTAGCCAAAAAACACCATCTGCAGTGGGAGCGAGACAAAACGGTTCTCTAAGCAGGTTTTAGATGTTACTTTACCCCGTTAGCCATTTTCACTAGAAGTAGGCTGGAAATACGGGAGGGATGGAAGTTAATTTAAAGAACAGGGTTTCACGTTGGTCTTGCTTGCCCCTGAGGCCCTTCATGTTCAGGATTTCGGCTCCCTGTTGGCGGGAGCCTAACAAGGCAGATCCTGCCCCAGGTGGAAACGGGGTCCTCTGAGCTGCCGCCCGCCTGTTGCTAGAGGACGGCTTCGGCTCCCCTCTATTCAGATGTGTACTTGTGAATTTCCACTGTAATTTTTAAAATTGTCCGTTCCTGCGCTGCCTTATACAGTACACAAATTGGGGCCACTAGAAGCAGTCTCCCTTTATGTTATTACAAATAAACATAACTTTAAACACCAAATACAATCACTCATTTAAAAAACTCTTCAGAAGATTTATAAGTCCTAAGATACACCTACTTCTTTTCCTTACTCGTTCTCACAATGGCCTGTCCTCCCCTGATAAAATTCAAGGACCTGGGATTTGACACTAGGGTTTTATTTATTATAACTTGGCCTGAGACCTCAGCTGCTGTCCGTGCCTCTGGGCTCCTTATTTTCCTGCCTTCAAGAAGTTCAGGCTTCACTGCAGCCCTGACTGACGGCCTCCAGGGCAATCAAAGGAATGCTGTCAGCTCGCATTTCTAGGGGAAAACAAAACAAACCAGAAACAGCTCTGTTTCCCTTTCGCTGTCGCTGTTCTGCTTTTTTTCTCCTTCCTTCACTCTTTAGAGGGAAGACTGAAATGCATTTCTCCCACACGGAACCATGAAAAATTCATCATATATATTCTTGCACGACAAAAGCCAACGACTGGGCCCTGCACGCTACACTTTCTAGGACAGAAACGTTCCGTAACCCTGTTTGACAGACTGCAGAGACAGAAACCTGTCCGCTCGCTGGGGCTCCGGCTCTCCCTCTGCCTCCCTCACTCGCCCCCCACGATCCTCAGTGGTGCCCCCTTCTTGTGCACCCTCCCCTGCCCTCCCCCTCCCCCACCCTCTACCTGGAAGACTTCCTGCCTCCCTCGCGCGCCCCACCGAGCGCGCGCCTAACCCTCCAGCGCCCTTGAGCCCCCATCGGGCACGCGCCTAACCCTCCAGCACCCCTAATCCTCCATCGGACACACCCCTGGCCCTCCATCGGGCGTGCGCCTAACCCTCCAACGCCCCTAATCCTCCATCGGGCACGTCTCTGACCCATTGGGCGCGTGCCTAACCCTCTGGCACCCCGTATCCTCCAGCAGGCGGGCGCCTAACCCTCCAGCGCCCCTAATCCTCCACTGGGCAAGCCCCTGACCCTTTATCGGGCACGCGCGCCTAACCCTCGAGCACCCCTAATCCTCCATCAGGCGCGCGCCTAACCCTCCAGCGCCTTTAATCCTCCATCGGGCACGCCCCTGACCCTCCACCGGATGCGCGCCTAATCTCCAGCACCCCGATCCTCCATCGGGCGCGCGCCTAACTCTCCAGCGTCCCTGACCCTCCATCGGGCGCACCCCTGATCCTCCACGGGTGTGCCGCTGACCCCTGATCCTCTCCTGCGCCCTTCCCCCCTCCCCCGCACGCTGCTGCTGCTCACCCCCAGCTCTTCCTCCTCCGCCACCCCGGCGCTCGACCCTTCCCCCCCACCCCCGCCCTCGACCCTTCCCCCCAACTCCCGCCCTCGACCTTTCCCCCATAACCCTGACCCTTCCCCCAACCAGCCCCGCGCTCGACCCTTCCTTACCCCCACGCCCACCCTCGACCCTTCCCCCGACACTTCCCCCATCCCCGCCCTTTCCCCTGACCCCCGACACTTCCCCCCGACCCCTGCCCTCGACCCTTCCCCTCCACCCCCGACCCTTCCCCCAACCACCCCCATGCTCGACCCTTCCTACCCCCACCCCCACGCTCGACCCTCCCCCGCCCCCCCTCGCCGCCTCCCTAGGGTCAGCTCTTTTCTGCAGGCGCTTGTCTTTAATACATGACATGACTCCACTGTTTCTGATTTAAGCAACACACAAAGCGTTTCTTCAGCATGACTCTTACAAAACACAAGGGCCATCATAGCCCCACAATTCTTTAGTTTTCTCAATTAACAACCGCTTAGAAAATGGGGTTGGGGGGCCTGGGAGACAGTGACAATGTTGCTCATTAACCTGGCCCTTCCGTTTAGCACGATTGTTCCCAGTAAGCTAAGGGACAGGGTCAGAGTCAGATGGGCTAAGCCAAGACAGGAGGATGGGAGGAGCCCAGAGCAGGAAACAGTCACCTTGGGAGAGTTCAGCTGCTTAGAGAGAAGTCTTCCGAGCTGTGATGGCCTAATGAGGGAGATTGTGTACCTGCTGGAAGGAGCCTCTGTAGGCACCTTAGGAAACAGCACAAATGCAGCCAATGAAATATGAGCTGTAAATATCACATTTACATGTGTGTCATGTACTATAAAAAATGGTATCACGTAATATAATTTTGTACTGCAGGTGCAAATGCCACACCTGGATCTCCAGCATTCTCAAGGATCTAAGATGTGCATATATACAAGCCAACTGGGGTACAGATCAGTTAGAATTAAACGTAAAGTTATAGGGTCAACCTAAAGATACAAGGATTGGCAAGTAACACTTTTCTGAAAGCCATGAGAACCAAAATGGAGTCACTTAGGCCACACCCTACCAAAATGGGATTGTAGGCAACAGAGGAGGGGCTCTCAGGCACACAAAAACTGTAATAAGGACTCTGAAAACCACAGCCTTGCACAAAGACCACTGATCGCTTGAGCCCAGGAGCTCAAGGCCAGCCTGAGCAAGAGAGTGCATCACCGTCTCAAAAACAAACAAAACAAAAAACAAGAAACTGCTTCTGCAAGAACAATACCCAGCCTGTTCAACCTCGGACTGATGCCACCGTTGTTTCTGATCCTTGTAGCCAAGGAGAAGTATTTCAAAATAACTTATGTAGCCTTCCTCATTTTGTCTTTAAAAAACTCTCGACTTTCCTTGCCTTTCTGGATACACCTATGGCCCGGGCTCGGTTCGCCATGGCACAGGAATTCCCAGATTGCAATCACCTGTCATTCCTTTCCAAATAAACTCATTTCTCTGGAGAGCTTCTCTGTTATTTTAGGTTGACACTTTCTGAAGTATTTTATATGTAGAAGAAAATAGAAAGCAATCGAGTCACTTTATTACAAGTCTAAGTAAAAACTTTGTTTTATTTCTAAAAATTTTTCTAAAAGCATATGATCTGAGACACCAAAATAGACACCCCTTTAGCAACTAAGACGGGCCCCAAGGTTAAAGAAACAAAAGTTATCTCCAGGTCAAGGGTTCAGGGCCTGGCAGACATGGCAGATTTCTGAATTCCTTTCTGAGATATCAAGCTGATTTACAACCCAGACCACTACAGTGCTGATTGGACAGAGGACCAGCCTTACAGACATTCTTTTTGGATAAGCTACTGCAGACCTCAGGCCAGTTTCAGCAGCTTATACAGAGAGTGCACAAACTGTTTGTTTTCTGTAGTTCACCTTTGACATAAAGAGCCAAATTCCACCTCATTTTAATGCTAAAACCCTGCCCCAAAGTGAACATGTGATGTATGTTACAAACGAGCTTACCTAGTCTGCATGTAGGATCCCCTCACAAATATGTATAGCTTTGCCCCCAAACCTGCCAAACATGTATGACGCCAGCCTTGTGAAACATAAAACCCAACCTGTCCTTCTCTTCCAAGAGAAAGCACCTTCAATGCACACTGGAGACTGTCTCTTTCAGGCTTGCAAATCACTATTGCCAATAAAGCTGTCCTTTCTATTATTTAGCCATCCTGGTGGTCTTCGGGACAAGTATTAGAGAGCTTTAAAAACACAAAAAGGAACCAGGGCTCCAAAGTTAATAAGAGGAGTTTTAATGAGGGAAATGGAACTAAGATCATATAATGGAAAAATAAAACATCTCGGGACTCCTAAACTCATTACACCAAAGAGGAGGTTAAGCCTGAAGACAGAGCCATGCAACACTAGCCATCCTTTTCCCAAATGAATAGCTGTTGCTTTACAATCTTATGTCAAAGTATTATCCATCAGCCAGACCCCCCATGGAAAATTCTTTGCTGGTCTCGAAACCCTTCAAGATGCATATCCTCCTATAAACCAAGGACATGTCCATTGTAACTTAGGTTTTCTAAGTCTAGCTTCTACAACTAACATCCGTTAGATTTCACACTGATAATGTTGATTGCAAGCTCATCTTCCCAAGTGATGAGACTCATTCTTCCCAGAAGATGAGACCATTCTTCCACCTGCCCTGAGACATCTGCATAATTGATGCTTCCTTTACTCTCCCTTTTTTCTTCCAATGTTCACCTCATTTTATATAAAATGTAGATTTACTGGGCACTAATTAAAATCTCACAGACATGTAACCATTTGCCTCATTGGCTGGCTACCCACCTCTTCCTACATGCTTTCTTTCCTTTAAAAGAGAGTATAAATCCTGAGTCACCCAGAAACCTCTGCTTCAAGCCACAGATGTTTCCATAGCTGGTGTTCTTGAAACTGACACTGCAAAATTGTAACTGAGTCAGTGAAAGAGATCTGACCTAACCAACTCCATCTTGCTTCTAACCTCCAAACTGTCCTTGGTCATTCCTGGGTGTAGGCTGAACTAGCTTTGGGAGTAACTTACTTTATAGTTTAAAACAAAGATGATAACCGCCCTTTCCCAAAACCAACCTCCTTCTTGGCTAGGACTAGACTGCCTTTGTAGGACTAACAAATTAGCCACAAGATTAGAAATTATGGTTTAGGAGTCATGCAGCTGGAAGTTACAAGATTCTGACCCTCCCTAAACTGTTCCTGAGATCAGTGCTTGAGATATTTTGCAGATGGTGCTCTTGATGGATCAGCTGGTACCACCCAGACCAATAAACTGGTTCATCTGATCTTGTGGCACCCACTCAGGAACTCACTCAGCGCAAGAGGAAAGCGTCAATTCCCTACTATTTCATCTCTAACCCACCTAATCAGCACTCTCGACTCACTGGCCTTCCCCCACCCACCAAGTTGTCCTTAAAAACTCTGCTCCCCAAATGCTCAGGGAGACTGATTTGAATAACAATAAAACTCCGGTTGCCCACACAGCCAGCTCTGTGGGAATTACTCCTTCTCTATTGCAATTCCCCTGTCTTGAGAAATCAGCTCTGTCTAGTCAGCGGGCAAGGTGAACCCGCTGGGCTGTTACATTCTTCCCAGTCATGCCCTCAAGCTCTAGCTCAATAAACCTCAGATGACTGAGATTTTTGCCTCAATATCTCATTCGGGTTAGCAAAAATCAGGGCAGATTTTTAGATGTGCTGCTGTGATTGGGCATACAACTGGAATCCCAACTTCCCAGCCTCCAAGACACAGAAAGAAACACAATTGGGCAATACCATGCATTATCTGAGAGAAGAACTCCAACCAGTTCCTCAAGTGAGGGAATTTTCCCTGGTGCCACCCCCAAAGATTAAAATTCACAGGTAAGATTTGGTTAAGGCAGTGAGTGACAGGGACATCCCCTTCCCCTGCCACCTTCTGGGGCTACTCCTTTGAGCACAGCCTTGTCAGTCTGGGGAGCAGGAGGAATTCTTCTGGAATTCTCCACCACCAGTTTCAGACTAGCTCTCACTGTCTTACAGAATTTGCCCTCAAGGCCTCTGCCACCTGACTGCCATCCTCCACCCATCATAGTCTACCTACCTCCCAGACACTCCCTTTAGTGAGGATTTGAGCACCTGGGCTCATAGTTCTTCTATTAAGTCGTTGGGGCCCAGAAAGCGATACAACAAAGACTGGCATTTTGACATGTGGAGAGGATAGAGGCAGCTGCATCAGAATCAAGGTCCCTCTAACCTTGTCTTGCTCCTTCGCCCTCAAGCACAGGGAAGGGCTCTCTGCAGTTTCCTTATCTGACCAAGAAAGCTTTGTTCCAAAAGGAATGCAACTGGGCCAGGTGTGGTAACTCAGTTTGTGATCCCAACACTTTGAGAGGCCTAGGCAGGAGGATTGCTTGAGGCCAGGAGTAGAGACTAGCCTCTTCAAATTAGCCAGGTGTGGTGACCCACATCCTAGCTACTCAGGAAGCTAAGGCAAGAGGATTATTTGAGCCCAGGAGTTCAAAGCTGCGGTGAGCTATGATCGCACCACCGCACTCCAGCCCGGGCAACAGAGGGAGACTCTGTTTCAACAAAACAACAACACTGACAACAACAAAAAAAAGGGAACGCAATTATCCTAAACCCGCTCCCTAGGGATCATGTCAAATTACAAAGATCAGCCACCAGAAAAGAGAAGAGGCTGGGGGTATCACATTGCTCCAGACTTTTCACCTAGTCTTCTGAGGGCAGCTCCCAGAGATCACCTGGATAACAGAACAACCTTTGTTCCTGTGTAACTCCACCCCTCACCTTCCTGTAATGCCTGCCTCACACCTCCCTGGTCCATTCATTCTCATTTATGACTTATTGCCCATCTAAAGAATCTTTGCCCACTGGCATCCTCCACTGTGAAAAAGGCTATATACGTTTCTGTCCCAAGCTGGGTTATTGGTAATCACTCTTGTGATTCCTTCCTGCTATGCCCATCAAAATAAAATTTTGTATGCCTTTTTTCCCCATGAATCTACCTTCTGTCCGTTGATTTTTTTAGTAAACCTTTGGAAGGTGAAGGGAAGTTTTCCCCTGGCACTTACAAAGTCCTGTCTTCATTAAAACCAGCTTCGATACCCAAGTAAATCAACCTTTCTCTCCCCACCTGCTGGTTCTTTGACCTCCTTGGCTGATGTTACTTCCTAAATATGTCCCAGAACACACAACCTCACTCTACCACTTATACCACAGCCCCTTTGAAACCATCTTTGCAAAAAATATAATAGAAAAAATTATGACAGTGAAAGAGATCTGCCCTAACCAAATCCATTTTGGCTTTAACTTCCAAACTGCCCTTGGTCATTCCTGGGCATGAGTCCAACTAACTTTGGAAGAAATTTAGTTTACAGTTTAGATAACAGCTCTTCCCAAAACTAAATCACCTTTATAAAGTAATAAAAGGCCACCAGGTAGGATTATGAGAGGGGCCTGAATTCTGTTAAGATGTAGGCTTAAAGGATTACCAGCCACTTTCCAGCCTTTGTTCTGGAGGTCACATGATTTGCGACTTCCCCAATTACTCCTGTAAATAACATCAGTATTGTAGAACCTAAGATTGGCCTTTTGAGAAGTCTTTTCAGACTTTTGCATTTTTGACAACAGGATGACTCCACCCAGACCCATGACCCCTGACTCAACTGGTCCTGTGACCCCCCAAACCCATAAGCAGACTCAGCATACATGGTCCATTTTCTACACCACTATGATTGCATCTCCAACCAATCAGCAATACCCATTCTCTAGCCCCCTGCCAACCAAACTATCTTTAAAAAACGCTTGCCTCCAGATTTTCAGGGAGGCTGATACAATAAAATTCTGGCCTCTGGTTTAGCCACTCTATGTCTATTAAACACGTTCTCTATTGCAGTTCCTCCACTTGATAAGTTGGCTGTATCGGGGCACTAGGAAAGATGAACACTAGGGCAGTTACACCCTCACTGACTTTCTACCCTGCAGCCTTATCTCCTTGGAGTTCTTAGAAAACTGACCACATCCTTCCCTGAAGCCTTCCAATGGCTCTCCACCCTCCACAGCATTCTTATATATCACGAGCCTCTTTTAAGATTAAAAATAAATATTTTGCAAAGCTCTGTGATAGAAGGTGAACTTTCATACCCATTTAATCAGAAATATATAATGACTATGAAGTCAATCATGCTATTATGTTGATTTTGGTTATAAGAAATGGCAAACTGAAAAACTGTAATATGTATTTGTATCACATATTTTTTGCATGGAGGGTTTATATGTGTTTGGTCCAATGTTGGGGAACAGTGGCTATAGAATGCAATTCATGCTCAGCAGGTGGGGTGCTTCTGGCCTTGCCCACCTCTGCAGCTTCACCTCCCATCACTACCCCTTTCTCACTATTTAAACAACGTGATACTGCTTGTAGTCTTCTCAGCACACATGCATACACACATGCTTTTTGAAAGAATGGATATCTTCAATTCCACTTTGAGGCAAAACTTGATGTGCAACTCATAAGGCTATTTTTTCTTTTTTGAGATGGAGTTTCACTCTTGTCACCCAGGCTGGAGCGCAATGGCATGGTCTTGGCTCACTGCAACCTCCTCCTCCCAGATGCAAGCAATTCTCCTGTCTCAGCCTCCCAAGTAGCTGGGATTATAGGCACCCACCACCACATCTTGCTAATTTTTGTATTTTTAGTAGAGACGGGGTTTCACCATGTTGGTCAGGCTGGTCTCAACCTCCTGACCTCAGGTGATCTGCCTGCCTCAGCCTCCCAAAGTGCTGGGATTACAGGCATGAGCCACTGCACCAGGCCCATAAGGCTATTCTTAATGGTCTTTGAGAAAAGTTGAAGGAGTAACAGTATAATTCAGCGAGGGTGATTGGTGAAGTCACTATGGTCCATGTAAATAGCTTCTTTAGTGACCCGATTTAACCTATGACTAACCCATGACTTAGGGATCACTTTCTGAATTGCATCTCTCATGTGGATAGTAAGCAATTCAAGATTATGCATGCTAGGAAAAGAAAAAGGTGAGGAAGACATCAAATGCTGCAAACCCTTGAGTTTTGGAAGCCAACATACCAAGTGGTCAGACACCCTTTGGCTCTCAGCCCTGCAGGATGGAGGAAAGGGAGCCTACTCCCTCAGTTGGCTTGTTCACAGCACAGGGAGCAGGTACTTACCGTGGTTACTAATGCCACCTGCCAATTCTCCAGTTGCCATTCACAGCGGATGACAGGAGACACAACAGCTATCAACATGATCTCCATGGCCTCAACCACCTTAAAGAAGAGGGACACCATGCCATGTCTAAGTGCCAGCTTGTCATCACTTCTTCTCAAGTCTGCCTGCCCATCATCCTACCTAGTCCTGTCCCCTTCGTCCTTCCCCATTCAGGGAGGATCTATTGTACACCCACACTGCACTGCTAGTTGGATAAGGAACTATAGAACTTCAGCCTTTGTGGATGTGACTTTCATGGTTTGAACAACTTGAGAGAGTTCCCAAAAATTTGTAACACGTATTCACTTATGATTTTGCTGACCAATGCAGTTGCATGGTAGCACTGGGAGGGAGCTGTGTGAAGGCCACTCCCATAGCTAAGGGGTGAAACTAGCTAACCGGCAGCATCCACATCAACTAGCTTTGTTGTTTTGTACTCATGATTGTGAAGGTTGCAGAGCACATGCCTTATAAATGGATTTTTGAGACAGTTTCTGATCTCAAGCTGGGATAGTAAGATTCATGAAAGCTGGAAAATAAAGCAATGAGTACAAAGTAATATGAGTTCATCAGCAGGAAAGTGTTCTGTTTTGTTTTGTTTAAAAAAAAAAAAAAGAGGAAATGGGATCTCACTATGTTGCCCAGGCTGGAAACTCCTAGGCGTAAGTGAACCTCCCACTTTGACCTCCCAGAGTGCTGAGATTACAGGCATGAGCCACTGAACTCAGCCTAAGAAAATGTGTATTTAACAAACTTAATGCTACTAAATATTTCTTTCAATACAGTTTGAGTATCATCCTCTATCCATATCTTGCAATCCGTTATAGGGATAAGTTTGTCTCTCAAAAAAAAGAGAAGGAGATGCTAGAAAAGAATTGAAGGAATAATTATAAACAGATGATGAAAGTTAGGTAAAGGATCATGAAGGATGAGTCAAAGATGACTGAGATTTTGTGTCTGGTGGAAGGGAAGAACACTGACATCATTGACAGGGACAAGCTTATCAGGAGGAAAAAAAGGGAATTAAAGGAGAAAACGAGTTTGTTTGGCACATGTTCAGTCGATAACATTGATAGAATATCTATATGGGTTATTATAATAATGTTTATACTTGTATGACTTGGAGGTCTGAGATGAAAAAGGTGGAATGATGTCAGCCAGCATGTGGGACTTTGAAGTACACATATTATAGTGACTTGTCTCTCCACAAGAGAGCATTATAGTGGTGTCCAGAGTTCAGATGGCCAGCTGGCAAGTTTTAGTTCAAAAAGCATCAGAAGTAAGAGAGCATAATTATCTCAGAAGAGGCTGACCCGGTGACTCATGTCTGTAATCTGAGCACTTTGGAAGGCTGAGGTAGGCGGATCACCTGAGGCCAGGAGTTTGAGACCAGCCTGGCCAACATGGCAAAACCCCATCGCTACTAAAAATACAAAAATTAGTGGGGCATGGTACTGCACACCGACTCAGGAGGATGAGGCACGAGAATCACTTGCACCCAGGAGGCGGAGGTTGCAGTGAGCTGAGATTGCACCACTGCACTCCAGCCTGGGTGACAGAGCAAGACCGTGTCTACAAATAATAACCAACTCAGAAGAACGTTTGATTTAGTAAACTCATCTTCCTTCAGTAATACAGAACAGCCAGATCCATATTAACCAAGATGCCACTCCTCTAAAGAGTTCTAGAAGGAAATAAACCAATAAGGAATAAAACTCTGCCCATTCTGCTATAGTAGCCTTAAGGGAGAGGGAGCAGGCAGGGAGTCATCGTGGGGTACACAGAGGAGCTTCACTCTAGACCTCAGGGAATGTCTTAAAGATGACCAGGACTGACCAGGACATGGCTCACGCCTGTAATCCCAGCACTTTGGGAGGCTGAGGCGGGCAAATCACTTGAGGTCAGGAGTTTGAGACCAGCTTGGCCAACATGGCAAAACCCTGTCTCTACTAAAAATACAAAATAAATTAGCTGCGTGGTGGCATGTGCCTGTAATCCCAGCTACTCAGGAGGCTAAGGCAGGAGAATCGCTTGAACCCGGGAGGTAGGGGTTGCAGTGAGCCGAGATCACACCACTGCACTCTAGCCTGGGCAACAGAACAAGACTTCGTTTCCCAGAAAACACACACACATACACATACACACACACATACACACACACACACACACACACACACAGAAGACCAGGACTTAGGAGTCCTGGTCACAGGCTGAGGCTGCTCAGCTGCTGTGGATGCTGTTATATACACCGTCACACGAGGCACGGAAACTCAACTGCTGCTTCTATGGCCTCTGAATACGGGCCTGAACAGGTGGAGGGGCCACGGCCCATCACTGTCAACATATCAATGCTGATGGAAGAATCCTGCTCATAAAGCATCCCATCGTAAGACCAGGCGAAAGATTTGGTCCCTGCACCCAAATAAGCAGTTCTGTCTTCCTTTGTGAGACAGGAGAGGGTGGCCTGGCAGAGAGCCCTTCCTAGCTGGTGAGCTGGGGAGAATTCTCATGACGGTAAGACACTTGAGGCCGGGCGCGGTGGCTCACGCCTGTAATCCCAGCACTTTGGGAGGCTGAGGCGGGCAGATCAAGAGGTCAGGAGATCGAGACCATCCTGGCTAACACGGTGAAACCCTGTCTCTACTAAAAATACAAAAAATTAGCCGGGCGTGGTGGCAGGCACCTGTAGTCCCAGCTACTCGGGAGGCTGAGGCAGGAGAATGGCGTGAACCCAGGAGGCGGAGCTTGCAGTGAGCCGAGATCACGCCACTGCACTCCAGCCTCGGCGACGGAGTGAGACTCCGTCTCAAAAAAAAAGACACGTGAAGACCAGAGATCATTTCACTTCCTCAAGATGTTCTCGGTGAAGGTGGAGGAGAGTTCATAGTAAAACTTCACCTAGTCACACCTACTCGTCCCTTGAAATGTGGAATTTAACAAATTTGGAGCCTATGAGACCTCACTGGACAGATAAGGAAATCTTCTAAATTGTACCATTGGTTATCATCAAAGTAGGACTAGGACACATCTTGCCTTTCTCTTTTTTATACTAGACTGTTGCCTGAGGCCAGGCTTGGTGGCTAAGCCTATAATCCCAGCACTTTGGGAGGCTGAGGTGGGAGGATTGCTTGAGCTGAGGAGTTTGAGACCAGCAGCCTGGGCAACATAGCTAGATCTCATCTCAAAAAAAAAAAAAAAAAAGAAAAAAGAAAAAAAGAAAGAAAATAGACTGTTGCCTGAGAATGCAACACTTTTGAAAGATGCATCAAACTCACATGGCTACCTCCAGATCACACAACCCTTTATTTTTTATTTTTTTTAACTGAGACTGAGTCTTGCTGTGTTGCCCAGGCTAGAGTACAGTGGCGCGATCTCGGATCGCTGCAACCTCCATCTCCCGGGTTCAAGCAATTCTCCTGACCCTGCCTTCCGAGTAGCTGGGATTGCAGGCATGAGCCACCATACCCCGGTAATTTTTTTCTATTTTTAGTAGAGATGAGGGTTTGCCATGTTGATAAGATTGGTGTCCAACCAACTCCTGACCGCAGGTGATCTACCCGCCTTGGCCTCCCAAAGTGCTGGGATTAGAGGCGTGAGCCACCATGCCCGGCCCACACAACCCATTCTTATACTTTTTAGCTGTTTGGGGAGGGTCAGAGCCCTCTAGCGTTTTCTCACTTACCTCCCTCCTGTGTATTTTTACCCTCCGGCCCAACACCATTGTTGAGTGGACCCCTTATCTTTGATTTTCCATTCTGTCTGATTATCATTATGCATCTGGGTATGAAGTTTTGTTTTGTTCCCCGCCTTCCACCCCCAAAGTCTTGCTCTGTTGCCCAGGCTGGAGTGCAGTGACGCAATCTAAGCCCACTGCAACCTCTGCCTCCCAGGTTCAAGTTATTCTCCTGCCTCAGCCTCCCAAGTAGCTGGGATTACAGACACATGCCACCACACGTAGTTTTTTGTATTTTTAGTAGAAATAGGGTTTCACCATGTTGGCCAGGCTGGTCTCAGACTCCTGACCTCAGGTGATCCCCCGGCCTTGACCTCCCAGTGTGCTGGGATGACAGGCACGAGCCACAGCGCCTGGCCTGGAGTTCTTAACGTATTTTCACCTTACCTACTAAAGGAGGAAGCGGGAGTAGTGGTGTGGGTTCACAGACATCACCACTGTTGTGAAAGCCTCTGGGTGAAGCTGTCATTCTTCTTTCTTCAAAATAGCGTAGGGTGTATGTCTTAGTCCATTGGTGTTGCTATCACAAAATACCTGAGACTGGGCAATTTATAAGAAATCTAAATTCATTTTCTCACAGTTCTGCAGGTTGGGAGGCCCAAGATCAAAGTGCCAGCAGGTTCTGTTGCCTGGAGAGGACCTACTCCCTCGTGCCCCTCGAGAGTGGAGGAACCACTGTACTCACAGGGCGGAAAGGCAAACAAGCTGAAACTCCTGCTGCATGAAGCCTCTTTTATAAGGGCCTTAATCTCATTCACGAGGGAGGAGTCCTCATGGCCTAATCACCTCTTAAAGTCCCCACCTCCTCACACTATCTCATTGGCATCACCTGGGTTTTGGAAGGGACATGTTCAAACCGTAGCAGTAAATAACAAGCCTTCATCAGTGCCTCTTAAAGGATCTGAAAATATGTAATTACAGCAGGTGTCTCTGGTGATTCTTATGCACAAAATGTTTGAGAGCCATGTGTTCGAATTTACATAAAATAATGCCATAGTTTTCTCCTTTCTTCCCAACACCTCCATTTCTATCATTTTAAAAAATGAGTATTGAATTCCCAAAACATAGACACAAATGCTCACTTGCTTTATAACCGAACACCTGCCAAAGGTGAATGAAAGTGATTTTTGGATTACCCACCTCTTGGGGTTCCTGTTTTTTTTTTTTTTTTTTTGAGATGAAGTCTCGCTCTGTCACCCAGGCTGGAGTGCAGTGGCACTATCGCAGCTCACTGCAACCTCCACCTCCCGGATTCACGCCATTCTCCTGCCTCAGCCTCCCGAGGAGCTGGGACTACAGGCGCCCGCCACCACGCCCGTCTCATTTTTTTGTATTTTTATTAGATACGGGGTTTCACCATGTTAGCCAGGATGGTCTCGATATCCTGACCTCGTGATCCGCCCGCCTCGGCCTCCCGAAGTGCTGGGATTACAGGCGTGAGTCACTGCGCCCGGCCTCCTGCTCTTTTTCTTATCCCTACACCCCCTGGACTGGAGAGCCCAGAGCCAGAGGTCAGTAGAAAAAAGACTGTGCGTCCAATGATGTTAGCTTTGAAGACCCACGTGATCTCTGAGGACTAAGCTCTGATTGTTTTTATTTTGCCCAAATTCCTATCTAAGGGGCCTGGGGAGTCATGCCCTACAAACCATAAATTCTCATCAGATGGGTTTTATTAACCCTATAGATCGTGACTTACTTTCCGATCTGGCATAACATTATGTGAAAAAGAAGTAAGTCAAATATTTTACCCCAAGACATGTTTCTTTGCCGTATTTTGAAATGGTCCTGCAAAGCTGTTCTTTGTGGGAGAGAATTTGCATCTGTAAAGAATCTCTATTAACAGAGCTAGATCTTTTTCTTCCAGGCCCTCCCGATCCTGAAGAGATTAACTAAAAGTCTAGCACCTTTTAAAGATCTGAATAGGAAACATTTGTCATCTATTGTCTCTAAGGGCAGCCACTATAAGACTTCAAAAGAACCTTAGTCTCCACAATCTTTTTTTTTTTCATTTTATTATTATTATTTTTTGAGACGCAGTCTTGCTCTGTCATTCAAGCTGGAGTGCAGTGGCGCGATCTCAGCTCACTGCAACCTCCGCCTCCTGGGTTCAAGCGATTCTCCTGCCTCAGCCTCCCGAGTAGCTGGGATTACTGGCACCAACCACCAAGCCCAGCTAATTTTTGTGTTTTTAGTAGAAACGGAGTTTCAACACCATGTTGGCCAGGCTGGTCTCAAACTCCTGACCTCAGGTGATCCACCAGCCTCAGCCTCCCAAAGTGCTGGGATTACAGGTGTCAGCCACCGTGTGTGGCCACAATCTTTTATCTTAACTTGAACATCTCCTTTCTATCAATCCCAGGTCTGTAGACAAACTCAACCAATTGTCAATCAGAAAATGTTTAAATTTACCTATAGCCTGAAAGTCCCCCCTCCCCCACCACTCCTGTTTTGAATTTGAATTGTCCCGCCTTTCTGGACCAAATCAATGTATTTCTTAAATGTATTTGATGGATGTCTCCTGCCTCCCTAAACTGTGCCCCATCCACCTTGGGCACACGTTCTCAGGACCTCCTGAGGGCTGTGTCACAGGCCATGGTCACTCATATTTGGCTCAGAATAAATCTCTTCAAATATTTTACAGAGTTTGACACTTTTCGTCAACATCTCGAAGGAGCACTCACCCCAGTACTGCCCATGATCAGAAAGAGGGCAATGTGGAAACGCCCGAAGCCGATGGTCTCCACTGCATCTTCCACGGTGAACGTCTTTGGCTCTAACAACGAAAGACAAAGTGGAAAAAGTTGCTTCTGCAGGGAAGGGAATGCGTGTGGACTATCAGCTTCAGAAAGCCAACCCATTATTATAAAAACAAGTTAATACGGGGGGTCAGTGGTAGGCAACCTCTGCCTACTGGTTCAAGCAATTCTCCTCCCTCAGCCTCCTGAGTAGCTGAGATTACACGCACCCACTGCCACACTGGCCTAATTTTTGTATTTTTAGTAGAGACGGGATTTCACCATGTTGGCCAGGCAGGTCCCAAACTCCTGACCTCAGTGATCCACCTGCCTAGGCCTTCCAAAGTGATGGGATTACAGGTGTGAGCCACCATGCCTGGCTGCTTCTTTTGACCTCACCTTTTTGCATTTAACCTTAAAAAGGATTCTTAACTCTAAGCAGCAGGTTGAGCTGGAGACTTCTATGATAATCTTACCTTTAACCTGTGGCTCTGCGGTCCCCAGGCTCAACTTCCGAAGGCTGAGGATCGTGACGGGCTCTGTTGGCTTGGTTGCCATCTTCTAAATAGCTCAAGTTCCCCAAACAGCTTCCCTGGTGGAAGCAAGGGAGGGAAGAAGGAAAGAAATATAATGGTTATTGGATAGTTAGTATATGCCAGGCACACTATGCACAAAATTTCCTGAAGCCCTCACAAAAATCGAATGAGGTATGTATTTTTATCCTCTTTCACACCGGGCCTCTGGAACCAAGCAGCTCGGTGTTTTTTTTCCCCTACTACTTTTTATTGATTGATCGATTGAGATGGAGTCTCACTCTATTGCCCAGGTTGGAGTTCAGTGGTGCAGTCTCAGCTCACTACAACCTCTGCCTTCTGGGTTCAAGCGATTCTCGTGCCTCAGCCTCTCGAGTAGCTGGGGTTACAGGCATGCGTCACCATGCCTGGCTAATTTTTTTTGTATATTTTGTAGAGACAGGGTTTCACCATGTTCTCTAGGCTGGTCTCGAATTCCTGACCTCAGGTGATCCGCCCACCTCGGCTTCCCAAAGTGCTGGGATTATAGGCGTGAACCACTGTGCCCAGCCTTCCCTACTACTTTTTAGGTATGTGGCTTTGAGGAATTTGCCCTTTGCACACCTCAGTTTTCTCAAATGGGTTTCCTAAAATGGGGATGATATAATAATGGCACCCAACTTTCAAGGTTGTTGTGATGATTAAATGAGTTAGTTCACAGAGAGCACTCACCCCATAACTGGCAAGTACTAATGTGCTTGATAAATGGAAGCCCTTACTATTATTACTCTGTATGAGGGATGTATTTGTCACTAATCATTATCCTGAACACTTTACATACATGAATTATTCCCTCTAATCTTCACAGAAGATCTGTGAAATATTATAATTTATCACTGTCTGGCATGTAAGGAACCTGAGAAATGGAGAGACTAAATGGCTAAATTAGATAATCGAGCTAAATTAAGCGGCCAAATTAGACAACCAGGACTCTGAGACCAGTAACCAACCTTGAGCCTGGGGCCAGACGCAGGCCTTGGCAATTTAACCAATAGCATCCTCTGAGTGGGAGGGAAGATGGCTTTGATACAGAAAAACAATCGCAAAGCAGCACTTCACACTTCCGCAGATCCTGTATTTCCAGTATGCTTTCTTGCATGTCATTGTCTTTTTTTTTTTTTTTGAGGCAGAGTCTTGCCCTGTCGCCCAGACTGGAGTGCAGTGGCACGATCTCGGCTCACTGCAACCTCCGCCTACTGGTTCAAGAAATTCTCCTCCCTCTTACATGCACCCACTGCCACACTGGGCTAATTTTTGTATTTTTAGTAGAGATGGGGTTTTGCCATGTTGGCCAGGCAGGTCCCAAACTCCTGACCTCAAGTGATCCACCTGCCTTGGCTTCCCAAAGTGTTGGGATTACAGGCGTGAGCCACCATGCCTGGCTGCTTCTTTTTACCTCGCCTTTTTGCATTTAACCCTAAAAAGGATTCTTAACTCTAAAAGCCAAAAGAAAACTAAGACAAATAAAGATGGGTATCAAGTTAGTGGCTTACCCACACAGACTTTTTTTTTTTTTTTTTTTTTGTGAGACGGAGTCTTGCTCTGTCACCCAGGCTGGAGTGCAGTGGCCCGATCTCGGCTCACTGCAAGCTCTGCCTCCCGGGTTCACGCCATTCTCCTGCCTCAGCCTCCCGAGTAGCTGGGACTACAGGCGCCCACCACCACGCCCGGCTAATTTTTTGTATTTTTAGTAGACACGGGGTTTCACCATGTTAGCCAGGATGGTCTCGATCTCCTGACCTTGTGAATCTGCCCACATCGGCCTCCCAAAGTACTGGGATTACAGGCGTGAGCCACCCTGCCCGGCCAGATTTTTTTTCAGATGACTTTAAGACATAGTAACTTAATTGTATATTCCTAGTGGGATAAACAGAAAGCCTAAACTATTCTTGCTAATGATACTGTTAGTAATAATATTGGTATCATCAGTTGTATATCAGTACATATTTAGGATAAAGAAAGTAATTTTGTTAATATTGTTAGGAACCCAGGTTTTCATTGTTAAGAGGAAAAAGATAAATATAAAATCAAATTTAGGTATGTAAAAAATTTATAATCCTAATTTTGAACTTGAAATAGATATGAAATTATTATATAACATATAATATTAACAAATATATTATTAACAAATATATTAAAAAATATAATTATTATATAACATATATAATAAATATAAACAAACAAACCCAGGCACTTTAGGTGCCTAATTTTGAACTGGAAATAGAAATACGAAACTATTATATAACATATAATATTAACAAATATATTAACAAATATTATTATATAACATATATAATAAATAAACATAAACAAACAAACCCAGGCATCTTAGGTAAATGGCTGATTCTGGTTCAGGGACAGGAAATGTACAAACTGAGCCTGGGGCATCTTGTCGTAGCCTATAGCATGGGCAATATCAAAGACCCCTGGGGTTGTAATGAAAGATTACAAAATTAAAACTGAGGTCTGGGCGTGGTAGCTCACACCTGTAATCCCAGCATTTTGGGAGGCTGATACAGGAGGATCACTTGAGACCAAGAGTTTGAGACCAGTCTGGCCAACACAGCAAAACCCCGTCTCTACTAGAAATGCAAAATTAGCCAGGCGTGGTGGTATGCACCTGTAGTCCCAGCTACTCAGAAGGCTGAGGCATGAGAATTGCTTGAACCCAGGAGGCAGAGGTTGCAGTGAGCCAAGATCGGGCCACTGGACTCCAGTCTGGGTGACAGAGTGAGACTCCATCTCAAAAAACAAAAAAAAATTAAAATTGAAAAGGCTCCCACTGGCCAAAGATGGGACAATTTGAACATTAGAAAGACTAATGACTGCCAAGAATTGAAACACATTGAAGATGTTAAAATCCATTTGTTCACAGTAATACCATAATGAAGACCTCATTGATCACCTTGGGAGAATGGTAAGAAATAAACTCATTCTGAAAACTAGCAAATATAGTAAATACCTTGACTTTTTTGTACAAATTGTACATCAGGGTAACAAAACAGTTGCTGAGGGAAAATTATTTGTGAATAATAAAGCTAACATATGCAGAGAAAAGGATGGAATTAAATCATCACTGTTTTGCACCTTCTAAAAAAATAATGGATCCAGGCAACAATCATCACTGGCTTGTAAACTATGAGGTGAAAGGCTGATGGTGAACTTTGCTATGAGAGGGATACGACTGATAACACCTGAACCCACTGAAAAATCTTAACACCATGGAAACAGAGACAGGCAGATTGCATTGGGTCCTAATAAGATGCAACAGGAAGGCGTATACAACATCACCTGTGAAGTATTCTCATAAAGAGAAATGGAACCTGAATCGAATCAGGAATCTAGCTCTAGCTACCCGCTTACACAGGAAATGAAGAAACATGTTAAACAACACCACGTGGATGCAATAAGAAAAATGCAGAATGCTGGAAGCTGTATAAGAAAAATGACCCAGTTTATTCATTAAATAAACGGCAAGGGAAAGAAGAGGAAAGGGGAACCTATAGACTAAAATGAAAGAGACACATCAAACCAAAAATGGACCTTGTTTGGATGTTCATTCAAACAAATCAACTGTAAAAAATTTAAAAATAAAACAAGTCTGTGGCTGGGTGCAGTGGCTCACCTCTGTAATCCCAGTACTTTGGGAAGCCAAGGTGGGTGGATCACCTGAGGTCAGGAGTTCAAGACCAGCCTGACCAACATGGTAAAACCCCCTCTCTACTAAAAATACAAAATTAGCCTGGCGTGATGGTGCATGCCTGTAATCTCAGCTACTCGGGAGGCTGAGGCACAAGAGTCGCTGGAAGCCAGGACATGGAGGTTGCGGTAAGCAGCGATCAAGCCATTGCACCCCAGCCTGGGCGACAAGAGCAAAACTCCATCTCAAAAAAAAAAAAAAGAAAAAAAAGAAAAACAACAATGTGAGAGAGCTAGAGATACAGATAATATCAGGGAAATTTTAGCAAGTTTGGAAATTTGAAGATATTAAGAAATTCCTGATGGCCTCATTAGGTGTGACAATGGTATTATGGCTATGGTATAAGAAAGAATCCTTGTATTTTTGAGGTACATACTAAAATATTTACTAATGAAATGATGATGTCTGGGATTTATTTTAAAATAAATAATAGGGTGAGGGCAGCATGTATAGGAATTAGATGGGTGTATAGATGAAAAAAGAATGGTGATCTATTGAAAATTATTGGAGGAAGATTATTATCTTCTACTTTTGAGTATGTGTAGTCTTTTCCAAAATAAATAATTCAAAAAAATGAGGTTCTGAGATTCTGGGGTTTTTTTTGAGATGGAGTTGTGCTCTTTTGCCCAGGCTGGGGTGCAGTGGCAGGATCTCATCTCACTGCAACATCTGCCCCCCGGGTTCAAGCAATTCTCCTGCCTCAGCCTCCCAAGTAGCTGGGATTATAGGTGCCCGCCACCACGCCTGAATAATTTTTGTATTTTTAGTAGAGATATACGTTTCTCCATGTTGGCCAGGCTGGTCTTGAATTCCTGACCTTAGGTGATCCACCCGCCTTGGCCTCCCAAAGTGCTAGGATTACAGGCATAAGCCACTGTGCCTGGCAGTTGTGAGATGCTTATGTAACTTTTCCAATGTCTGATCACTAGTTAAGTAGTAGAATCAGAACTCACAAAGGGTTAATATCCAAAATATGTAAGAAACTCTTTGGGCGGGCACAATGGCTCATGTCTGTAATCCCAGCGTTTTGTGAGGCTGAGGCGGGCAGGTCACAAGATCAGGAGTTGGAGACCAGTCTGGCCAACATGGTGAAACCCTGTCTCTATTAAAAATACAAAAATTAGCCAGGTGTGGTGGTGTATGCCTGTAATCCCAGCTACTCGGGAGGCTGAAGCAGGTGAAATCACTTGAAACTGGGAAGCAGAGGTTGCAGTGAGCCGAAATCATGCCACTGTACTCCAGCCTGGGTGACAGAATGGGACTCTGTCTCGGCAGGGGGGCAGGTGGCAAAGAAGATCCTGGCCAGGTGCAGTGGCTCACGTCTATAATCCCAGCACTTTGGGAGGCCGAGGCAGGCAGATCACCCGAGGTCAGGAGTTCGAGAAGAGCCTGGCCAACATGGTGAAACCCCATCTCTACTAAAAATACAAAAACTAGCAGGGCACGATGGTGGGTGCCTGTAATCCCTGCTACTTGGGAGGCTGAGGTGGGAGAATCACTTGAACCTGGGAGGCAGAGCTTGTAGTGAGCTGAGATTGTGCCACTGCACTACAGCCTGGGCAACAAAGCAAGACTCCATCTCAAAAAAAAAAAAAAAAGGAAAAAGGAACTCCTGCAACTTGAGCAAAACTCAAAAAACTCAAATGATGGGCAAAGGACCTGAGCAGACAGTTTTCAAGTGAAGACATACAAATTGCCGATAGACAGCCAGTACAAATGGCCAATGAAAAGGTGCAGGACATCACTAATCCTCAGAAAAATGCAAATCAAAACCCCAGTGAGACATTACCTCATACTTGTTAGGATGGCGATTATCAAAAGGTCAAGAAAGAGATAGTTGTGGGAATGTGGAGGAAAAGGAACCCTTGTACACTGTTGGTAGGAATGTAAATTGGTGCAGCCACTATGGAAAACAGTATTGAACTATCCTCAAAAAATTAAAATAGAACCACCAATATGATCCAAATGCCCTACTTCTGCATATATCCAAATGGAATTGAAATCAGTTATCTCAGAGAGATATCTGCACTCCCATGTTCACTACAGCGTTATTCACGATAGCCAAAACATAAAACAACCCAAATGTCCATTAACGGATGTGTGGAAAAGGAAATTGGGTACATGCATACAAGGGAATTTTTCTTTTTATTTTATTTTATTTTTTTTTTTTGAGACAGAGTTTCATTCTTGTTGCCCAGGCTAGAGTGCAATGGCAGGATCTCAGCTCACTGCAACCTCCACCTCCTGGGTTCAAGCGATTCTCCTGCCTCAGCCTCCCAACTAGCTGGGATTACAGGCATGTGCCACCACACCCAGCTAATTTTGTATTTTTAGTAGAGACAGGGTTTCACCATGTTGGTCAGGCTGGTCTCCAACTCCCGACCTCAGGTGATCCACCTGCCTCAGCCTCCCAAAGTGCTGGGATTACAGGTGTGAGTCACTGCGCCCCGCCACAATGGAATATTATTCATCTTTAAAAAAGAGGGAAATCCTGCCATCTGCAACAAGGTGGATGAAACTGAAGGACACGATGCTAAATTAAACAAGCCAGGCACAGAAGAATGAATACTATGTTATATCATTTACATGACGAATCTAAAATAGTCAAAGTCATAGAAGCAGAGAGTGGAATAGTGGATGCCATTCTGAGCGGCTGAGGGGAAGGGTAAACAGGGAAGTATTAGTCAAAGGCACAAAATTTTGGCTATACAAGATGAATGAGTCCTAAAGATCTTCCTACAGCACTGAGCCTATAGTTAACAATATGGTATCATGCGCTTAAAATTTTGCCAGAAAGGTAGATCTTCTGATAAGTGTTCTTATCACAAAAATAATAATAGCTGGGTGTGGTGGCTCATGCCTGTAATCCCAGGAATTTGAGACCAGCCTGGCCAACATGGTGAAACCCCATATCTACTAAAAATACAAAAATTAGCCAGGCGTGCTGGCGGGTGCAGTGGTGGGCACCTGTAATCCCAGCTACTCAGGAGCCTGAGGCAGGAGAATCACTTAAACCCAGGAGGCAGAAGTTGCAGTGAGCTGAGATTGCACCACTGCCCTCCAGCCTGGGCAACAGAGCAAGCCTGTCTCAAAAAAAAAAAAATAAAATAAATAATAAATAAGGCTAGAGGAAACGTTTGGAGGTAGCTTTATGGCATAGATGGTGGTGATGGTTTCACAGTGATACTTATCTCCAAACTCTTCAAGTTGTATACATTAAATATGTACCAGTTTTTATGTCATTCATGTCTCAATAAAGTGGTTAAAACAAAAACAGAAACAAAAAATCTCAAGCCAAGCTGTCCTTTTGCCAGAACATAAAAATAGCCAGAGAGGGCCGGGTGCCACGGCTCACGCCTGTAATCCCAACACTTTGGGAGGCCGAGGTGGGTGGATGGCCTGAGGTCAGGAGTTCGAGACCAGCCTGGCCAACCTGGTGAAAACCCGTCTCTACTAAAAATACAAAAATTAGCTGGGCGTGGTGGTGGGCGCCTGTAATCCCAGCTACTCGGGAGGCTGAGGCAGGAGAATCGCTTGAACCTGGGGGGCAGAGGTTGCAGTCAGCCGAGATCGTGCCACTTCACTCCAGCCTGGGTGAAAGAGTGAGACTCTGCCTCAAAAAAAAAAAAAAAAAAAAAAAAAGAAGAAGCCAGAGAACAGCTGTGTAGTAGCACATCAAGGTCATTAATGTTTGCCAAGTGCTGGCTCTGCAGTTCCTGTGGAGGCTTCAGAGGAGGATCTGACATGTTCCTGGCCCAAGGAGTTTTTTGTTTTTGGGCTTTTTTGTTTTTTTTTTTTTTTTTTTGAGACAGAGTTTCACTCTTTTTGCCCAGGCTGCAGTGCAATGGCGCGGTCCTGGCTCACCGCAACCTCCGCCTCCCAGGTTCAAGCAATTCTCCTGCCTCAGCCTCCCGACTAGCTGGGATTACAGGCATGCACCGCCACGCCCGGCTAATTTTGTATTTTTAGTAGAGACGGGGTTTCTCTGTGTTGGTCAGGTTGGTTTTGAACTCTCCACCTCAGGTGATCTGCCTGCCTTGGCCTCCCAAAGTGCTGGGATTACAGGCATGAGCCACCGCACCTGGCCTAGTTTTTAATCTAGCTGGGGATGCAAAAGATAAACATAACAAACAATTATACTGCAGTGTATATATTCTTTGTTTTCTTAAACACTGTCACAGAGACATAAATATTCCCAGATGGGAAAAAGATCAATAATGCTCAGAGATAATCCATGAAATTCTCCCTCTCAAGAGCAAACATAGAAAGTATGAAAAGTTGTTATTTACATATTGTGGGAAAAGCAAAATAATTGGTCTCTCAGCCCATCTGGGAGCCTGAAAGTTATGAGGACAGACAATTCTAAAACTACTGCTTCCTTTTCAGACATTGTTGGAACACCATTTGAAGGGTGTTCTTTATTTGGAAGCTTTTGTTTTTCCTTTTTTCCTCTTTTTTTTTTTTTTTGAGACGGAGTTTCACTAGTGTTGCCTAGGCTGGAGTGCAATGGCGTGATCTCAGCTTACCACAACCTCCGCCTCCTGAGTTCAAGTGATTCTCCTGCCTCAGCCTCCCGAGTAGCTGGGATTACAGGTGCACACCACCATGCCCAGCAAATTTTTTTATTTTTAGTGGAGATGGGGTTTTGCCATGTTGGCCAGGCTGGTCTCAAACTCCTGACCTCAGGTGATCCGGCCAACCTCAGCCTTCCAAAGTGCTGAGATTAGAGGCATGAGCCACTGCACTTGCCCTACATTTTTTTTATTTTAATTTAATTTTTTTTTTTTTGATACAAGGTCTTACTCTCTTGCCCAGGCTGGAGTGCTACCACACCTGGGCAAAAAACAAAAAAATTGGACTTAATAAAAATTTAAAACTTTTGTGCATCTAAAGACACTATCAAGAAGGTGGAAAAAAAAAAAAACAGAATGGGAGAGAGTATTTGCAAACCATATACCTGATAAGAGTGTAGTATCCAGAATATATAAAGAACTCTTACAACTCAATAATAAAAAGACAATCTAATTTTTTTTTTTTTTGAAATAGAATCTTGCTCTGTCACCAGGCTGGAGTGCAGTGGCATGATCTCAGCTCACTGCAAACTTCCCCTCCCGGGTTCAAGTGATTCTCCTGCCTTAGCCTTCTGAGTAGCTGGGATTACAGGTGTGCGCCACCACACACAGCCAATTTTTGTATTTTTTAGTAGAGACAAGGTTTCACCATGTTGTCCAGGATGGTCTCGATCTCTTGACCTCATGATCCACCCGCCTCGGCCCCCCACAGCGCTGGGATTACAGGCGTGAGCCACCGCGCCTAGTGACAACCTAATTTTTCAAATGGGCAAATGATTTCAATAGACATGTCTACAAAGAAGACATGCAAATGGCCAATGAGCACATGAAAAGAGACTCAACATCATTGGTCATTCGGGAAATGCAAATCAAAACCACAAGATATCACTTCCTACTCAGTAGGATGCCGAAAAATTTTGGGTTTTTTTTTTTTTTGAGACAGAGTTTCACTCTTGTTGCCCAAGCTGGAGTGCAGTGGCATGTTCCTGGCTGACTGCAACCTTTGCCTCCGGGGTTCAAGTGATTCTCCTGCCTCAGCCTCCCAAGTAGCTAGGATTACAGGCATGCACCACCACACTCGGCTAATTTTATACTTTTAATAGAGACAGGGGTTTCACCGTGTTGGTCAGGCTGGTCTTGAACTCCTGACCTCCAGCTGTCCACCTGCCTTGGCCTCCCAAATTGCTGGGATTACTGGTGTGAGCCACAGCGCCCAGCCAGATCCCTAAAATTAAAAACGTAGGCAGTATGTTTATCATACTTTATAATTATTTTTTTAAAAAGGCAGTAGCAAGTGTTAGTGAAGATATGGGGGCATCAGAACCATTGTGTGTTGCTGGTGGGAATTTAGAATCATGTAGCCCCTGTAGAAAACAGTTTGTCAGTTCCTCAAAGGGTAAACATAGAGTTACCGTATGTGCTGTTCCCCTCCTAGGTATAACCTCAGGAGAATTGAGAACGTAATCTTATGAGTTGAATTGTGTGCCCATCAAAATTTATATGTGGAAGACCTAACCTCTAGTACCTCAGAATGTGACTTGATTTGGGATTAGGATCATTGCAGATGTAATTCGTTAAGATAAAGTCAGCTCTTCCTCTTTCCCTAAGCGGCCTGAGGTGATCTGTGAAAATGGTTTGCTATTCACTTGACCCAGAGAACTCCACAAAATCATGCAAATCAAGACGTTCAAATCTTTGTGTTCACTTTAAGAACACTCATGACACTTCCCAGGTCATCAAGGGTATGCATATATGAAAAGCCACGAAGTATCTGAAAGATGTCACTTTACAGAAATAGTGCGTACCATTCCGATGTTACAATGGTGGAGTGGGCAGGTGTGCCCAGGCCAAGCAGTGGGGCTGGACACAAGGTTGGTGGCCCAAAAAGAGTGCTGAATTTTTGCTGCACATGCTTAAAAATGCAGAGAACAATGCAGAACTTAAGGGTTTAGATGTAGATTCTCTGGGCATTGAGCATATCCAAGTGAACAAAGCACCTAAGATGCGCCGCCAGATCGACAGAGCTTATGGTTGGATTAACCCATGCATGAGCTCTCCCTGCCACATCGAGATGATCCTTACTGAAAAGGAACAGATTGTTCCTAAACCAGAAGATGAGGTTGCCCTGAAGAAAAAGATATCCCAGAAGAAACTGAAGAAACAAAAACTTATGACACGAGAGTAAATTCAGCATTAAAATAAATGAAATTAAAAGTAAAAAAAAAAAAAAAAAGGGCCAGATGTGGTGGCTGTGCCTGTAATCCCAACACTTTGGGAGGCCGAGGTGGGTGGATCACAAGGTCAGCAGTTTGAGACCAGCCTGACCAACATGGTGAAACCCCGTCTCTACTAAAAATACAAAATTTAGCTGGGCACGGTGGCGCACACCTGTAATCCCAGCTACTCAAGAGGCTGAGGCAGGAGAATCTCTTGAACCTGGGAGGTGGAGGTTGCAGTGAGCTGAGATCATGCCACTGCACTCCAGCCTGGGCAACACAGTGAGACTCCGTCTCAAAAAAAAAAAAAAAAAAGATGAAATTATACTGGAGTGGAGTGGGAGTCTTACCCATTGTAAATGATGTCCTCGTAAAAATGGGAGAATTTGGACACAGAGACAGCACACAGGGAGAATGACCTGGCAACACGAAGGCAGATATGGGGGTGATGCATCTACAAGCCAAGGAACCCCAAGGGGTGCCAGCAACCACCAGCAGCTAGGGGAGAGGCATGGATCAGATTTTCCCTCCCAGCCTCAGAAAGAACCCACCCTGCCAAAACCTTGGTCTCAGACTTCTAGCCTCTCGAATCATGAAATGATCAATTTCTCTTGTTTAAGCCACTCTGTGTATGGTACTTTGTTATGGCAGCCCTAGGGAACTAATACACGTGTCCACACAAACACTCATACATGAATGGTCAGAGAAGCATCATTTGAGATACAGTTTCACTCTTGTCACCCAGGCTGGAGTGCAATGGCGTGATCTCAGCTCACTGTAACTTCCAGATGCAAGATGGATCACTTGCATCTGGGAGCCAAAAGTAGGAATGGTTCAAATGCCCATCATCTGATGAATGGATAAATGAGATGTGGTCTATCCATACAATGGAATATCATTCAGCAATAAGAAGGAATGGAGTTCTGATACTTGCTGCATGATGAATGAATCTCAAAAACATGCTAAGCAAAAGAAGTCATATAACACTATATATTGTATGATTCCATTTATATGAAATATCCATTTATGTGAAAATTCACAGAGACAGAAATAGATGAGTGGTTGCTGGGGGAGGAGGAGAGTAGGGAGTGACTGATAATAGGTGTGAGGTTTCTTTGGCAGGTGATGAAACATTCTGGAATTCTACCATGGTGATGGTTGCACAACCTTGTGAACATACTCAAGATCACTGAATTGTACCCTTTTCTTTCTTTCTTTCTTTCTTTTTTTTTTAATGGGACAGAGTCTCACTCTGTTGCCCAGGCTGGAGTGCAGTGGCGCAATCTCAGCTCACTTCAGCCTCTGCCTCCCAAGTTCAAATGATTCTCCTGCCTCAGCCTCCCAAGTAGCTGGGACTACAGGTGTCCACCACCATGCCCGACTAATTTTTTTGTATTTTTACTAGAGACTGAGTTTCACCATTTTGGTCAGGCTAGTCTCAAACTCCTAACCTCAAAAGATCCACCCGCCTTGGCCTCCCAAAGTGCTGGACTTATAGGCATGAGCCACCGCACCCAGCCTGAATTGTACTCTTTAAAATGGTGACTTTTATGTAGGTGGATTATGTCAATTATATATTTATTCCTTTTTTAAAAACAGAAAAATAAAATAGTAATGCAAATCACAGCGGCAGACTTTAAAACCAAAAGGAATCTGGCTTTTATAGTATCTAGGAATAAAACGATTCAGTTTGATGGAAAAATAGTATTTTAAAATCCTAGTGAGTTCATTCTAAGTTCAGTTACAACTAAAATGCTTAACAATGAGTTCAGTCTTCAGTCAACATTAAATCTCTCCTATCAGTCATGTTTTATGATGTCTCATACCCATATAAACATATTTTACAATTTTAACAATCTTAAAGGTTTACATTTTAGAGGAGCAATAAAACAATTTCCATCAAGTCTCCTTGTTTTCTACATTGAACAGCAAGAAACCTGGAAATCTTCCACTTACTACTGAGCAGAACAAGTTTTGCTGTTGTTGTTGTAGTTGTTGTTTTTGAGACCAAGTCTCGCTCTTGTCACCCAGGCTGGAGTGCAATAGCGTGATCTCGGCTCACTGCAACCTCTGCCTCCCAGGTTCAAGCGATTCTCGTGCCTCAGCCTCCCGAGAAGCTGGGATTACAGGCGTGTGCCACCACACCCAGCTAATTTTTGTATTTTTAGTAGAGACGGGATTTCGCCACGTTGGCCAGGCTGATCTCGAACTCCTGACCTCAGGTGATCCACGCACCTCGGCCTCCCAAAGTGCTGGGATTACAGGCATGAGCCACCGTGCCCAGCCCAAGTTTTTATTTATTTTAATTTAATTTTATTTATTTTTGAGACAGAGTCTCGCTCTGTCTCTGCCTCCCAGGTTCCAGGGATTCTCCTGCCTCAGACTCCTGAGTAGCTGAGATTACAAGCAGGCACCACCACACCCGGCTAGCTTTTGTATTTTTAGTAGAGACAGGGTTTCACCATATTGGCTAGGTTGGTCTCGAACTCCTAACCTCAAGTGAGTCAGCACTTTGGGAGGCCGAGGCGGGTGGATCACTTGCATCTGGGAGGAGGAGGTTACAGTGAGCTGAGATCATGCCATTGCACTCCAGCCTGGGTGACAAGAGTGAAACTCCATCTCAAAAAAGAAAAAATATCCTTATGAGTTTCACAT
This sequence comes from Gorilla gorilla gorilla, assembly GCF_029281585.2. NCBI lineage: Eukaryota > Metazoa > Chordata > Mammalia > Primates > Hominidae > Gorilla > Gorilla gorilla. Next base: position 147,798,554 of record NC_073230.2, read on the forward strand.
CAAGTTTTGCTACAAAATGGAATTGAATATATCCATCATTCTTTCAAAAAGCATGTGTGTATGCATGTGTGCTGAGAAGACTACAAGCAGTATCACGTTGTTTAAATAGTGAGAAAGGGGTAGTGATGGGAGGTGAAGCTGCAGAGGTGGGCAAGGCCAGAAGCACCCCACCTGCTGAACATGAATTCCATTCTATAGCCACTGCTCCCCAACATTGGGCCAAACACATATAAACCCTCCATGCAAAAAATATGTGACACAAGTACATATTACAGCTTCAGATTGCCATTTCTTATAGCAAAAGTCAACATAATAGCATTATTGACTTCATAGTCATTATATATTTCTGATTAAAAAATAATAATAATAATATTTTGTTTCCATGATACGAAGAAAATTAACATGTGGCATAGTTTTAGGCAACTGATGATATAAAAGAAAATAAAATTCCTTTTGGTCTTGACATTAGACCGCTAGAGAAATAAATAGAATCTTCATATACAACCCTTGGTCCTAGAGTGAGCAAGATTTACATGGCCATAAAAAAAAAGGGGCTGTTTATTCATTTTCAGGTTCACAGTTAACCTCCAGAGTTTTGAATAAAACATATAAGACTTGATTGTGGTTTCAGGACGGAACAAAATGTCAGTATCTTTGACAAGGGGACAGCCAATTACATATAACAAAGGTGAGAGTTGGAAGTTGGTGAGGAAAGGTGGAGGGATTGGTAGGCATCCTACCCAAAGAATCAACATGCTAACTAAAGTTCACATAATAAGGACTAGAGCTATAAGTGTACTATGTATAATTACAAAAATAGCTAAGAGAATAACTAAAGATACCTATAACATATTGGGAGAATAGCACAAAGGAAGGAAAATTATGACCTAAATTATTTTTCTTGTGAGTAATGGATTGATACTGTCATAAACCAAGAAATCAAGTATAATTATATTGTTTTAATCATAAAAGTAATCACTCAGAAAACTAAAAACACACAATAAAAAGAAATTTCTTGCCAGGTGTGGTGGTTCACGCCTGTCATCTCAGCACCTTGGGAGGCCAAGGTGGAAGGATTGTTTGATTGCTTGAGGCCAGGAGGTCAAGACCAGCCTGGGCAATATAGAGAGACCTCTTCTCTACTAAAAATTTTTTAAAAATTAGCTGGGCATGGTCCCAGCTACTTGGAGGGCTGAGGCAGGAAGATCACTTGAGCCTAGGAATTCCAATCCAGCCTGGATGATAGAACCCAGAAGAAAGAAAGAAGAGAGAGAGAGAGAGAGAAAGAAGGGAAGGAAAGAAAGAAAAAGAAAGAAAGAAAAAAGAAAGAAGAAAGAAAGAAGGGAGGGAGGGAAAAAGAGAGAGGGAGGGAGGAAGGAAGGAAAGAAGGAAGGAAGGGAAGGAAGGAATTTTTTGGGAGATGTGGGAAGTTGAAGCAGGAGATCGCTTATTTCTGTTATAAACTCATTTTATTATTGGATTTGTTGCCATGTGCCCTTATTACTTCAACAAAAAAATTATAAATTTAAAGAAAGCTAAACAAAAAAACAATATGAAACTTACATGTTTAATAGAATCTCTTACAGCTCAGGAAGGAAAAGATGGAGGCATCAGGGACATGAAGAATACATACAGTGGCTGGCAAATCTATGAAACTGTGTTCACCCGCACCGTACCTTCACATTAAAGGGAGTTATAATTCTTCTCTGTCAGATTTGCAAGAATTTAAAAGACTGATTATACCAAGTGCAAGGGAAATAGGCACTTGAACTATTGGCAGACATGTAAATTGGTACAACCTTTCTCAAAGGCAATCAGGCATTGGATGACAGAATTCTTGACTGAGCAATTTCACTCTGAGGACTCATCCTCATGAGATAGTCAAACAGGTATACAATGATATAGGTGGGCATAAGGAAGGTCACCACACTGTTGGGTTTTTTTTGTTTTTGAGACGGAGTCTCGCTCTGTCGCCCAGGCTGGCGTTCAATGGTGTGATCTCGGCTCACTGCAACCTCTGCCTCCTGGGTTCAAGTGATTCTCCTGCCTCAGCCTCCCGAGTAGCTGGGATTACAGGTGCCTGCCACCACGCCCACCTAGCTTTTTGTATTTTTAGTAGAGATGGGGTTTCACCATGTTGGCCAGGCTGGTCTTGAACTCCTGACCTCAGGTGATCCACCTGCCTCTGCCTCCCAAAGTGCTGGGATTACAGGCATGAGCCACCATGCCGGCCCACACTGTTGTTTTAACAACAACAACAACAACAACAACAAAAGAATTAGGTACAAACTAAATGCTCACCAGTAGAGAAGTGGCTAAACAAATGATAATATATTCCCATAATAGAATGCCACACAGAAGCTCTTAAGTAAGGCTATTGAGTGTTGAACTGTGTTTTCCAATATTTATCTATATAATGATCCCAATTTATAAAATTATTATTATTTTGTTTGTTTGTTTTGAGACACAGTTTCGCTCTTGTTGCTCAGGATGGAGTGCAGTGATCTTGGCTCACTGCAACCTCCGCCTCCTGGGTTCAAGTGATTCTCCTGCCTCAGCCTCCTGAGTAGCTGGGATTACAGGCGCTCGCCACCACATCCAGCTAATTTTTATATGTTTAGTAGAGACAGGGTTTCACCATGTTGACCAGGCTGGTCTCCAACTCCTGACCTCTGGTGATCCACCCACCTCAGCTTCCTAAAGTGCTGGGATTACAGGCATGAGCCACCACGCCTGGCCAATTTATAAAATTATTTAATTACATACTTTTATAGATGGAATGATTTCAGCAAAGATGTTATCCAAAACTGTGTTTAGTCTTTCAACAAATATTTCTTGAGCACTACCAGGTATCAGACAATAAAATACAATGAAAAGAGTTCCTGTTTCCAAAGAACTTGCAGCCTACTGTGGAAGAAAGACAAGCATTCCGCCAGGCACAATGGCTCACACCTGTATTCCCAGCACTTTGGAAAGCCGAGGTGGGCGGATTGCTTGAGCCTAGGGGTTCAAGACTAGCCTGGGCAACATGGCAAAACCCCATCTCTACCTCAAATACAGAAATTCAGTGGGTGTGGTGGAGCCCACCTGTAGTCCTCGCTACCTGGGAGGCTGAGGTGGGAGGATCACCTGAGCCTGGGAGGTTGAAGCTGCAGTTAGCCATGATCATGCACTGCACTACACAGCATGGACAACACAGTGAGACTCTGTCTCAAAAAGAAAAAAAGGCAAATATTCAGGTATGACAAATATGGCGATAAGGTTAGTGAAGGATGCTCTGGCAACATAAGAGAGGGCCCCTTCTCTTGTGAGTCTTGAGACCTGGGAGGGCTTCTGTAGGGAAGTCTAAATTGAGACTTCAAAAGAAGTAGTAGTTGACCGAGAGAAAAACGGTGACGTTAGAATTACTTACAGAGTTTAGATTTTAGGTTTCTTGGTTCTCTTTTTTACTTTATATTTTTATGCATTGTTTGAATTTTTATTTATTATTTATTTATTTGTTTTTATTTATTTTGGGGCAGAGTCTCACTCTGCCTCACCCAGGCTGGAGTGCAGTGGCGTGATCTCGGCTCACTGAGCCTCTGCCTCCCGGGTTCAAGCGATTTTCCTGTCTCAGCCTCCCGAGTAGCTGCGACTACAGGTGTGTGCCACCACGCCTGGGCAATTTTGTATTTTTAGTAGAGACAGGGTTTCACCATGTTGGCTAGGCTTGTCTTGAACCCCTGACCTCAGGTGATCTGCCCACCTTGGCCTCCCAAAGTGCTAGGATTACATGCATGGGCCACCGCACCCAGCCTAGTTTGAATTTTTAGAAAGACTGTTTTCCTTCACCAGGAATTCTTTTTTGAAAAAATGAACCACTGACGACACGTTGACATGTTACTCACATGTTGTTGACATGTTGCCCACAGTGTTCCCTATGCCAGGCAGGTCTGTTTTTTTTTTTTCCTTTTTTTGAGACAGGGTCTTGTCTGTTGCCCAGGCTGGAGTGCAGTAGCATGAACATGGCTCACTACAGCCTCAACCTCCTCCTCCTGGGCTCAACTGATCCTCTGGCTTCAGTCTCCCAAATAGCTGGAACCACAGGTGCACACTCCCACACCTGGCTAATTTTGTTGTTGTTGTTGTTGTTGTTGTTGTTGTTGTTGTTGTTTTTGAGATGGAGTTTTTCTCTTATCCCCAGGCTAGAGTGCAATGGTTTGATCTCGGCTCACTGCAACCTCTGCCTCCTGAGTTCAAGTGATTCTCCTGCCTCAGCCTCCCAAGTAGCTGGGATTACAGGCACCCACCACCATATCCAGCTAATTTTTTGTATTTTTGGTAGAGATGGGATTTCACCATGTTGGTCAGGCTTGTTTTGAATTCCTGACCTCAGGTGATCCACCTGTCTCAGCCTCCCAAAGTGCTAGGATTACAGGCGTGAGCCACCGCGCCCTGGTCTGCCCGGCTAATTTTTAAAATTTTGGTAGAAATGGGGTCTTACCATGTTGACCAGACTGGTCTTAAACTCCTGGGCTCAGGCAATCTTCCTGCCTCAGGCTCACCAGACTTACAGATGTGAGCCACCATGCCCAGCCAAGGCCTGTGTTTTTGTGCCACATGCCCCCACCTGCTCTCCATTACTGGCCATGACCTATTGGGTCAGGGATAGGCACTTGACCTGGAGACGATCAAATGATTGGTCAGAAGTCCGCAGGGTAGCCTGGCATAAGAGGCCCTGTTTGATAGTGGTGATGGGTGCACAATATTGTGAATGTACTACATGCCATTGAATTGTTCATTTTAAAACTGTTACAGGCTGGGCATGGTGGTGCATACCTGTAATCCCAGCACTTTGGGATGCCAGGGTGGAAGGATTGCTTGAGGTCAGGAATTTGAGACCAGCCTAGGAAACAGAGTGAGACCCCCATCTCTACAAAAATAATAATAATACTAATAAATTAAAAAATAACAAATTTACAATGGCAAATTTGAAGTTATGTGTATTTTACCATAGTTTTTAAAAATTAAAAGTACAAGAAAAAATTGCCAAAAAAATACAGGTACCCAGTAAATCTTTGTAGCAGATATAAGTCACAAATTACAAGACAAAAATATTAAGATTCTAATGGCCAGTCTGGGCAATAGAGTGAGACCTGGTCTCTACAAAAAACGTTTTTTAAAAAATTAGCCCTGTGTGGTGGCACGTGCCTGTGGTCCCAGCTACTTGGGAGGCTGAAGTGGGAGAATCACTTGAGCCTGAAAGGTGGGGGCTCCAGTGAACCGTGATCATGCCACCCACTGCACTCCAGGCCGGGCAACAGACGCAGACCCTGCCACAAAAAAAAAAAGAAGAAGAAGTGGAAGAGGAAGAACAAGAGGAGGAGAAGGAAGAAAAGAAGAGGAAGAAGGATAAGAAGAGGAAGAGGAGAAGGAAGAAAAGAAGAAGGAGAAGAAAAAGAAGAAAGAGAAGGAGGAGGAGGAGGAGGAGAAGAAGAAAAGGAAGAAGAAGAAGAGAGAAGAGAAAGAAGAAGGAGGAAGACGAAAGAAGATAATCCCAATAGATTCACAGGCAAATTGTAGGAACAAACAATTCACAAGAGGACATGTAAATTATAATTTTGAAATCTTTAGGTATAATTTTATGCCAACTAAATTAACAAACATGGAAAAGAAAGAAGGAAGAAAGGACAGAGGAAGGGAGGAAAGAGGAAAGGAGGGAAGGAAGAAGTAATGAAAAAGAGGAGAAGTTGGCAGGAATGGAGAGAGGGAAAAAAGAAAGGAAGGAGGGAAGGGAAGAAAGGAAGGGATGAGGGAAGAGTAGAGGTGGGAATGAAGCAAGAGGAGGAAGGAAAGAATGGAGGGAAAGAAGGAGGGGAAAAGAAGGGAGGGGGGAAGGAAGAAAGCCAGTAGTCATGGTGAAATCGAGATTAAACTTACTCCATTTCTTCTGCCTGCATTTCCTCATCTGGGAATAAAAATAATTCTACCTGCCGGTGGGAGAAATTGCTATTGCCTACCCAACATCAGGGTTTCCCTTGTACCTTGCTGGTGGCAGTGGCCACTGAGATGCAGGTAAAGGTTGTTGGGGCTTCAGGGAAAACCTTCTTCTGCCCCTTGTCTCTTCCTCACACCCCCTCGCTAGACGAGAGGCAGGGTGGCTGGTCCTCTGGCTGGCATCTCAGGTCATGATGCAAATTGAAAGACGGAAACTTTGGACCGAATCTGGCCAGCATAAGACAGGAACAGCCTGGAAACCGAGGACCAGGAGATCTCCCACAGCCTCGGACTGCTCACCTCCAGACACCACGTAAGAAGGAAAGAAATACACCTCTTAGATCCAAGCCACTGTGATTTCTGGTCTCTGTTACTTGCAGTTTTGTGCAATTCTCAACTGATAAACTTTCTCTTAAGTGTGTGATGACAATGAAATGAGATGATGTTTATAAAATATGTCAATGTGCCATTGCATCAAAAGTCCTCATGGTAGTACTGTCTCTCATCTCTGAGCAAAGCCATCGAACAAATTTTTACAACTTCACTATAATCACAAAGCATTTACTCAGGAAATGTTTTAACGTATGTACAGGCTGGGGGCGGTGGCTCACACCTGTAATCCGAGCACTTTGGGAGGCACAGGAGGGTGGATCACCTGAGGTCAGGAGTTTGGGACCAGCCTGGGGAAAACGGTGAAACCTCGTCTCTACTAAAAATACAAAAAATTAGCTGGATATGGTAGCACACGCCTGTAGTCCCAACTACTCGGGAGGCTGAGGCAGGAGAATTGCTTGAACCCAGGAGGCGGAGGTTGCAGTGAGCTGAGATCATGCCACTGCACTCCAGCCTAGGTGACAGAGTGAAACTCCGTCTCCAAAAAATTAGCTGGGTGTGGTAGCGGGTGCCTGTAGTCCCAGCTACTTGGGAGGCTGAGGCAGGAGAATCACTTGAACCTGGGAGGCGGAGGTTACAGTGAGCTGAGATTGTGCCATTGCACTCCATCCTGGGCGACAAGAGCGAAACTCCATCTCAAAAAATAAAAAAAATAATAAAAATAAAAATAAAGTATCTTAAGAGTTACCAAATATATATATGTCTCCAAAAGGCATTTATTGCTAATGTTCTGCTAATATTAGAACACACTGGGATCAAATAAAAAATTACCCAAAGGGGGGAGAAAAAGTCACTTGTTTTCTAAACTAGGTTGATTTTATTTCATGGGTAAACTTGAGTGGTGTTGGGAAATTGTGACCTCAGTGTGCTACTTTCCTACTGGAAAATAAGACCTCAAAACCTCTCCAAACTAGTCACTTCATCTTACTTATGAGAGGCACGACAAAATGGATACTTTTCACCAAAATTCTCCTGTGTTCTACATTGCAAAATCAATATATTTTAGAGAAAGAAGAAGCTTTCAAACTTCAGTTCTTCCAAAGGCATAGTTGGTGCAGGGGGTGGGGTGAGGGTGGAAAAAAAGGGCTGGTGCTGAGGTGTGGCTCAGAGGAGCAAGTCAGCCCCCGCCCCGCCACCGGAACAGCGTTCAGTGCCCGTCAATTGTAACACTGGTCTTCCCAATGCACAGCCCTTGAAGATAATCAGGGCCGGGTGGGTCCCCAGTGTCAGGAGAATTTGCCAAGAGGGGGAAGAAACAAACGTACAGGTTTACCTGCAACAGAGAAAGTCCTCATTCCCACCCTATTAGGATACAGAGTTTTCAACAACAGGATTCCTTTGGTGGAGCAAGTTGCAGGGCACAGGGCTGTTGGCAGGAGATTATCAGGATTGTAGCGTTCACATCTGTACCTTGGAAAGGGGCTTACTCTCCAAGTCATTAAAAGGACACTCAAACACAAACTCAAAGTTAGTTAGCATATATATGAAATGTATTTTCTTGGTAGTCTCTAGAGTTTCAGCCAAAAGCTACATGAAGAAAGAAGAGAACAACGTGTTTGAGAGATGGAGATGAGGAACATTATTGAGAGATAGAGCTTGCAATCTTAACTCAGCAATGGAACGCTGGAAAGGCTGAATTGACATCCTCTGTTCTTTGGTTCCGTATGTCTTTTTTTTTTTTTTTGAGACAGAGTCTTACTCTGTTGCCCAGGCTGGAGTGCCGTGGTGTGATCTTGGCTCACTGCAACCTCTGCCTCCCGGGTTCAAGCGATTCTTCTGCCTCAGCCTCCTGAGTACCTGGGATTACAGGCACCCACCACCATGCATGGCTAATTTTTTTGTATTTTTAGTAGAGACGGGGGTTTCACCATCTTGGTCAGGCTGGTCTTGAACTCCTGACCTTGTGATCCACCCGCCTCGGCCTCCCAAAGTGCTGGGATTACAGGCGTGAGCCACCGCACCCAGCTGGTTTCCTGTGTCATTCTAAATCCTTTCTAACCCAGTAAGAGGATGGATGGATGGATGGATGGATGGATGGATGGATGGATGGATGGATGAATGAATGGATGAATGGATGGATGGATGGATGGATGGCAGATGGATGATCAGTTAGACCAACTCAGGAAAATAGGGAATAACATGGAAAAGAATGCTTCGCGTCCCTCACCATAAGTTCCTAAAAAGCTACAATGGGAAAGTAATCCATGACCTACCTACCTTCACAAAACCTGGTGAGAAACTGATAGATTGGGGATTTTCCCTGAACTCAGATGGAGTTCAAGCTTCATTAAAACAAATTCTAAAGGACTGATTGACATTTTATTCTATTGTATTTTGTTATACTGATTGCTTTTTAACCAGAAATAATTGGGCCACAGTAGATCTTTTTTAAACTGAGTTTTGTGTGTGATGTGTGATGTAATTTGTTTTGCAATATCCAAGGAAATTTTCATGCTCCATTTGCCTTCGGCCACAAACTAACAGTCAATGCCCCACCCCACCCTCTACAGCAGCAGGAAAAAATAAGTCCAGATCAATGTTGCCCACAAATTTCTCACCTCTGTATATTCCTTGGACAGCCTTCCAATTTCAGGCTCTTTTGCTCCCCTCACCGTGGCCAAGTCTTAGACGGAAATTGGAGCACAGACGGCTTCTCAGGGGTGGCCAGACTTGTGTTCCCAAGACGCCTGGCTCCCTGGTCTTGTCCTCTCCTTTCAGGTCGGGTCTCAGATCAGGATTCTTTAAGGGCCAACTTCGCATTCTGGGCAAGTGAATGACACCTAGGGCACACCCTCTTCTCAGCAGCCTGCACTTGATCTCCTTTTAAAGGGGAAATTACATTTCTTGTTAAGACTGAAAGAGGCTGCCGAACTTTGGAGGAAATTACTATGTTGTTCTCAGGACAGCTGGAGGAATTTCTGAAAGAGAAGACCTAGGCAAGGGGCAGAGGGAAGCTTTGCCCTTGCAAACATTTGCTCACAGCCATTGCTTAGAATTAAGGGGCAGGTTCATGCCCATCCTGTCAGCCATATCCTGCAGGGTGGCAGGCATGCTGTAGCCCCTGGTATAGGCCATGGTGCCTGCCACCCTGGAGCTGCCTGTGCTGTACAAGGAGCAGCCTTTGCTATGCCAGGAGTCACTGAGTGGCCAGGCCATGAGCCTGTCTTGGGTCAACTCTGTGGGCCTCAATGTCCCTGCTTCTGTTCGTTATTCCCATACAGACATCAATGTGCCTGACTTCCCTGATTACTGTTGCATTGAGATTTTTGATGGGACAAAGTCTTCAAAAGAGGATGGCGAGGCTAGGAAAGGGTTCTCCTATTTGGTAACTGCAACAACTGCTGTGGGTGTCACATATGCTGCCAAGAATGTCATCTCCCAGTTTGTTTCCAGAGTCGGCCATGTCGAAAATTGAAATCAAGTTATTTGATATTCCAGAAGGCAAGAACATGGCTTTCAAATGGAGAGGCAAATCCCTGTTTGTATGCCACAGAACCAAGAAGGAGATTGACCAAGAACCTGCAGTTGAAGAGTCCCAGCTGAGGGCCCATAGCATGATTTAAGGGCCAGGCACAGTGGCTCATGCCTGTAATTCCAGCACTTTGGAAGGCCGAGGTGGGCAGATCACTTGAGGTCGGGAGCTCAAGACCAGCCTGGCCAACATGGCAAAACCCCATCTCTACTAAAAATACAAAATTAGCCAGGCGTGGTGGCATGTGCCTGTAATCCCAGCTACTCGGGAGGCTGAGGCAGGAAAATCACTTGAACCTGGGAGGCAGAGGTTGCAGTGAGCCGAGATTGCACCATTGCACTCCAGCCTGGGCAACACAGTGAGAATCTGTCTCAAAAAAAAAAAAAAAAAAGAAGAAGAAGAAGAAGAAGTAAAGGATGGGCCGGGAGTGGTGGCTCACACCTGTAATCCAAGCACGTTGGGAGGCCAAGGCAGGTGAATCACTTGAGGTCAGGAGTTCGAGACCAGCCTGGCAAACATGGTGAAACTCCGTCTCTACTAAAAATACAAAAATTAGTCAGGCGTGGTGGTCCATGCCTGTAATCCCAGCTACTCGGGAGAATGAGGCAGGAGAACTGCTTGAACCCGGGAGGCGGAGGTTGCAGTGAGCCAAGATCGCGCCACTGCACACTCCAGCCTGGGAGAGAGAGTGAGACTCTGTCTGAAAAAAAATAAATAAATAAAAATAAAAAAGGAATAAAGAATGAGTGCGATGCCTATCAGGGTAACCCATTCGAGTTTCTTTACTAGGCGTTTGCATTCATCCTGTTGTACACCTATTGCAAATGAAGATTTTGGTGGTGATTACTGCCCTTGCTGGGGGTCACACAGATGCATCTGGGAGGATCTGGAAGGGGCCTGCACCTCTTGAGCTTGGAGCTCCCTCATATGAGTTCACCAGTGAGGACACAGTCATTGTTGGTTAGAGACTGGGACTCAAGTTGTAGGCTCCTTTCAGTCTTTGTGTCACTGTAGAAGAGTTATTTGAGAGCAAGCCTTCTGAACTTCAAGTTGCTTGATTTGAAATATTTAAGAAGTGATAACGTATTTGCAAACATTACTGTGAAGTAAATTGAATTTAATGTTGAATACGTTCAAGCATTCACTTAATAAAACAACTGTTAAACACTGTTACATTGTCATACACTTGAAAGGTGCAATGTCTTTTAGGTAGTTCTAATTTTTTACTTTAAAAAAATTTTTTATTTTTGTTTTTTTGAGATGGTGTCTCGCTCTGTCTCCCAGGCTGAAGTGCAGTGGCGTGATCTCGGCTTACTGCAACCTCCGCCTCCCGGGTTCAAGTGATTCTCCTGCCTCAGCCTCCTGAGTAGCTGGGATTACAGGCATACACCACCATGCCTGGCTAATTTTCATACGTTCAGTAGATGAGGAGTTTCACCAGTTAGCCAGGCTGATCCCAAAATCCTGGCCTCAAGCAATTCACCCACTTCGACCTCCCAAAGTGCTGGGATTACAGGCATGAGCCACCATGCCTGGCCTAATTCTAATTTAAAACTACACAGTGGTATATAAAAATTAAAAAAAAAATAGAATTAAGGATCAACAGGCTGGTGATCCATTTAAGCACAGTGTTCTTTTTAGATAGTTGTTGAGAAGGACAGTAGTGAGCTCAGAACCTGAAAATCGTCCAGTGGCCATGGCGGCATGGGATTGGTAGATTTCTTATCCCCCCATTTGCATGCTGTCTTAGTCTATTCTCCCAGTTCAACCATCACTGACAGTATCTCCTCCACACCCAGGGCTTTACAACCACCTTTTCTACAGTCCAGAGAGGTGGAGATCATTATTTCCATTTGGCAATGAGGGGAACAACTCCATTTCTTTCCTGAGGGCACTCATGATAAAGCATCAAAGTTGGGACTCAAACATGTACACCTACTGACCTTAGCTATCATTCTTTTGCTCAATTTCATTAAGTGAATATTGAGCATCTAATATGTGCCTTCCACTGTGCTGGAAAAGTCATGATACTGACATGGAAGGTGACACAGAAGCTTCCTTTTAGGTTTGAGCAATGCCGCTTCCATGAGCACCAGTCAGCTTTACCACACACAGGGCACGTAGGCACTTAAAAAACAGGGTCTCATCCAAAGCATATTTTGAATTTAATCAGCTCTTTTAGAACTTTACTAACAATGAAAATTTAGAACTGGCCAGATGCGGTGGCTCACACCTGTAATCCCAGCACTTTGGGAGGCCAAGGCGGGAGGATCACTTGAGGCCAAGATTTCGAGACACCAGCCTGGCCAACATGGTGAAACCACGTCTCTACTAGAAGCACAAAAATTAGCCATGCATGGTGGCAGTTGCCTGTAATCCCAGCTACTCAGGAGGCTGAGGCTGGAGATTGCTTGAACCTGGGAGGCCGGAGGTCACAGTGAGCTAAGATTGCACCACTAAACTCCAGCATGTCCCTGAGACAGAGTGAAGCCCTGTCTCAAAAAAAAAAAAAAAACAAAAAAAGAAGAAAGAAAAAGAAAATTTAAAATTAAATAAGATACTATTATTTTGTTAATTGTAAAAGCACTAAAAAAAAAAAAGATAATTATACTTAATTCTATCAGTATAGTTACCATGAAGATAATAAGCTACATGGATAAAGTCCATTCAGACAAAACAGTCAGTGGGGCCGGGTGCTCATGCCTGTAACCCCAGCACTTTGAGAGGCTGAGGCGGGAGGATAGCTTGAGCCCAGGAATTCAAGACCAGCGTGGGCAACACAGTGAGACACCCCCTACCCATGGCAACTCTACAAAAAAAACTAAAAAATATTAGCTGGGCATGGTGGTACACACCTGTAGTCCCAGCTCGTCAGGAGGCTGAGGTGGGAGGGACATTTGAGCTTGGGAGGCTGAGGCTGCAGTGAGCTGTGATCTCGCCGCTGCACTCCAGCCTGGGCAAGAGTGAGACCCTAACTCTCTCTATATATATGCAAACATATATATCTTGTGTATCACATATATCATATATGATATATATCTTGTGTATCACATATATCATATATGATATATATCTTGTGTATCACATATATCATATATGATATATATCTTGTGTATCATATATATATCTTATTGGACTCTTAGGAGTTTGCTAGTGCAGGCACTTAAGAAATGACTAATGACTTTGGTGCCCACAGAGCCAGGGAGTAACGGGCCAGACCTCTTGGTGGTTTCCCTCCCAGCACACCATTTTCTGAACTTGTCGAAGCCTCCAAATCTCTTTCTCCAGTTACTCCAGCATAACGTGCATTGACAGTAAACAACGTCCCCGATGATGTCATGTTGACACACTTCATTTCACAGGATTTAGCATCCAGAGAGCCACACCGGGGGCGGCCCTCCCTCCAAACAGAGAACATTATCTCTTCTTCCTCAGTGAAAATTCATGAGAAAGTTCCTAAGCTTGTAATGCTTAGCCCTAGACAACGGAAAAAGGTGTTTGAGGAAGGAGGAAATGAGGAAATACAATATGCATGATCCTTCTCTGGGATTAGTTTGTGTAGCTCTATTGTTCAGCTTCGGCCTATAATTGTCAGTAGTAAATGGTATGGAATAATTTTTTTTTTTTCGAGATGGAGTCTTGCTCTGTCACCCAGGCTAGAGTGAGGTGACTTGATCTCGGCTCACTGCAACCTCCACCTCCTGGGTTCAAGCAATTCTCCTGCATCAGCCTCCCAAGTAGCTAGGATTACAGGCACCTGCCACCATGCCCAGATAATTTTTTATTTTTAATAGAGACGGGGTTTCAACATATTGGTCAGGCTGGTCTTGAATTCCCAACCTCTGGTATTCTACCCGCCTCAGCCTCCCAAAGTGCTGGGATTACAGGCGTGAGTCACTGTGCCTAGACTGGTATGGAATAATTTTGAGTAAAAACATCTTTTTTTTTTTTTTTGAGATGGAGTTTTGCTCTTTTGCCCAGGCTAGAGTGAAGTGGTGCGATCTCGGCTCACTGCAACCTCAGCCCCGCAGGGTTCAAGCGATTCTCCTGCCTCAGCCTCCCAAGTAGCTGGGATTACAGGCACCTGCCACCAAGCCCAGCTAATTTGTGTATTTTTAGTAGAGACGGGGTTTCACCATGTTTGCCAGGCTGGTCTTGAACTCCTCACCTTGGGTGATCCACCCGCCTTGGCCTCCCAAAATGCTAAGATTACAGGCGTGAGCCACTGTGCCTGGCCGAATAAAGACATCTTAAGGAAAAAGTGAATGACTCAGATGTTTATTTTCTCAAATACAATATTTAAAATATTGCAAGAAGACATCTGTTTAGCATTCTCCCCTCATTTGTCAATTATTTTATTATTTGAGAATTAATACCCCACATGAAGACAATATCACTTGCCAAAGTCCTTCCTCTGACGTGGTTAAGTCGTATCAAATCCACAGGCTGACATCCAAATAATACACAGCTTCATGCTTCAGGTGAGCCAAGAACAACCTTCCCATTGAGTGCCTTGCAGGAGCTGATATCAAAGACAAGACTGAACTTCCTTCATTGGCATGGTGACCACCGTGGGAGGTGCAGCCCTCAGCCTACTCCTCGGCTGTGCCATCCAGGATGTGTTTAAAGGAAAATGGAGAAAACTTGTAACCATCCCCGACATAGAACTTGTTCTGGAACTCAACCCTGTTGTTGAGGGGAGGCCGTGGGGTAAGAAATGGGAGATTGAAACACGTCAGTTAGAGGCTGGAAGGTGGAGGGAAGGAGGAAGCAGAGCATTTGTAAAATCAAGCACAAAGTCAGAAGGGTTGGCCACGGCAGGCACCCAGGCTGATGGCTGCCACGAGAATCCTGAGGATTTTTTTTTTTTTTTTTTTTTTTTGAGACAGAGTCTTGCTCCATCACCCAGGCTGGAGTGCAGTGTCGTGATCTTGGCTCACTACAACCTCCGCCTCTCAGGTTCAAGAGAGATTCTCCTGCCTCAGCCTCCTGAGTAGCTGGGACTATAGGCATATACCACCATGCCTAGCTAATTTATATGTGTGTGTGTGTGTGTGTGTGTATTATATAATATATTATATATTATATAATATATAATATATATTATTATATAATTTATATAATATATAATATATATTCTTATATAATATATATTATATATTATTATATAATATATTATATATATAATTATATATAATTATTTAATTATATAATATATAATATATAATATAATATATAATATAATATATAATATTATATAATATATCATATTATATATAATATAATATAATATATCATATTATATATAATATAATATAATATAATATATAATATATGATATAATATATCATATGATATATTATATCATATATTATATAATATATAATATGATATATTATATAATATAACATAATATATTATATAATATAACATATTATATATAATATAATATACAATATATCATATAATATATTATATTATATATAATATAATATGTTATATTATATAATATATTATATGTTATATAATATAATATGTTATATTATATATTATATGTTATATAATATAATATATTATATTATATATTATATGTTATATTATATAATCTATTATATATATATATTTTTTTTGAGACAGAGTTTTGCTCTTGTGGTCCAGGCTGGAGTGCAATAGTGCGATCTCAGCTCACTGCAACCTCCGCCTCCCAGGTTCAAGCAATTCTCCTGCCTCAGCCTTCCGAGTAGCTGGGATTACAGACGCCCACCACCATGCCCAGCTAATTTTTGTATTTTTAGTAAACACCAGGTTTTGCTATGTTGGCCAGGCTGGTCTCGAACTCCTGACCTCAGGTGATCCACACACCTCGGCCTCCCAAAGTGCTGGGATTACAGGTGTAAGCCACTGCACCCAGGCCATGAATCTGAGGATTTTTTAAGCCCTTCTCTCATCTGTCTCTTACCACCTTCCCCTTCCCCTCCCCTTCATTTCCTCCAGGCCTCTCTGCTTGTGGGCTCATGGCCACAGCATAACAACTCTTCCCTCATGGAAGGAGCTTCCCCACCCCCATGACAAGCCAAGACACCCTCACTGTGCAGCACTCTCTCATGTCATTTTCCATTTCCAGCTAATTCTAAAATGTGGGACTCACATATTATAGAACGCAAAGACCCTTGACCTGTATTTTTGTAACTCACATAACTGATACCATGTCGGATGATTTATGTTTTATTTTATCTATTTATCTATTTATTTATTTATTTATTTATTTATTTATTTATTTATTTATTTATTTTGAGATGGAGTCTTGCTCTGTTGCCCAGGCTGGAGTGCAGTGGCTCCATCTCAGCTCACTGCAAGCTCCACCTCCCGGGTTCCAGCCATTCTCCTGCCTCAGCGCCTTGAGTAGCTGGGATTACAGGCATGCGCCACCACCCCAGCTAATTTTGTATTTTTAGTAGAGACAGGGTTTCTCCACGTTGGTCAGGTCACAAACTCCTGACCTCAGCTGATCCGCCCGCTTTGGCCTCCCAAAGTGCTGGGATTACAGGCATGAGCCACCGTGCCCAGCCTCATTTATGTTTTATTAAGTTACGGAGTTCAGTTCATCTCCTCAATGACACGGAGGGGAATGATGTCATCATGGAGGCAGGGGATGCTGTGGCTCTCCTCACTCAGTACATGAAGTGCAAAGGCTTCTTTATGAATAGTGGCCACAGAGGGAGGAAGAAAACATCAGGGCAGGAAGAAAACATCAGGGCAAGCTGGGTACAGTCTCTGCAGCTGAAGGGCATGCACTGCACACTCAGAATTCTTGGTTGAAATGTAACTTGGAAGACAACCAGAGGCCTAAACATGTTTCCATATTCATCAACCTAACGACGGCTGATTGTCACTGGATACATCTGTGCATGTCCAGGGCTCCCGGTGAGCGTCTCCCTCCTGGTGGTACCCTCCTTCTCTTTCCACTTTTGAGATTTTCATACCTTGTTGGTATAACTCCTCTACTCAGCAACGAGAGCCAAACATCCCAGATTCACTGGGTGCAGTGGCTCATGCCTGTAATCCCAGCACTTTGGAAGGCTGAGGCAGATGAATCACTTGAGGCCAGGAGTTTGAGACCAGCCTGGCCAACATAGGGGAACCCCATCTCTACTAAAAATACAAAAATTAGTCGGGTGTGACGGTGCATGCCTGTAATCCCAGCACTTCAGGAGGCTGAGGCGGGTGAATCACTTGAGGCCAAGAGTTCGAGACCAGCCTAGCAAACATGGGGAAACCCCGTCTCTGCCAAAAATACAAAACTTAGCTGGGCATAGTGGCAGACGCCTGTAATCCCAGCTACTCAGGAGGCTGAGGCAGGAGAATCACCTGAACCCAGTAGGTGGAGGTTGCAGTGAGCCAAGATTGCACCACTGCATTCCAGCCTGGGCAACAAAGTGAGAGCCTGTCTCAAAAAAAAAAAAAAAAAAAAAAAAGCCAAATATTCCAGATTTTCTAAGCACGTCTTCTGTGAGCCTATCTCAGATGCCACCTTGCCAATACTTGGAAATGTCACTTGGGTTAAAGCCAATTGTAATAACAAATGAACACTGATCATCTAAAAGGGAAGGAGTAAATGAGAACTAACATATATGAGAGTCTGAATAAGTATGAATGAGTGTGTGTGTATATATGTATATATACATATATATACACATATATTACATCATTTAATATTACACCAACAGATGACTAAACTAAGGCTCCAAAGAGGTATGTAAGCTGCTAAAGTCACACACAGCTCACGATCTGAACCCAGTCGGCTGGCCCCACAGCCCACTCCCTTTCCCAACACCACATTGAGCTTCCAGGGGACAACCATCCTTACCAGTGCAGTCGCAGGGCGTGCAGGAAAGCAGAGAGGCCCTCCATGATCAGAAGGATGGCTACTGTCAGGACAGCAAATACGGCAAAAATAATAAAAACCCCGACGATTCCTCCCCAGCCTCGCGTCTGAAGGCCGCTGTTCATCACCATAGTCCAGAGCACTTCAGACAGTTCTGCAAGGTATGAGAAACCACTGGGATTATCTTGTAAATGCAGATTGTTATTTATTGTATTTTCTCATCTTTTTAATTAAATATATATATATATATTTTAAATAGAGACAGGGTCTCACTCTGTTGCCTAGGATGGTCTCCAACTCCTGGCCTGAAGCAATCCTCCTGTCTCAGCCTCCCAAAGTGCTGGGAAATCAGGCGTGAGCCACCACATCCAGCCCAGATTATTATTATTTTATTATTTTTTTTTTGAGACAGGTTCTCATTGTGTCACCCAGGCTGGAATGCCATAGTGCAATTATGGCTCATTGCAGCCTTGACCTCACAGGCTCCAGTGATCCTCCCACCTCAGCCTCCTAAGTAGCTGGGACCACAGAAGTGTGCCACCACTGTCTGTTAATTTTTTTTTTTTTTTTTTTTTTTTTGAGACAGAGTTTCGCTCTTGTCGCCCAGTCTGGAGTGCAATGGCATGATCTTGGCTCTCCCTCCCGAGTTCAAGCAATTCTCCTGCCTCAGCCTCCCGAGTAGCTGGGACTACAGGTGTATGCAACTACACCCAGCTAATTTTTCTATATTTAGTAGAGATGGGGTTTCACCATGTTGGCCAGGGTGGTCTCGATCTCTTGACCTCATAATCTACCCGCCTCGGCCTCCAAAGTGCTGGGATTACAGGCGTAAGCCACCGCGCCCAGCCACAGCCTCTTCTTTGACCAGGAAGTGGTTACATGAGTGTTTGCTTTACAAAAATCCATTAGGCTGAATATATATTTTATGCATTTTTGTAAACATGCTATATTTCAAAGTAAAAATGTTTTTAAAAAGATTGAAATCCTAACCATATTTCAAAAAACGTTTAGCTAATATTTATTCAGTCACTGCAATGTACAAGGGCACATGCCAGGTACTGAGCTCAGGAGGTGAATTCAGCCTCACTCGGGAAAGTGGCTCTTTTCACTCTCTGGTGGTCACGGATCCCCTCTGGAATCTGAAGAAAGTCATGAATCCTTTCCCCAGAAAAATGCACACAGAGACGCCCAACAGCATCTTATACGTAGTTTCAGGGGATTTACAGAAAGCCTGAAGTTCAGCCACAGACTCCAAATTAAGAGCCAAGTCAGAGGAATTCAAAGCAGTTTACACGTATTATCCCAGTAAGGCCCATATCAACCCTATAAATTAGGTTTTATGATGCCCATCTTATAGATAAGGAAACTAAAGCTCCGAAAAGTTCAGGGGCAAATGCCACACAGCCCCCTCTGGCCTGTTCCTATGACACCACCACCCCCCCCCACTTCCCTACCCCTTACCTCCTCAGCTGTTTCCCACACCCCCAGTTCTAAAGGTCTTTTCTACACATTTCTCACATGCCCATGGAGTCTCTCAAAGGCTGACAATCGGGGAATGTTTTAAAAGGCCCTGAGGGGAGTGAAATCCAAGAGGAGGGAGGTCATGGATGGGGATCAGAAAAAACCCGGACTTGTAGCTGAGTTCCTGTCCCCAGCTAACTGCCCTACAAGGGCTCTCACTGTCCAACCTATGCAAGTAAGGGTCCATGCTTAGGTGTCCCTGGTCACAGAGCACGTGTGAATGCTTCTTCCCTAGTTATCATGCCCAACAGCCTGGGACATGCACCTTGCAGGGAAATAGCATCATTACATCCTTGGCTTGAGATTTGAAGGCCCCTGCTAAAAAGTCACAATGATGTAGCCCAGAGAGACACAGGCCTGCCACTTGCAAGTGGCTATCAGAACATGATAAAAGCAGAGACATGGAACGCAAGGAAGAGGACCCCTATTTGTTTGCTGCCTCCCAAGATCTGGTTTTCTGCCTGCTACAGTGATGCAGAGTCTTTCATCAATGGGAGCAGCTTCACCCCCATCGGGTTAGACCCGTACCTGAGATTTACAGTAGAAACTCCAGTGCTTAGCATTCGTGTGATCTTCACAGCTCAGGCTATGTTCGTTTCCTTGCACAAACTCACATACGCAGACTTTCACGTGCACACGAATACTCAGATGCACACACTCAACCCTGCGGGTACCCGCAGCACAGACACCCATGAGCATGTCTTTACTCCTGTGCACTGATGTGCATTCGTGTGAAGTGGCTATCCCATGACTGTCACCCACTTTGTTCCTTTTTTTCTTTTTTCGAGACAGAGTCTCGCTCTGTCACCCAGGCTGGAGTGCAGTGGTGTGATCTCGGCTCACTGTAACTTCCAGCTCCCAGGTTCAAGTGATTCTCCTGCCTCACCCTCCCGAGTAGCTGGGATTACAGGCGTGTGCCACCACACCCAGCTAATTTTATATTTTTAGTAGAGAGGGGGTTTTACCATGTTGGCCAGGCTGGTCTCGAACTCCTGACCTCAGGTAATCCCCCCCCACCTTGGCCTCCCAAAGTGCTGGGATTATAGGTGTGAGCCACCACGCCCAGCCCCACTTTGTTCCTTAAAGTGGATCTCAGCGCTTCAAGTCATCCGTGGTCCTGATGTTGGTCTTCAGCTCCAACCTCAGCAGTAGTTTGAAGGACTTGGGTCATACCAGGGATGAGTCTAAATAAGACAGGAGGAATTTTTGCCAGAGGACACCCCAACACATAGTGCCAAACTCTGGCCTAGGGACCTGAGATTTAGAGGGTAAGTTGTTATTGCGACAGAGTTTAGCCTAACCTGACCAGTGCAGGAGGCTAACTACTAGGACCACTGATGAAAGTCCCGGCACACAAAGGTTAAATTTCTTCTATAAGTTACTCAGTCAAAAGTGGTAGAAAAGGAACCAGAATTTAAGTCAGTGTTTTAATCTTTTCCCCATTTTTCCACACTACCTCTTTAAGCAACTGTGTTAGTATGGACTGGAAGCCACGTCTAGCAGGGACTTCTAGAATGACCCAGTGGGTGAATCAGGGCAGGCAGCCATGAACCATATGGGTTTTTAGGAATCAAATGACCCCCTCAGTGTGTGTATGGGCTGGCCAGAGGACACCCCGACACATAGGGCCAAGAATACCAAAACTCCTCCTCCTGTCTCATCTAGACTCAGCCCTATTATGACTCAAGTCCTCCAACTACTGCTGGGGTTAGAGCTGAAGACCAACATTACAACCACTGACTGCACGGAGCGCTGAGATCCACTCTAAGGAACAAGTGGGTGACAGTCCTGGGACAGCCACTTCACATGAATGCACAGCAGTGCACAGGAGTAAAGACACGCAGCCGGGCGCGGTGGCTCACGCCTGTAATTCCAGCATTTTGGGAGGCCGAGGCGGGCAGATCACGAGGTAAAGAGATCGAGACCATCCTGGCCAACATGGTGAAACCCCGTCTCTACTGAAAATACAAAAATTAAAAGAAAAAAATTAGCTGGGCATGGTGGTATGCACCTGTAGTCCCAGCTACTCAGGAGGCTGAGGCAGAAGAATTGCTTGAACCTGGGAGGCGGAGGTTGCAGTGAGCTGAGATCACGCCACGGCACTCCAGTCTGAAAAAAAAGACATGCTTATGGGTGTCTGTGCTGCAGCCACTTGCAGGGCTGAGTGTGTGCATCTGAGCATTCATGTGCATGTGAAAGTGTGTGTATGTGAGTTTGTGGGAGGAAATCAACACAGCTGACCTGTGAAGATCACACGAATGCTGAGTACTGGAGTTTCGTTTCTATCCATTCAGCACACACCTTGGCCTGGCTTCTCTGTTCTAGGCATTATGCTCAGTGCCAGGAATGCTAAGATAAAAGTCAGGTTCTTTGCTTTCAAGGAGCTCATAGTCCAGTAGGGAGACAGGCTAATCAAGACAATTATAATTGAAGCTAGGTTAAGAGCATGCCCCAGAACCACAGGAAGGCATCTTCCAGACTGGGGGACTAGGAAAGAAGATTTCCAGCTGAGTTATGAAGGAGGAATTAAATATCAGATAGAGAGAGAATTAAAGAAGGGACTATTTCAGGCAAGGGGGCTGCAGGGGCAAACACACAGAGGGGCCCAGGGAGTACTGCATCTTCAGGAGATAGTTCTTCAGGCCAGGCACAGTGGCTCACACCTGTAATCCCAGCACTTTGGGAGGCCAAGGCAGGAGGACTGTTTGAACCCAGAAGTTTAAGACAAGCCTGGGCAACATGGCAAAACCCTGTCTCTACCAAAAAAAAAAAAAAAGTTCAAGTGTATTGGTGTGTGCCTATAGTCCCTGCTACTTGGGAGGCCAAGACAGGAGAACTGCTTGAGCCCAAGAGTTTGAGGCTAGCCTAGGCAAAAAGGCAAAACCCTACCTCTACCAAAAAAAAAAAAAAAAATACAAAAATTGGCCCAGGCATGGTGGCATGCACCTGTGGTCCCAGCTACTTGGGAAGCTGAGGCGGTAGAACGACATGAGCCTGGGAGTTCGAGGCCATGATAGCACCACTGCGCTCCATCCTGGGCAACAGAGGGAGACCCTGTCTTAGAAAAAAAAAAGAAAAAAGCGCTCCTCAGGGCCACTGTATATGAAACGGATGGGTCTGGAGCGCTGGTAGGCACTAAGGAAAACTGACAAGAAACAAGACTGGAGAAGGACCCAGAGATCAAGATGGGGCCTACAAGTGAGTTGGTGAGTCACGATTCCTGACATTAGGCAACCCCAGGGGCTCGGATCTTTATCAAAACTGTATTTCCAATGCCTGAAATCCCAGCACTTTGGGAGGCTGAGGCAAGAGGATCCCTTGAGGCCAGGAGTGTGAGATCAGCCTGGGCAACATAGTGAGACCTTGTCTCTTTTAGATAGATAGATAGATAGATAGATAGATAGATAGATAGATAGATAGATAGATAGATAGATAGATAGACAGACAGACAGACAGACAGACAGACAGACAGACAGACAGACAGGCAGGCAGATGATAGATAGATAGATACAATTGTATTTCTGGGCCTGGCCCGACTGATCCTGGACTGCTGTGAATTCACAAAGGTGGTGAGCACTTCCTGAGGGTCAGCTCAGCAGACAGCCAACTGACTCCCAGCAATGCTCATAACCAAGGCAGGCCTTCTCTTAAAGGTCAGCACCTTGCAGAGGGGCATGGTAGCCTGAAAAAATATGTTCCCCCATCCCCAAAAATGTCTACATCCTAATCCTAATCCTAATAACCTGTCAACATACTATATTACATGGCAACAGTGGCTTTGCAGATGAGATTAAGCCAAGAATCCTGACAGAGAGGCATTATCCCGGATTATCTGGATATGCCCAATGTCATCACTAGAGTCTTTGTAAGAGGAAGGCAGGAGAGTCACAGTCAGAGAAAAAGGAGATTTGATGCTGGAAGCAGAGGTTGAAGTGATGCAAAGAGGAGCCGCAAGCCACGGAATGCAGGCAGCCTCAAGAGGCTGGAAAGGCCAGGAAACAAATTCTACCTGCAGCCTGCAGCAGGAGCACGGCTGCCCATGCCTTGATTTTAGGACTCTGGCTTCAAAAACTGGAAGACACCAAATTTGTGTTGTTGGGTTTTTTGTTTGTCTGTTTGTTTGAGATGGAGTCTCACTCTGTAGCCCAGGGTGGAGTGCAGTGATGTGATCTTGGTTCACCGCGACCTCTGCCTTCCGGGTTCAAGCAATTCTCCTGCTTCAGTCTCCGAGTAGCTAGAGTTACAGGCACCCGCCACCATGCCCAGCTAATTTTTGTATTTTCAGTAGAGACGGGTTTCACCATGTTGGCCAGGCTGATCTTGAACTCCTGGGCTCAAACAATTCGCCCAAACTCTGCCTCCCAAAGCTCTGGGATTACAGGTGTGAGCCACCGTGCCTGGCCAAATTTGTGTTGTTTTAAGCCACGAGTGTTTGTGACAATTTGTTACAGCAGCAGTAGGAGACTATTAATACAGAGGGTGACCACCCCAGCAACGTGCAGCCAGACCCACAGAAAAGGCACCTGTGCCTGGGAAAGAAGAGTCATTCTTTTGGCAAACATCCACAAATAGCTCGGAGAAGTCACCTTTACTTCCAAATACATTGTACCTATTTCCTGGGGTGTTGGGGAGAGCTGACTGTCCCCGCGATGGGCTGCTCACTCACGTGCATGAGCCAGGCTGAGGGCCCAGAGCCGCAGGTAGGAGGCTGTGTTTGAAATGCAGCCCAGGCAGTACTCGATGGTGTGGATGGCTTGGTGGACAAAGACGTCTCCAAAGTTGAACTGAAAGACGGAATTGTTTATTTTACTTCATTGAGAAGTTTCTATGCAAAAGTTATTCCAAATGATGCAAAGATGAATAAGACATGAGCTTTGCTGTTCAGACACTTTCAGTCTAACTAGGGGAAAAGAAATAGTAATAGACTTAGAGAAAGAATTATCAGCACAAAGTCGTATGTTATGTGTGTCTTAACGTTCCCCAGCAATAGCTGAAAAAAAGCTCAAAGACGACAACTGGGTGGTAAGGGGAGATGAGATTTGTGCTGTGCCAGGAAGGCTGGGTAGGAATGTGACTTGAAGGACAAGAAATTGTTCCTGAGGAGCAAAAGGATCCCTGATTGGGAAAGAAACAGGTAGCTGGGAATATCACCTAGTCAAGTTGGAAAGAAAACAATTTGGCTGGAACTGGGAGCTTGTTTAGGTGAGGAATAGAAGACAGTGCTCCTGCGTGGAAGTTTCTAGAAAGGCAAGCTATGGGTAAAGTTGAAGAAACAATCTGGATTCAGTGAGGAGCCATAGAGGCAGGTTATTCTGGTAGCATCATAGTTTAGAGAAGGGACAGCCTTAAAGAAAAAAAAAAAAAAGGACAATTTGGTTATGAGCTCAGTAACACAGGAAAGAAGTAAATAACAGAACGAAGAAGACAGCCATAGCTCATTCTCCCCTCATGCTCTCTGATGTGACAATTTTTTTTCGGGGGGGGGAAGGGTCTTGCTCTGTCACTCAGGCTGGAATGCAGTAGCACAATCACAGCTCACTGCAGCCTTGACCTCCCAGGTTCAGGTGATCCTCCCATCTCAGCCTACCGAGTAGCTGGGACTACAGGCATGCATCACCATACCTGGCTAATTTTTGTATTTTTTGTAGAGATGGGGTTTCACCATGTTGCCCAGGCTGGTCTGGAACTCCTGGCCTCAAGCAATGTGCCTGCCTCAGCCTCCCAAAGTGCTGGGATTACAGGTGTGAGCCACTGTGCCTGGCCATGGGGGACAATTGACTGGTGCTGTACGTGCCCTCAAGTTGCTCACAGCCTAGTCAGGAGAATATGTAGACGGGTTTCCATGCCACACTCTGGGAAGCGCAATGTCCAGGGCATGCAGTGGTATCGTGGGAACACAGAGAAGGCCCCTTACCCACTCAGGGCCAGGGCAGCCAGGGCTCTGAGGCTCCTAAGCCGAAGTAGCTGGAAGAATGACATTGACAGAGGAGGTGGGCAGTTGGCTCTCCACATGCTGAGTTTCAGATGGCAGTGGGCCTTATCAGTAGACACTCTGCACATGGGAGCTCAGGTGGAACTACGGAAGCCCCGAAGAAAAGTCCCGGCTGGAAATGGACTCCTGAGACTGCATCTGCAGGAGGATGGAGGAGATCAACAAGGGAAAGGTCAAGGAAAGAGGAGATCACGCCTGTAATCCCAGCACTTCGGGAGACCAAGGCAGGTGGATGACAAGGTCAAGAGATCGAGACCATCCTGGCGAACATGGTGAAACCTCGTCTCTACTAAAAATTAAAAAGTTAACTGGGTGTGGTGGCGTGCACCTGTAATCCAGCTACTCAAGAGGCCGAGGCAGGAGAATCGCTTGAACCTGTGAGGTGGAGGTTGCAGTGAGCCGAGATCTCGCCACTGCACTCCAGCCTGGCAACAGAGTGAGACTCTGTCTAAAAAAAGAAAAAGAAAAAGAAAAGAAAGAGGCGCTCCCAGCCTTGGGAAACATCTTCATTCAGAGATAACAAAACAAGGCCAGGCACGGTGGCTCATGCCTGTAATCCCAGCACTTTGGGAGGCCAAGGCAGGTGGGTGACTTGAAGTCAGGAGTTTGAGACCAGCCTGGCCAACATGGTGAGACCCTACCTCTACTAAAAACACAAAAATTAGACAGGCGTGGTGGTGCATGCCTGTAGTCCCAGCTACTTGGGAGGCTGAGGCAGGAGAATCGCTTGAACCCGGGAGGCGGAGGTTGCAGTGAGCTGAGATCGTGCCACTGCACTCCAGCCTGGGTGACACAGTGAGACTCTGTCTCGGAAAAAAAAAAAAAAAAAAAAAAGAGTGAGATGAGATAACAAAACAAGAAACTGATGAGGAAAAGAAAAGATCAAAGAAGCTAGAGCAGTCACGCTGCAGTCACAGATGTCTGCGGAGGGAGACGTCCAGGAAGGAATCGAGGGCGTGCAGTCACGGGTGTCTGCGGAGGGAGACGCCCAGGAAGGAATCGGGGGTGGGAGTGGGGGTGCAGTCACGGATGTCTGTTGAGGGAGACGCTCAGGAAGGAGTGGGGGGGTACAGTCACGGATGTCTGTGGAGGGAGACGTCCAGGAAGGAAGGGGGGATACAGTCACGGATGTCTGTGGAGGGAGACGTCCAGGAAGGAATGGGTGTGTGTGTGTGTGTGTGCAGTCATGGATGTCTGCGGAGGGAGACGTCCAGGAAGGGGGGATGCAGTCACGGATGTCTGCGGAGGGAGACGTCCAGGAAGGAATGGGAGGGTGTGTGTGTGTGCAGTCATGGATGTCTGCGGAGGGAGACGTCCAGGAAGGAAGAGGGGGATGCACTCACGGATGTCTATGGAGGGAGACGTCCAGGAAGGAATAGGTGTGTGTGTGTGTGTGTGTGTGTGTGTGTGTGTGTGTGTGTGTGTGTGTGTGTGTAGTCATGGATGTATGCGGAGGGAGACGTCCAGGAAGGAATGGGTGTGGGTGTGTGTGTGTGTGTGTGTGTGTGTGTGTGTGTGTAGTCATGGATGTATGCGGAGGGAGACGTCCAGGAAGGAATGGGGGGATGGCGGAGAGGGTGCAGTCACGGATGTCTGGGAAGGGAGACGTGCAGGAAGGAATGTAGGTGGGGGGGTGCAGTCACGGATGTCTGCGGAGGGAGACGTCCAGGAAGGAATGGGGAGGAATGGGAAGGAATGGGGAGGAATGGGGAAGAATGGGAAGGAATGGGAAGGAATGGGGAGGAATGGGAAGGAATGAGGAGGAATGGGGAGGTGCCGCCACGGATGTCTGCGGAGGGAGACGTCCAGGAAGGAATTGGGAAGGGGTGCAGTGACGGATGTCTGCGGAGGGAGACACCCAGGAAGGAATGGCGGTGCAGTCACTGATGTCAGAGGTTATGGGGACAAGATAAAAATGAGAACCTCAATTTAGCAATGAAAGCAGCTGTGAGGAATTGAAGGGACAGGGATGGGCAGAGATGGAGTGAGCAGGTAGAGAGAGTCAAGGTAAAGAAGAACTGCATAAGAAAGAATTCATCTTGGCCAGGTGTGGTGGCTCATGCCTGTAATCCCAGCACTTTGGAAGGCTGAGGCATGAGGATCACTTGAGCCGAGGAGTTCAGAAGCAACCCGAGCAACAAAGTGAGACCCCATCTCTACCAAAAATTCAAAAAATTAGGCAGGTGTGGTGGCATGCACCTGCGGTCCCAGCTACTCGGGAGGCTGAGGCAGGAAGATCGCTTGGGCTCAGGAGGTCAAGGCTGCTGTGAGCCATGATTGTGCCACTGCATGCCAGCCTCAGCAATAGAACAAGACCCTGTCTCAAAATAGTAATTATAATAATCATAATTAACCTTACTGAACAGGACTGGCTTTGTCTTGGCTCCTGGGAGGTAACCTCTAAACCACTGGCATTTCCCACATGAAAGGGTCTTTGTTATTCATGCTGGGCCCCTGGGACCACACCTGATCGTTTATGCGAATGCAGTGGCTTAAGTTGGGCACCTTATAGTTGAAGTGGGGTCTGGCCACACCAGAAAGACCAACCACATGCTTAGAGAGTTGGGAATGATCTGCAAGGTGGGAGAGAGCTGGGGACTCTGCAGCAACTGCTGGGGCTGCATCCACCAATCAATCATCAGTCAATCAATCAGTCAATCCTGCCTGCATGAGGAAACTCCAGTAAAACTTTGGACACTGAAGCTTGGGTGACCGGCCTGGGCTGGCGATTCTCTGCATATCTTGCCACACATCAATGTGGAGACAGTAATGTGCCTCCAAGGACACAGCTCCTCATTTGGAACTCACTGTCCCAGATACTGCCCTATCCTCTCTGCCTTTCTGATTTAAATTCTTTTGCTACAAAAGCTGTAAGTGGACAGGCACAGTGGCTCACTCCTGTAATCTCAGCACTTTGGGAAGCCGAGGTGGGCGGATCACCTGAGGTCAGGAGTTAAAGGCCAGCCTGGCCAACAGGGTGAAATCCCATCTCTACAAAAATACACACAAAAAAATTAGCCAGGCATGGTGGTGGGTGCCTGTAATCCCAGCTACTCGGGAGGCTGAGGCGGGAGAATTGCTTGAACCTGGGAGGCAAAGGTTGCAGTGAGCTGAGATCGCACCATTGCACTCCAGCCTGGGCAATAGGGCAAGACTCTGTCTCAAAAAAAAAACCAAAAACAACTGTCAGCATAGCACTTTCCGGAGCTCTGTGAGTCATTTTGGCCCCAAAGGACCCTAAGGGTCCCGCGAATGTATAGTCAGCTTGCTTGAAGTGAGGGTGGCCCTGGGAACCCCCAAACTTGCGGCTGGGATCAGTTTTGGGCAGATGTGACAGTCAAGGACTGCACCCTTAACCCTGAGTTTGGCTAACCCTAGCGTGGAGAGAAGCAAGCAAGGAACTTGAAAGAGAAACAGGGGGAGGCACACATTTGCCTGGAGACGGGAGACCCATGCATGATTAGACCTGGGGGAAAGAGGTCCATGAATGGAGACTAAAGTTGCCCAAGCAAGGGCAGCCTGTTCATGTGGAGGTGGCAGGTGGAAATTGTCTGGATATAGATTGAGGGCAGGAGGAGAAGAGATGAGGGAGGTTGCCCTGGACAGGCCAGGACTTGAGGAGTCAGAACATGCGTGGGTTGGATTCTAAAACATTCCAGCAGGTCTGACAGACTTGGTAATGTCAACAGCCACTACTGTGGATCACTCTGTACCTAGAATTTTCTTGGGAAGAATTTTCACGATTGAGATTTTTCATTAATTCTAATTAATCAAGATAATTTTTTTTTTTTCCCAGACAGAGTCTTGCTCTGTCGCCCAGGCTGGAGTACAGTGGCACGATCTCAGCTCATTGCAACCTCTGCCTCCCAGGTTCAAGTGATTCTCCTGCCTCAGCCTCCCCAGTAGCTGGGATTACAGGTGCCCACCACCATGCCTGGCTAATTTTTGTATTTGTAGTAGAGACAGGGTTTCACCATGTTGACCAGGCTGGTGTTGGACTCCTAACCTCAAGTGATCCGCCCACCTTGGCCTCCCAAAGTGCTGGGATTACAGGTATGAGCCACCACACATGGCTATCAAGAGAAAACTTTTTAAAATAAGCAATTAACACCACAAATGGAGCCATTTATAGCATCTGTGGCCCTCATGGAAACCCAGTTCCCACTCCCAAATTAGAACAGAGCTCCGGTTAAAGCCTCCAGCCTGGGATTCACAAATGTGGCTGACTTCAGTCAACACATGGAACAGACAGCTGCTTTCATCTGGGAGGATGTGGCACGGGCTCCTGAGGGGCAGTGGCTGTCCTTGCACAGGCAGGGGCAGGGAGGGATGAGGGAACAAAACAATTTATGAATTCACATGAGAGGCAGATAACATTATAAAGAGATCATAGGGGGCCAGGCACCGTGGCTCATGCCTGTAATCCCAGCACTTTGGGAGGCCGAGGCAGGCAGATCAGCTGAGGTCAGGAGTTCAAGATCAGCCTGGCCAACATGGTGAAGCCCCATCTCTACTAAAAACACAAAAATTAACCAGGTGCAGTGGCGGGTGCCTATAATCCCACGTATTAGAGAGGCTGAGGCAGGAGCATCACTTGAGCCTGGGAGGTGGAGGTTGCAGTGAGCCGAAATTGGCTCACTCCAGCCTGGGCAACAGAGTGAGACTCTATCTCAAAAACAAACAAAAAAGAGAGCTTATAGGGGCGTGGTGCTGAGCCAAGGAGGCCTCAGTGACACGCAGGACCTTCTATGTCACTAGATCTGAGGCTGATATTCACCTGACACATACAGATGCAGCGGTACTTGGACTAGAAATATTAAAATGTGCCCAGATTGGTTGCTAAATAGCTGTTCTGATCCTCTTAGACTAGCTAGTAGGTCCCCTTCCCTGAGACCTTCACAGCTTCCCAGGACTCAGCAGTGACAGGGCTACTGCCCCGTGGGGCCCTCCAGACCCACCCAGCTCTACTGCCTATGTCCATTCTAGAATCTGTATAAACTGGGGAGTCTTCCTCAGGGGCTCTCGTCCCAGGTACCTCTTCTCCATGGTCATCCAGAGCCCCGTGGGTATCTGCAGAAGTCCTCTGGCCAGAACGGCTGGAAGGGCTGGAGCTGTCACCTTCAATGTTCTCAGTGGCATCTTCTTGGATCCTGGATGCCTGCAGCTGACAACAAGCAGGGAAATGAGGAATGCGCTCAACTCACCCTGAGAATTCTAACACATATAAACATAAATAAAGGCTCTCCTCAAATACTACCTATGTACCAGACACTGTTCTAAACACTACACTATCTCATTAAGCCCTCACAACAACCATTTTATATAAGCACAATTATCACCCTATTTTCTAGAGAAGTAAGCTGCAGCACAGAAAGGTTAAGAAATGTGCCCGGGAGGCACAGCTTGCAGTGAGCGGACATCGTGCCACTACATTCTAGCCTGGGCGACAGAGAGAGACTCCGTCTCAAAAAAATAAATAAATAAAATAAAATAAAAATAAAAAAAGAAAAGAAATGTGCCCGGCTGGGTGTGGTGACTCACGCCTGTAATCCCAGCACTTCGGGAGGCGGAGGCTGGCAGATCACTTGAGGTCAGGAGTCCAAGACCAGCGTGGCCAACATGGTGAAAACCCACCTCTACTAAAAATACAAAAATTAGGCCAGGCACCGTGGCTCACCTGGGGTCAGGAGTTCGAGACCAGCCTGGCACCCCGTCTCCATTAAAAATACAAAAAATAGCTGGGTGTGGTTGTGCATGCCTGTAATCCCAGCTACCCGGGAGGCTGAGGCAGGAGAGTCACTGGAACTCAGGAGGTGGAGGCTGCAGTGAGCCAAGATCACGCCACTGCATTCCAGCCTGGGCGACAGAGCGAGACTCCATCTCAAAAAAAAAAAAAAATTAAAAAATTAAAGGCCAGGCACAGTGGCTCATGCCTATAATCCCAGTGCTGTGGGAGGCCAAGTTGAGAGGATTGCCTGAGGCCAAGAGTTCAAGACCAGCCTGGTCAACATAGCGAGATTCCATCTCCATAAAAATACAAAAATTAGTCGGGCATCGTAGCACATGCCTGTAATCCCAGCTACTCGGGAGGCTGAGGAAGGAGAATTGCTTGAATCTGGGAGGCGGAGGTTGCAGTGAGCCAAGATTTTGCCACTGCACTCCAGCCTGGGGGACAGAGTGAGACTGTCTCAAAAAAAAAAAAAAAAAGAAAGAAAGATATGTGCCCAAGATCATACAGCTGGCAAGGCTGGTAAGTGGCAGAGCCATAATTCAAACCCAGTTGCCTGACTCCAGTGCATGTGCTTTTTCTCCACAATGCTCCAGAATGTGCCAAATTCTAGTCTTGACACTAAAGCAATGCAAGTACAAAAGTGCCTTTCCATTGTTAAAAGAAATACACATGGTCATAAATCATCGGTCGTACCTTCCATGTAGCCTTGTGAAATTAACTATAAAAATAGCTTAGGAAAAATTCAAGGAAAAAAAAATCTAGGCATAGTCACCATTCAACTTGGTCTGGTTTTACCGCTAAGTGTGAATGGTATATTTCTTTCAAGTCACCATGAAGCTTAATGTCCCATGTCCAAAGTTTTTCTAGAATGATTTCATGGGAGGGGTACTGCAAATTAGGCATCAATGTATCTGGACCCTTCTTTCTTTTCTTTTTTTTTTTTTTTTGAGAAGGAATTTTGCTCCTTCGCCCAGGCTGGAGTGAAGTGGTACAATCTCAGTTCACTGCAACCTCTGTCCCCCGGTTCAAGAGATTCTCCAGCCTCAGCTCTTCTGAGTACCCAGGATTATAAGCACCCACCACCACGCCCAGCTAATTTTTGTATTTTTAATAGAGACGGGGTTTCTCCATGCTGGCCAGGTTGATCTCGAACTCCTGACCTCAGGTGGTCCACCTGCCTCGGCCTCCCAAAGTGCTAGGATTACAGGCGTGAGCCACCACACCCAGCCAGGGCCCTCTTTTCTTTAGCAGGTCTGCACTTAACATTTGCAGGGCTCTGGGCAAGAGCAAAGACAGTAGTTCACATGCCATACATTGAAATATTTAAAAGTTATACATCAAGCCAACAAATTCCTAAATAAAATATGTTCCATGTTTGAGCCTAGGAGTTCAAGGTCAGCCTGGGCAAAAAAGTGAGATCCTATCTCTCAAAAAAAAAAAAAAATTTAGCCTGGCTGAAGGAGCACCTGTCCCAACTACATAGGAGGCTAGGACAGGAGGATCTCTTGAGCCTGGGATGTTGAGGCTGAAGTGAGCAGTGTTTGCGCCACTGCACTCCAGCCTGGGTGACCAAGCAAGACTCTGTCTCAAAAAAAAAAAAGTGTGTGTATAGGGGTTCTAGCTTAAAAAATAAATCTTTGTAAAAACTGGGAAGGCTGTGTTGAAATTCAGAATTCACACCATGCCATGGCAGCATGGGAGCTGGCCCTGGACCAGGGAGCCCTCTTTTTTTCACCTCTGGCTTCATCCTATATCATGAGGGCCTTGTATGTGCACACAGACACCCTGACCCAAAATGTCTAAGTTCTGCTCGCATTCCCTACAGACAGCTGCCCCTTGGCCACCCAGGGACTCGTGGTGTCCATGCCAGTGGCCTGGTCTGCCCTCAGGAGACTGAGGAACAAGGCCTCTGTAGGACCCAGAAGTGGGCTCAGGTCCATCTGGACAAGAGTCCAGGGTGCCAGGTGCCAAGAGCCAGCTTCTAGGTTAGGCTGTCCCCAAGACCTTGTGGTTCTTTATCCCATGGGGAGGGACGTGGCGCAAGTTAACTTTATATTTGTCATCTCGAAATCCTATTTTCTCTCTCCTTCAACTTATAGAAGAAAATATCAAAGGAGAGATATATTACGGTTTCTCCATTTCCAACCCTAAACTCTACCCTTTTCTGCTCATTATTCTTGAATTAGTTAAAATGAACATGAATAATTTTGTAGAAGTGTGATACTGGACTTGTGAATCCTAGTGACTATCTTCCTTCCAGATACTTACTTGCAGTCCTTTTACTAAAATCGCACAATGCTTAAGCTGGGTGGCGTATGAAATAAAACATACAGCAATCATTGTAAATTAGCTACTGGCAACTTTCTAAAAACACATGTGGCTGGGCACAGTGGCTCACACTTACAATCCCAGCGCTTTGGGAGGCAAAGGGAGGAGGATCACTTGATCTCAGGAGTTCAAGACCAGCCTGGGCAACATAGCAAGACCTCATCTCTACCAAAAAAATTAAAAAATAGCTGGGCATTATGGTGCAGGCCTGCAGTCCCAGCTACTCAGGAGGCTGAGGTGGGAGGATTGCCTGAGCCCAGGAGGTGAGTCAGCTATGATCCCACCACTGCACTCCAATCTGTGCAACAGAGCAAGACCCTATCTAAAAATACATACATAAAATAAATAAAAATTCAAACCCATGTGCCAAAAGATATATACAAGGATGTTTATAGTATCACCATTTGTAATTACTAACACTGCAATGTTGGATGAGAGAAGACAGATCCCAAAGAAGACATTCTGGATGATTTCATTTAAATACAGTTCAAGAACAGGCAAAATGAACTGACAGTCCTGGAGGTCAGCACAATGTTTGCTCTTGGGGTAAGAGTGACAGGAAGAAGGCACAAAAAACTTTTTTTTTTTTTTGAGACGGAGTCTCGCTCTTGTCGCCCAGGCTGGAGTGCAATGGCGGCGATCTCAGCTCACTGCCATCTCCACCTCTCAGGTTCAAGCAATTCTCCTGCTTCAGCCTTCCGAGTAGCTGGGATTATAAGGCACTCACCACCACGCCGGCTAATTTTTGTATTTTCAGTAGAGATGGGGTTTCACCATGTTGGCCAGGCTGGTCTCGAACTCCTGACCTCAGGCAATCCACCTGCCTCGGCCTCCCAGACTGCTGGGATTACAGGCATGAGCCACTGTGCCCGGTCAGGACTCTCAGGTTCTAAGGATAACCCATTTCTCGATTTAAGTGCTGGTGACACAAACGTGTTCATGCTGTGATACTTCATGGATTGGTGCCTCGTTATTCATGCACTTGTCTGTATATGTTTCAATAACATTTACCGTAAAAAACGCACACGTTGAAATGAAGTTTATTTATTTATTTATTTATTTTTTGAGACAGAGTCTCGTTCGGTCGCCTGGGCTGGAGTGCAGTGGCGCAATTTCGGCTCACTGCAAGCTCCGCCTCCCGGGCTCAGGCCATTCTCCTGCCTCAGCCTCCTAAGTAGCTGGGACTACAGGCGCCTGCCTCCACGCCCGGCTAATTTTTTGTATTTTTAATAGAGACGGGGTTTCACCGTGTTAGCCAGGATGGTCTCGATCTCCTGACTTTGTGATCCGCCCGCCTCGGCCTCCCAAAGTGCTGGGATTACAGGCATGAGCCACCGTGCCCGGCCGAAGATTTTAAATAGAAACACACAGTTATTGCACTGTGACCTGAGATGTGGGAGTATGGGGGGACCTGGGTTCATAGCAGCAAGTCAGAAGGGGAAACAGAACGTGGGGGGCCTGGTGGCTGGCCACAAGGGCTCTCGGAAGGAGATGTGTACTCACTGGCTGCCCACGGGGCATGTCACCAGGGCCACGCCACAGGTGGCCCTCTAGTGGAGAGGTTCCCAGGCCACATTCTGCAGGGACCCAGGTTGTAGGAGAGGCTAATTGACAGGACCCCTGTTCATATCACCTGAAGTCCGTCAGAACAAATTGTTTATGTATTAGAGCTGTAGGATTTTATGAAGGAGAGGTGGAGAAGGGGCAAATAATGCCATTATAGGACCATCTCTTGAATGGAGGTGGTAATGTTTCCGACACGAAAAGGACCCTAAGCAGCCGCCTGAGGAAACAACCAACAGCCGTGCATCCCAAGGGCCAAGGGAACAGGCCTCCACGCCGTCTTCAGGAGCTCCTGTTACCAGTCAGTTTCAGAGCTATCATCCATGAAGGTGGACTAGGAAAACCCTCTCTCCCTCCTTCCCTCTATTTAAGTCATCTGGCGGCGCAAAGGAGAAATCTACCACTTTGAGATCAGCAACTATTT
Organism: Gorilla gorilla gorilla; assembly: GCF_029281585.2. Taxonomy (NCBI): domain Eukaryota; kingdom Metazoa; phylum Chordata; class Mammalia; order Primates; family Hominidae; genus Gorilla; species Gorilla gorilla. The sequence continues at coordinate 147,833,839 of NC_073230.2, forward strand.
AAAGAGCTTGTGTGGTACAAAGAGCAAGACAAGCTATTATTTTACAGTCCTGGAACTCAGGAGAGCCTGCAGTAACCTGGCTCTTGGCTTATGGACAGATTTAGTTCCTAGAAAAAAAAAATTACAATCACTTGAGGCCATGAGTTTGAGAGCAGCCTGGGCAGCATAGTGAGAGCTCATCTCAAAAAAAAAAAAAAAAAAAAAATGCTGAGCCAGGCAGGAGGGCATGCCTGTTACTTGGGAGGCTGAGGCAAGAGGATGGCTTGAGCCCAGGAGTCGGAGGCTGCAGTGAGCTATGATTGTGCCGGTGAATAGCCACTGCACTCTGGCCTCAGAGACAGAGAGAGACCTTGTCTCTAGAAAAACAAACAAACAAAAAAAAACTTGCATCTACTTCTCCAAACACGTATTTGCCACCCTCTTTGAAATACCTGGTCACCTGTCTGGACAAGCACCCACTTCAACAACCCTCAACCACCTTGCTCTCCCACCAGTTAACCAAACAATAACCAAGTCTTCCTTGCTTTGTCTTCCTCTTTATGAATACCTCATATAGATTATGTTTCAGCTAAGCTTTGGAACGAGTTCAGACTGGCATAAGGAGACAGTGGGAGGAGAGGCAGGTGACAGAGAAACAGAGCGTCACATAGGGACAAACTTCCTGAACTCAAGTCTCGTCATGTCTAGGTCCCTGACTCTGCTGCCTGTCCAGGTCAATATCCAACAAAGATCTTAGAAAAATAGAATTTAATCTGAACATATCTACAACCATTTAAAACATACACGGTCTCAGCACATTCCGCTTAATCTTTTGCACTAATAGAGGAAAGCAGAGAACGACCATCTCAAACCGTCTGTGTGTCAGAGCTAGACGCTGATGTCCTCTGGAAGGTTAATCTTACTAAATCCTATTTGGTTCAGGCTGATATTAAACTCTGCTTCACCCCCCGAGTATATCTAAGGCTCAGGGGCAGTTTAGACAAAAAGAGAAAGTGGGCTGAACCTGGTATTTGGCAACAGGGGAAAAATCACAAACAAACAAAAACTGACCTAATTGAATTTGTTTACTCTTCTAATTCCCTGACACAATCTGTAACATAATACAGTAAAGTCTCACAACTTTAGAATATTAATGAAAAAAGCTTTTAATATTTGTTTTAAAAGTAAAATCATAATAAAATATTATTTATAACTAATAAAACAACCACATTCAGACCCTTATAAATCATTAACTACCACGAGACTCAGCACACATACACCCTGAACAAAGTCTGCCAGACATAAGGTTTATTTTATTTTATTTTATTTTTGAGACGGTGTTTCGCCCTTTCGCCCAGGCTAGAGTGAAGTGTGATCTCGGCTCACCGCAATCTCCCCCACCACCCTGGGTTCAAGTGATTCTCCTGCCTCAGCCTCCCAAGTAGTTGGGATTACAGGTACCCATCACCATGCCTGGCTAATTTTGGTGTTTTTAGTAGAGATGGGGTTTCGCCATGTTAGCCAGGCTGGTCTCAAACTCCCGACCTCAGGTGATCCACCCGCCTCGGCCTCCCAAAGTGCTAGGATTACAGGTGTGGGCCACCGCGACCAGCCGAGACATAAGGCTTAAACGTGTTTGCCCTTAATAGAGCATCTTGTTGGAAATAAGACGGCCCAGTGGAAAAGTCTAGCTCCATAGAACGAAACATACTTAGGGCGGGTCAGTTCCTCAACACCATTCTTCCTGCCCTGGCAGCCCAGGACAATTCTCTTTAAACCCAAGATTCATCTTTCCAGAAACCCACATTCTTATGCAAAGTAGGGTGAACTGAAACAAACAGCCCTTACCTGGGATTTCCGATGACTGGCTCTAAGAATAAACGGCTTAATCAGAAGCATCCACGGCACAGAAATCAAAGCCATAACCACAAAGAAACTTTGGACTTCTTGCTGCAAGACCAAAATGGCGAGATCTCATCATTTTCACATGACAGAACAGCACACTTTACGTGATGAAAATGACCACTATGGGCCACTTCACTAGCACTTTATTTTGAGAGATCTAAAGCATTTCAATGAATCCATTCACCTTCACATCTGGAATATTCCCCTTGCAGATAGAGAAATATCTGTCCAGTGTTTCCAAATGTTCGACACAGGGTAGACACTGGAAACTCTCTGTATTCCTTATTCTGAGTAGTCCCTTGTACCATATGTAACCAATCTTTTAAACAAGAAGTACGCATGAAACACTATAAAGGCACCCCTTGTCTTCAACTCTGTCCCATGGGGGTCGTTTTCACCTGGGTCTGCATGAAAACTATGGCAGGCCTCATGACTTTACCAGTCACTCGGTGGTACTCAAAAGTCCTTGGGTCACTTTAAGTCACAAACAGTATTCAACCGGTAATTTTATATTTTGAGTCCTAGATAATTATCTGAGCTCTCTTGCTCCTATCTCTTAAAAAAGAAAAAAGAAGTTCCTCCCCATCGCTACCTGACTTTCATCCCTTCAATGTGGGCGAGTTACTCAACAGGCTCTGGGTTACCCACTTTGAACTCACTCTCGGTCTCTCTCGCCTTCCCTTTGGAGTGAGGCAGCTGCGGTCTTCAGGCCTCTGCTGAAACCCTGGAGGAGTCCCTGTTATATTCCTGCTCCAGATCACCTTTCACATCCTCACGCCCCTGCCTCCTTTCTTATACACACCCCAGTGACCAGTTTAGAGGAGTAACTCATAGCTGCTATGGTCAAAAGAACCAGTCAGCCTCGGAAGGCTCGGTCAGGGCTGCTGAGAAGGATTGAGAGCACGGTGCTCGAAGGAAATAGAAAAACATTTCTTGAGCCTTCACTTTTCTCCAAGCATTCTGACCAAGGTCGCAGTAAATGCCAGGAGACAATTTATTATCCCAATTGTAACAAGATTCCCCCTGATAATAGAGGGAACACTTTATCTGTTCCATCTTCCATCCTCACTTAACTTTTTTTTTTGAGATGGAGTCTCGCTCTGTTGCCTAGGCTGGAGTGCAGTGGTGCCATCTCGGCTCACTGCAACCTCTGCCTCCTGGGTTCAAGCGATTTGCCTGCCTCAGCCTCCCAAGTAGCTGGGACAACCGGCATGTGCCACCACACCCGGCTAATTTTTTTGTATTTTTAGTAGAGATGGGGTTTCACCGTATTAGCCAGGATGGTCTCAATCTCCTGACCTCGTGATCCGCCCGCCTCGGCCTCCCAAAGTGCTGGGGTTACAGGCATGAGCCGCCGTGCCTGATCTCACTCTACTTTTAAATGTCCAAAAGAGGAAGGGAGACCATGTGAACCCAGGCTGAACTTATCCATCCTAGTACCTGCACACAATGCTGTCTCATGGCCCTTTGTCCATTTTTATGCAACAGGATTTTCCCCCGATGACGTACAAAGCAACGGGATGTGTGTGTGTGTGTGTGTGTGTAGCTATCCTTTGATATTCAAAGACAGCCAGGACAATGTTGGGAAGGGACTTTATTAACTTGTATTGCCTCTTCCAGCTGCATAAACCCGAAATGAGGTTATGAAAACTTCAAACTGTATCAAGACAATTAATCTTCACACTAGGGTGTGTGAAAAACAACTCCAAATAATGCTTTTGAATGGAAAAAAAGTTGGATAAGCCATGCACTCACTGTGCAATGCTCAGTGCTTATTCCAGACTAAGTGAGGACTTCAGTCTTAATGAAAGCAGTTAGCACACGAACTATTTTGGTGAATCTGAGTTCTCTGCCTTAAAACAGAAGAGTTATTTGGGAAATCCAAATAAATATTTGTTTAGATCCAGCACTGAGTAAATGAACCTTCAAAATACGTTCAGTTCATGTCAACATTCTGGGGATGGCTCATGGTTACCATCTATGATAACAAAATGGTGCCCAACAGTAATGCACCTGTTTCTGATTCTTATTTACACTCACTCCTTATGAAAACCCGATTACAAGGCATTTTTTCTTCTTCTTCTTCTTCTTCTTTTTTTTTTTTTTTTTTTTTTTGAGACAGAGTTTTGCTCTTGTTGTCCAGGCTGGAGTGCAGTGGCACAATCTTGGCTCACTGCAACCTCTGCCTCCCAGATTCAAGCAATTCTCCTGCCTCAGTCTCCTGAGTAGCTGGGATTATAGGCACCTGCCACCATGCCCAGCTAATTTTTTGTATTTTTAGTAGAGATGGTGTTTCACCATGTTGGGCAGGCTGGTCTCGAACTCCTGACTTCAGGTGATCTGCCTGCCTTGGCCTCCCAAAGTGCTGGGATTACAGGCGTGAGCCACTACGCCCAGCCTTTTCTTTTTCTTATTGATGCTTGGGTAGGGAAAGAGAACACAACTAGGAATTGAACTCATGAGAAGGGGCATGGCCGTAGAAGCATGACATTAACTACGACATCTGATGGGCACAATCCCCGACAGACAACCTCTGCACTGAAGGGCAGCTGGCCTTGCGGAACTAGTCACAGGGCTTCATCCAGAGGAATCAGGACCTATAGGAATGGGTCTTTTTTAGTGAAAATCTACCCTCAGATAATATGATCAGGTTAATCACTGGGAGAGGCCAAGGGGAAAAAGCTACTGTTATTTGTGTTATCAAAGAATTACTCGCTGAGTTATTTTTATATCCAGCCCCAATAGGATTTGTATACCTTTTAAAAATAAAATATTGGCCAGGTGTGGTGGCTCACACCTATAATCCCAGCATTTTGGGAGTCTGAGGTGGATGGATTACCTGTGGTTAGGAGTTCAAGACCAGCCTGACCAACATGGTGAAACCCCGTCTCTACTAAAAATGCAAAAATTAGCCAGGCCTGGTGGCAGGTGCCTGTAATCCCAGCTCCTTGGGAGGCTGAGGCAGGAGAATCACTCGAACCCAGGAGGCGGAGGTCGCAATGAGCCAAGATCATGCCACTGCACTCCAGCCTGGGTGACAGAGTGGAACTCCATCTCCAAAAATAAAAATAAGTAAATAAATAAATAAAATATTAAGTTGATAATGAGGCTAAAAGAAATGGAAGAAATCAGAGTGGCAATAAAGTGCAACTGTTGGGACGAACTGTCTCTGGAAGAGGAGCAAAAAATGAAAACAGCAGCTCCCGCCAGCTTTGGAAGCTCACAGAAGAGCATGAGTTTGATTCGTGGTTTTCCAGAAACTGTCTGCCCATGTGAATACAGGGCTTTCTCTTCTGATTCTATTTCAATTATTATTCTTGTTAATTTAGCTAGAGCTCACTCTTTGAATAAAAGATTATTAAGTATTAAGGTGCCATATAGAACATTCTACAGCTGCAAGCCTAACAATTTGAAGGGTTATTTTTTTTTTCTTTCTTCATAGCCAATGTACAAGACAATCTTCAATCCCTCTGCAATTATCCCTTTCATGTATTACCCCAACAAGAATGGTTGGAGCCACACTATAGCCCTCAGTGCTTGCACCTTCATTTAATAAGACTCTTTTGAAATGTAAAGGATGTAACACCCTCCACTGGATGCCAAGATGGCTCAGTTTTACAAATAACTACTCTTTGCAACACTCAAGAGTAGGAGAGAGGCCAGGTGCGGTGGCTCACACCTGTAATCCCAGCATTTTGCGAGGCCAAGGCAGGTAGATTGCTTGAGGTCATGAGTTCGAGAGCAGCCTGGCCAACATGGTGAAATCCTGTCTCTACTAAAAATACAAAAATTAGCCAGGCGTGGTGGCGTGCACCTGTAGTCCCAGCTACTCAGGAGGCTGAGTCAGGAAAATCGTTTTAACCCAGGAGGTGGAGGTTGCAGTGAGTCAAGATCACGCCACTGCACTCCAGCCTGGGTGACAGAGCAAGACTCCTTCTCAAAAAAAAAAAAGAGTAGGAGAGAAATTTGACATAATCAAGTAAATAAAAGAAGAGTAAAAAAAAAAAAAAAAAAAGCAGAAATACCTGATGTTTGTAGAGGGGTGCATTGGAAGAGTCACTGTAGTTAAACAGAAACATGTTGATGAAGTGGATGAGGATGCTGGGGGCGTGCTGAGACACATGGACGTCAAAGCAGCACCATTTGAAAATGATCATGAAAACCAGGTATCCAAACAGACACAGGATAAAAATCATCTCAGGGATAAATTGCAGAATGATGTTGAGAGTTCTTCTGAAGTATCTGGGGGTGGAAAACACACACATACACAAGATAGAACATCAAGGGAACATTAGGACTTAATTATTCTCTCAAAGCACAAAAGCACAAAATGTTCTATCTTTTTTTTTTGCACTACTGGCAAACAACGGCACCCCCCACCCCCCAGCAAACAGCAATCCTGTATGGATGCATAGAAAAGAAAATTAAAAGGAAATACTGGAAAGTGCTTTTGCACAAAAGAGTCAGAGAGAACCACAGTCTAGAAGTAACGTCTAAAGCAAAGGTCATGCCCACACAGAGAGGGTGGTGATCTGACTACAGCTTCGCATGCAGACCTAGCTCACAGTTGCATATTTAAAGGCAAGAGGATATATAATGGGGACTTGGAAGCTTTTTCCTAAGAATGCTCTAAGATAGGGGTCTGCAAAGTGTGGCCCACAGGCCAATGGAGACTATCATCTGATTCTGTACAGCCTGGAAGTTAAGAATGGTTTCTTTTTTTTTTTTTTTTGAGATGGAGTCTTACTCTGTCACCCAGGCTGGAGTGCAGTGATACAATCTTGGCTCACTGCAACCTCTGCCTCCAGGTCCAAGGGATTCCCCTGCCCCAGCCTCGTAAGTAGCTGGGATTACAGGTGCCTGACACCATGCCTAGCTAATTTTTATATTTTTAGTAGAGATGGGCTTTCACCATGTTGGCCAGGCTGGTCTTGAACTCCTGACCTCAGGTGATCCACCTGTCGGCCTTCCAAAGTGCTGGGATTACAGGTGTGAGACACCACACCTGGCCTCCAGTCTTGTTTTGAACCCTCAAATATTTCTGGGGCCAGAGGAGCACTTACCTTGGAGAGACTCTGCTCAGGAGAAACGGAGGTGCTGCCATTTCCAGCCAACCAGCTTGTCTTGGCTCAAGCCCAGATGCCCAGGGAAGTACCCCTCATAGGAAGAAAACTTGCCCAGAGAGATGCAGGTCCCAAACCAGTGGCTCTGTCACCATTCATCATCAGTGTGATCAGACAGAGCAGGCAGAGAGTGCATCAGGAAACTTACATGTGATTGAAAAGGCTGAGGATGACACCGAAAACCATCTGGACAATTCCCAGGATCACCGACATCTTCATTTTATACGAGTTCAGAAATGTGAGTTTGTTTGAAGCCAAGTTCCAAATCTGGATGGGAAATGGGACAAAAAACCAAGTGAGAGAGAGTCTTAGAAGTTCTACTGGAGTTGAGGGCTACAGCACAACTTTCCCTGAGCAAACCGCTCTGGGAACTGCACTTTCATATTTCAGTCCAGCTCAATGCATACATTTTAGAGTCCAAAAAGGAAAAAAGGATGAAACCCTTTATAAATGCAACTTTAATGACAAAAGTAACAGGATCGTTAGTGCTATTATCAAATTGCTGGAGGGAAACAGGGGAGAAAAATCCTACGTGAAAAGATAATCTGGGAGCCAAGGCAGGTGTATCACTTGAGCTCAGGAGTTCGAGACCAGCCTGGTCAACCTGGTGAAACCCTGTCTCTACACCAAAATACAAAAATTAGCTGGGCATGGTGGCAGGTGCCTGTAATCCCAACTACTCAGGAGGCTGAGGCAGGAGAACCACTTGAACCTGGAAGGTGGAGGTTGCAGTGAGCTGAGATCGCACCATTGTACTCCAGCCTGGGCGAAAGAGCAAGACTCTGTCTCAAAAAAAAAAAAAAAAAAAAGAGGAAAGCTAATCTGAGCCATTACGGCAAGATCTCAAACTTGCCTCAGTTTCCTCAATCATGGCCTATAGCTCATTGGCCCGTGAATGTATCCAATCCTTTTTAATAACACCACCTCTTACTCTGAAAGTCTGTAGTGCTTCGCATTACAAAGCATTTCCCCAGACCTTTCTCAAGAAGCCGTTCCTGTAGCCAATCTTTGCAAGCACGATGCATAAGACACAGTCCCTGCCTTCTACATGGCCATTTTAAACAGCACTGCCAGGTGGGGATCATGTGTACCTGTCCTGCCCCCAATGATACCGATGATACTGACATGAGGAAAAGCACACTGGGTGGTCGTGCAGGGGGCTAGTGGGTGGAGGGGTTAGTTAGGGTCTCACACTGGCTAAGGACCAGAGTCACTAATATTCGTCTTCCCCATTTAAATCTCGGCAGCCCCATGGTCTCCACTCCCACTCTGTGGAAAGGATTCCAAGTCCTTGCTCCTTCCCCTGTCCCCACCTGTACTTGAGGTACATCCCAAATGTTTTCAGGTTTGCTCTGGGACATGTCAAAGGCGACAAGGGCACAATGGCTTTCTCACCTTTTCTGCTAAATGACTTCCTCCTCCAAACTTCTCTGCTTCTGTTAAGGGGCCAACATCCAACCAGACACAACCTCAAACACAGTCATCTCGCTCCCTCCATCACACACACACATGTGCTCACACAGTCAGGTGCTAATTTGCACTGATCCTTCCTTTGCAATGTCCTGAGCCAGGCCAGAGGGGCACCCACTGAGGAGGCGGCTGCTGAGAAGCGGGGAGAAGGGACTTCAATAACAGGTGCCCAGACCCCAGAGATGCCTCCTCTACCCTCACGTGGGCCTTGGCGTCTAAGTGGCACCAAGCCTGCCCCAGTCCTCGGCATTCCCCTTGCCCACCTGTTTGGACAGTTCCCACAGGCACACTCAATGCAGTGAGGGCAGGTCTGCTAGTACACTTTAGACCCAGCCAAATCTGACACATTAAAAATGTTGGCCAGGTGCAGCAGCTCACGCTTGTAATCCTACCACTTTGGGAGGCTAAGACAGCAAGATCCCTTGAGGTCAGGAGTTTAAGACCAGCCTGGTAACAAAGTGAGACCCCGTCTCTACAAAAGCTTTTTAAAAAAATTAGCCCAGCATGGCATGGTGGCTCATGCCTGTAATCCCAGCTACTCAGGAGGCTGAGGCAGAAGAATCAGTTGAACCCAGGAGGCGGAGGCTGTGGCAAGCCGAGATCGCACTATTGCACTCCGGCCTGGGCAACAAAAGTGAAACTCCATCTCAAAACAAACAAACAAACAAACAAACAAACAAAAATTAGCCCAGCATGGCATGGCACAGTGCCTGTAGTCCCAGCTGCTTGGAAGGCTGAAGCAGGGAGATTGAGGCCCAGGAGGTCGAGGCTGCAGTGAGCCACGATCATGCCACTACATTACAGCCTAGGCAAGAGAGCAAGACTCTGTCTCTAAATAAATAAATAAATAAAAAGAAAATTTTAAAATGTTAATAGTTAAGTACCAAGTACATACTAAGCAATTTAGATGTGTTTATCTCATTTAGTTCTACTGAAAACTCTATGAGATATAGTTATTCTCATTTTACAGATAAGGTAATTTATCATAACCTCACGAAGATTAAGTTACTTACATACCTAGGAAGAAATAACATAGGAGGAACTAATATTCAAGAAGCATTTACCACGTTTGTGCATAAGACTCTGTTCTGGCGGTTTTACATGTAAACATAATTTCATTTGCCGAGCAACCCTAGGAGTTAGGGCTGCTGTTTTTTTTTATTTTTATTTTTATTTTTTTGAGACAGAGTCTCGCTCTGTTGCTCAGGCTGGGGTGCAATGGTGCAATCTCGGCTCACTACAACCTCTGCCTCCCGGGTTCAAGCGATTCTCCTGCCTCAGCCTCCCAAGTAGCTGGGATTACAGGCACCCACCACTATGCCCAGCTAATTTTGTATTTTTAGTAGAGATGGGGTTTCACCATGTTGGCCAGGCTGGTGTCAAACTCCTGACCTCAAATAATCCGCACGCCTTGGCCTCCCAAAGTGCTGGGATTACAGGTGTGAGCCATCGCGCCCGGCCTAGGGCTGTTATTATACGCGTTTTATAGGTGAAGAAACAGACATAGAGATGTTAACGTGCTCAAACTCACAGAGCAAGTAAATAGAAAAGCAAAGATTTAAACACAGGCAGTCTGATTCCTGCGTTAAGAGCCCAGGCTATGATGAAGGCCAAATATTTTGTGATTTGATTCACAAATAGATGCCAAACGCAGTCAGTAAATGCACTGTAGAAATCTGTGTTATGTAAAAAGCCCTTATATATATATATATGATACAAACTAACATAGGCACAGACATTGATATGGTTTGGTTGTGTCCCACCCAAATTTCATCTTGAATTCTATTCCCATAATTCCCACCTGCTGTGGGAGGAAGCTGGTGGGAGATCATTGAATCATGGGGGTGGTTTCCTCCATACTGTTCTCGTGGGAGTGCATAAGTCTCACGAGATCTGATGGTTTTATAAGGGGAAACCCCTTTCACTTGGCTCTCATTCTCTCTCTTGCCTGCCGCCATGTAAGATGTGCCTTTCACTTTCCACCATCGTTGTGTGGTCTCCCCACACAATCTTTTTCTTTATAAATTACCCAGTCTCGGGGATGTCTTTATCACCAGCATGAAAATGGACTAATACAGACGTGTTCTGTTAAAGTGGTTATCTCTGAGGAACAGGACTGCAGGAACTGGAGAGGTAGGAAAGGCAACTCCTGCTTTTCTTCTTCTTCTTTTTTTTTTTTTTTTTTGAGAAGAGTCTCTCTGTATCACCCAAGCTGGAGTGCAGTGGTGTGATCTCAGCTTACTGCAACCTCTGCTTCCCAGATTCAAGTACTTCTCCTGCCTCAGCCTCCCGAGTAGCTGGGATCACAGGCATATGCTACCATGCCTGGCTAATTTTGGTATTTTTACTTTTTTTTTTTTTTTGAGATGGGCTGTCACTCTGGTTGCCTAGGCTGGAGTGCAGTGGCATGATCTCAGCTCACTGCAACCTCCACCTCCCAGGTTAAAGCAATTCTCCTGCCTCAGCCTCCCAAGTAGCTGGGACTACTGGTGTGTGCCACCATGCCCAGCTAATTTCTGTATTTTTAGTGGAGACAAGGTTTCACCATGTTGGCCAGGCTGGTCTCGAACTCCTGACCTCAAGCGATCCACCCATCTCAACCTCCCAAAGTGCTGGGATTACAGTCATGAGCCACCACATCTGGCCAACTCCTGCTTTTCTTTATATAATATTTTGTGTGGTATAGATTTTTTAAAATCATATATATGTATTATTTTAGGATAGAAAGACCAGAACTTTTCAAAATTCTAAATGTTACTAGGAACAGATTTCATTATTTTCAATATCCCACATTCTCTTACACCCTGACATATTTTCTTTCTTTTCTAACTTGTGGGCAGATGACAAAATTGCATCAGAGTAAAAACTCAGGATCACTCAGTTCTGCAATGTGAAATACCGTAGCTCCACTCTGTCTGAGGAGCAGAAATGGACAGGCAGGATTTGCTGATGAATTAACTGTGGGCTGTGGAGGGGAGAGACGAGACCATTGGAGCAATGAGATTCCAAACAAAGGAAGATCAACCAGACCCTAAGATCATCCCCATCTAGATTCCTTCTCCACCTGCTTACTAAACATGAAATTCCTTTGACCAAGGACAACGTCTTGCAGGCCACAAAAATTCAAATTAGTTTTTAGCACTTTGCAACTTACACACCAGCCTTCAAGGACTTTACCACTTTTGATAAAACTTAGAATGCAAGTGTCCCTGGGTGGCAAGTATAAACAAATCCTGGGCAAAATTCATGTTTTTATAAGGGCAGGGAGGCGGGCGATAGCAGAATGACACAGGAAAACTTAAGAGGAGGTGACCTGTAAGATGGGAGAGACTGGAAACCAGTTTTAGGGCTAGTACTATTTACTCCTAATTGTCAGCAACGAAAACTGAGGTCTCAGGTTCTCTCCCATAAAGAAAGAGCTTAGAAGAAACATGGACAGCATTTGCCAGGTTCAATTTCAGACTACTCACGCTCATTTGGAGCACAAGGCCGCCACCTGGTGGCAGCATGCACTGGGCCAATAGAAATGAACAGCTTTACATGAACGGGCATGTGTTGTATCTCCTCAAAACCCCTTTATATCTACAGGCTGCGAGGAAGTATCGTTTTGCTTAGCTCAAATCTAGCTGACTGAGATAGATATAACAAACATAAAATGAAGCAAATACCTTTTTTAAAACGTGTCAATTCTATGCAGTAAAACAAAGCAAACATAAAAGTAAATCCACACTTTTTTAGAAAAAAGGGAAATGTTTCCCACTGCAAGAAAATACAAAGCGGGGAACTTAAACTTGATTAGGATGCTAAATAGCTTATGTAATATGCATACTCCCCAGGAAACCAAGCGCCTTTTAAAGAAGCAATTATTAACCACCAGGGATATGATTGATGGAGAAAGAGGCAGACGTTTGGGGGACTGTATGGAAAATGGGGCTGGGTAGAAGGTGTAGACAGAACATTTACTTGACTCTGGCTCTATGTGTCACAAAAACGTCAGCAGAAGGTATTTTATCTCAACACAAGTTTGTTGATTTGACAGGCTTTGTTGGCCTTTTCTTCTCTATCCAGAGGTCTCCTCCACAAGATAGTTCACATAATAAATATTTAACCCAAGAAGACATTATTACCGGATCAATCCCAAATGGGTATGGATTTCCAAAATACACTCCTGGTATGGCTGGGTCCAGCTGCAGATATAGATTTGCCTCCATTACATGAGTACTTTAAAGGGAGAAAAGGAGAAAAACAAACAATGATCAACCGGAGCAGAAAAAATACTATAATACCACCAGTCATGAACTTGCCCATCAAAGTCCAACTACTGGTGCAATTCATCACTTTAGTTGATTCAATATCTACTACACATCAAGTATTGTCCTAAACACTGAGGCTACAATCTGAGTTTCCAAAGAGATCTCAGCCTGATGTGCTATAGTAAAGAAACTCAGGGCCGGGAGCAGTGGCTTACATTCATAATCCCAGCACTTTGGGAGCCTGAGGTGGGAGGATCCCTTAAGTCCAGGAGTTTGAGACCAGCTGGTTGTGGTGGCACATGCCTTTAGTTCCAGCTACTTGGGAGGCTGAGGCAGGAGGACTGCCTTGAGCCTGGGAGGTCAAGGCTGCAGTGAGCCATGATTATACCACTGCACTCCAGCCCAGGTAACAGAGTGAGACTCTGTTGAAAGGAAAAAAAAAAAGGGAGAAGGGGGAGAGGGGACAGAACGGGAAAGGGAAAGGGAAGGAAAAGGAAGGGAAATCAGGATTTGCACCACATCAGAAATGAGGTAGAAGGCAGGGATGCTGGGAGCACACAGGAAAGAAACCCCAGCCCAGGGACATGCTTGGGAAGTCTCCCCAGGGAACACTGGGGCTGCTTCTGAAGGATGGATTGTTTTGTCACATACACACCTCAACTGCTATGAAACTTAACTCTAAAAACATGTAGCCCGTTGTATGTCTTTAAATCTGTGTCCCCTTTTCACCCAGAATTTTTTTTTTTTTTTTTTGAGACTGCGTTTCATTCTTATTGCCCAGGCTGGAGTGCAATGGCACGATCTTGGCTCACTGCAACCTCCGCCACCCCCACCCCCCAACCCCAGGTTCAAGCAATTCTCCTGCCTCAGGCTCCCGAGTAGCTGGGATTACAGTCATGTGGCACCATGCCCGACTAATTTTTGTATTTTTAGTAGAGATGGGGTTCCACCATGTTGGTCAGGCTGGTCTCGAACTCCTGACCTCAAGTGATCCGCCTGCCTTGGCCTCCCAAAGTGCTGGGATTTGGTGTAAGCCACGATGCCCGGCCCAGAAATTTCTTACTCTGTCTCTGCAAGCCTTAAGGGGATGAGAATGTTGAGTTGATTTTTTTTTAAGAACTGCATCCGTGGAAGGGCCCAAGGAATGAGCATTTGAAATGATGAGGAACAGGCCTGGTACGGTGGCTCATGCTTGTAATCCCAGCACTTTGGGAGGCTGAGGTGGGTGAATCACTTGAGGTCAGGACTTCAAGACCAGCCTGGCCAACATGGTGGAACCCCATCTCTACTAAAAATACAAAAATTAGTCAGGCGTGGTGCCGCATGCCTGTAATCCCAGCTACTCAGGAGGCTGTGGCAGAAGAATTACTTGAAACCAGGAGGCGGAGGTTGCAGTGAGCCAATATTGCACCACTGCACTCCAGCCTGGGCAACAGAGCAAGACTCTGTCTACAAAAAATAAATTAAATTAAATTTAAAAAAAAATGAAATGATGAAGAGCAGACAGCAGACAGTCTTGACAGGCCGCCCAGAAATACACTCCCTCCCTTCTGCAGTGAGGTGCTGGGGGCCTTAGGTAGCAGCTGAGGGAATCGGGAAGCCTGGCCTACTGTCCTGGCCCTCAATGTGCAGTGGCAGCAGCTGACCGTGAGTCACTCGCCCAGACATGACCCCCATCCTAATGGCATGACTCAGTGCAAATGGCTGGATTTCCATAGCAGAGAAGTGTTTGTGTGTTCATAAAGGGAAAAGTCACCCCTGACAGGAAGGAACTGGCCTGGCACCCATAGCTAAGCCATCGTGTCTCCTGCTGAGCATAAGCAACTTCATAGAACAGCAACATCAGGCAAGGCCACCTGGCGACTACGATAGAGTGAGAAAAAACAAGATCATTCCACAATCATACCTCGATACAGGCAAAAAGAAGGACACGGTCCAAACCACAAAAATGACCCAACATCCCCGCCTCCTAACAAAGGCTAAATCCTCTAAGCCCTTTCTAATACCCTCTTAATAGAGATGGTTTCCCAATGATGCACCATTTCCCTTGTTGAGTCAATACCCCCAACTCCAGTGACTACAGGAATGTTTTCAGTGGTCTTTCAACCATCAAGGAAGCAGGTCCAAGACCCAGGTCGCAGCTGGTGACCAGAATCAGCTCACTGTGTACTTCAGCTGTCGTTTTCTTCTGCCACAGTGATAATGAGGTTCTGCCTTATACTCCTGACCCTTCACATATGGCTGAGCATTGCTCCAATTCAAGACCAAAGAGTCTTGAATTGGGGAAGAAGACATTTGCAGGTGCATAAGAGAACAGCATTCATATCCATGTCTGCAGAGTGGTAACAAGACAGTTAACTTGGGCCTTTCACAATCATACTCTGTGGGAAATGGAATTTCATGTTGGTAGGCTGGTGAAATTATGCAGATTGAACAAGTTTCAAAACTCATCTCGGCCGAGCATGGTGGCTCACACCTGTAATCCCATCACTTTGGGAGGCCGAGACAGGTGGATCACCTGAGGTCAGGAGTTCAAGACCAGCCTGGCCAACATGGTGAAACCCCATCTCTACTAAAAATATAAAAATGCACTGGGTGTGGTGGCGCACACCTATAATCCCAGCTACTTGGGAGGCTGAGGCAGGAGAATTGCTAGAACCCAGGAGGCAGACGTTGCAGTGAGCCAAAATCGCGCCATTGCACTCCAGCTTGGGCCACAGAACGAGACTCCACCTCAAAATAAAAAATAAATAAAAAATAAAACTCATCTCTATACTTATGAGTTTAAATCTAAAGAGCAGAACTAAGTGTAAGAATGAATGTGTTTGTTTGTTTGTTTGTTTGTTTGTTTGTTTGAGACGGGGTCTTGCTCTATTGCCAAGGCTGGGGTGCAACAGTGCCATCACGGTTCATTGCAGCCTCAACCTCCCAGGCTCAAATGATCTTCCTGTCTCAGCCTCCCAAGTAGCTGGAAGCACAGGCGTGTGCCACTGCCCAGCTAATTTTTTTTTTTTTTTCATTTTATGTAGAGACAGGGTCTCCCTATATTGCCCAGGCTGGTCTTGAATTCCTGGGCTCAAGCAATCCTCCCACTTTGGCCTCCCAAAGTTCTGGGATCACAGGTGTGAGCCACCATGCTCAACCTAATTTGTTTTTAAATTTATGAAAGTTTTGTTCTTTTGGGCATCTCTTTAGAATACTAATTGCAAAGCAAAAAAAAAAAAAAATCACAGATATAGCTGTCTGTATGTCATTCCAGAAAACGTTTTATCCTTCATTTTTCTATATATTTTTTTTCTATATTTACGGTGGGGAATCCCATCTCTACTTCAGGGAACTTAGGCCTAGCAGAGAAATAAGAAGGGACTGCGTTAGAATCTCCTTGCCCCACACTAAATATTTCTACAGTCTCTTGGAGCCTCTGTGTGCCAACATCAAGCGCTTTGAATGCCCTCAGGAAAGCTTTGTCAAAAGAAACCCAGGATTGGGCCGGGCGTGTGGCTCATGCCTGTAATCCTAGCACTTTGGGAAGCTGAGGCAGGTGGATCACGAGGTCAGGAGATCGGGACCATCCTGGCCAACATGGTGAAACCCCACCTCTACCAAAAATACAAAACTTAGCTGGGTGTGGTGGTGTGTGCCTGTAGTCCCAGCTACTCAGGAGGCTGAGGCAGGAGAATCGCTTGAACCCGGGAGGTGGAGGTTGCAGTGAGCTGAGATTGCGCCACTGTACTCTAGCCTGGGTGACAGAGCAAGACTCCATCTCAAAAAAAAATAAAAATAAAAATAAACCCAGGATTGAATCTTTTCTAACTGAAAAACTCTTGGATGAAATTGATTGTTCATTCTGTCCCCCATTTATGACGTTCACCACAGATTTTGGTGAGCCAGTAAGACCCGTGAAGTCCCTTCCTTGGGAGAGGAAGAATGGGAAAAGAGATTGTGAACATGTTTACCTAGCTCAGCCTTCACTTTGGTCCTCTTTTCTCATTTGTTCAAAGGGAAGCTCCAGAATGAGACAGGGAAATCTTAAGCTGACCCAAAGGAGACGGGCAGAGACAGATGTTAGGAAACGTCACCATTGATATGTAGGTTTTACAAATTAGCCCTCACGCTACTGTGGGAATCTCAGGTACGTGATGCACGTAGCCTAAGATCACCTCCAAAATCAAGAGGCTGTCGCAATTTCTATTTGTTCACTTCACAGTCCCCTCTCCTCCAGAGTCCCCTGTTCTCCCCCAGTTCATTAAATTGACCTACCTCTCAAACTCTAAAATCTTTCTCCCCATAAAAGTCTCCATTCCTAAAAGGTTATGTTTCCATTCTGAAGTCTGCTTGTCTGATTAACTGCATAAAATCACTGTAGAATGCATAGGGGAAGGGTGGACTGTGGGGATTTAGAGAGCTTCCAGGTCTCTCTATTCTACGGTACCCACATATCCTTACCAGGTATCCCCTGCCCCCAAATCTGTCAGCCACAGGACAAATACAGGGAGACAGCATTGCAAAACCAACCCTTTCCTCAGCTGCTTTTTTTTTTCAGTTGGAGTCTTGCTCTGTTGCCCAGGCTGGAGTGCAATGGTGTGATCTCGGCTCGCTGCAACCTCCACCTCCTGGATTCAAGCAATTCTCGTGCCTTGGCCTCCCGAGTAGCTGGGATTACAGGCATGTGCCACCATGCCCAGCTAATTTTTGTATTTTTAGTAGAGACGGGGTTTCACCATGTTGGCCAGGCTGGTCTCGAACTCCTGACCTCAAGTGATCCTCCCGCCTCGGCCTCCCAAAGTGTTGAGATTACAGGCGTAAGCCACCATGCCCAGCCTCTCATTTGCTTTTGAGACAGCATCTTGCTGTGTTGCCCAGGCTGGAGTGCAATGGTGTGATTGTAGCTCATGCAGCTTTGACCTCCTTGGCCCAAGCCATTCTCCTGCCTCAGCCTCCCAAGTAGCTAGGACTAAAGGCGTGCCAACACACTTGGCTATTTTTTCTTTTTCTTTTTCTTTTGGAGATGGAGTCTCACTCTGTCACCCAGGCTGGAGTGCAGTGGCGCAATCTCAGCTCACTGCAACCTCCGCCTCCCAGGCTCAAGCAATTCTCCTGCCTCAGCCTCCCGAGTAGCTGAGATTCCAGGCACCTGCCACCACATCTGGCTAATTTTTGTATTTTTAGTGGAGACCAGGTTTCACCATGTCGGCCAGGCTGGTCTCGAACTCCTAACCTCAGGTGATCCGCCCGCCTCAGCCTCCCAGAGCACTGGGATTACAGGCATGAGCCACTGTGTCTGGCCTATTTGTTTTGAATTTTCAAGTGCACCTCTGAGTAGACCTAGGTGTAGACTCCCCCAACCATGAAAACAGTCACTGAGGCCACCTGGATGGCCAGCGACTACACCATCTCTGTCTGTCAACTCACTTCCATGTGCCGTTTCTGAACATGGGTTGGACACTCCAAGAAGAGCCAAAGATGTTCAAGGACTTGGAGAAGCAGTCATTGTAGATCAAACCCGTGTAGATGGAGAAGATGCCCATAAGTAGGATCAGATAGCGCCCGTGGAAGAAGGTGTTCCAAATCTGGCCTCAGAGAGACAGAGAGGATGATTGTCAGTGGGCTCTGAAGCAGACCCCGGAGGGAAGCGTTCTACAGGATATCTCCAGCATCACCGGTGCAGGCACCCTTGGGGGAGCCACATGACCACAGCAGACATCAATCATCCAGACAGGAAGAGCACACACATCATGGTTTTTGGAACATATAGGTGCACCAAAAAGTCCTAGGCTGGTATTTGTTATCATGAAACAAAAACCATATAGGCAAAAATTAGCTGGGCGTGGTGGTGCATGCCTGTAATCCCAGCTACTTGGGAGGCCGAGGCAGGAGAATCACTTGAACCTGGGAGTTGGAGGCTGCAGTGAGCCAAGATTGCACCACTGCACTCCAGCCTGTGTCTCAAAAAAAAAAAGGCCGGGTGTGGTGGCTCACACCTGTAATCCCAACACTTTGGGAGGCCAACGTGGGCAGATCACCTGGGGTCAGGAGTTCGAGACCAGCCTGACCAACATGGTGAAACCCCGTCTTTACTAAAAATTAGCCAGATGTGGTGGTATGCACGTTAGTCGCAGTTACTCAGGAGGCTGAGGCAGGAGAATCACTTGAACCCGGGAGGCGGAGGTTGCAGTGAGCTGAGATTGCCCCACTGCACTCCGGCCTGGGTGACAGAGCAAGACTCTGTCTCAAAATATATATATATATATATATATATATATATTTATAATATATATGTTTATAACATATTATTATAATATATATTTATAATAAATATTATATATATACGTATATATATATTATATATATATATGCATGCCTCAGATTCTTCCATTGCACCTGCATTAGAAAATAAACTGAAGTGCAAGCAAGGCCTCATCTGCTTAGGAAGGGACTTGAAAGTCGGTGGCTGTTGTCTCAGGTGCTTCCAGGAAATAAGCACTGAACTGGCCTCCCATGGCTGCTACATTTATGACAAGTCAGATATATACTCATTTTGCATCTTGTCATTGTAAAGTTGAATCCCTGTCTGACTATGTCTGCTGAGAAGAATAAAGTGCTTTGTCATAATACTGAATAATGTGTGTCAATCATTCCAAGAAGTGCTGACGTGTAACTCTGAAACTCAAAATGTTTACCATACAAAATCATATCTTTAAGCTTGGCATGGAAAACTATATTGGTCACAGGTTGATTCCGCTCACTAACCTCAACATCGCTGACCTAGCTGTAATTAATTCAACCTATAATAAAACATTGCAGATATGTTTTTTTTTTTTTTAAGATGGAGTCCCTCTCTGTCACCCAGGCTGGAGTAAAGTGGTGCAATCTCAGCTCACTGCAACCTCCACCTCCCGGGTTCAAGTAATTCTCCAGCCTCAGCCTCCCGAGTAGCTGGGACTACAGGTGCCCACCACCATGCCTGGCTAATTTTTGTATTTTTAGTAGAGACGGGGTTTCACCATGTTGGCCACGTTGGCCTCGAACCCCTGATCTCAAATGACCCACCCACCATGGCCTCCCAAAGCGGTGGGGTTACAGGTGTGAGCCACTGCGCCTGGCCAGCCAATAAACTTTGAACCAATGCACCCTCCTGAGTTGTCTCAGCCTTCACAGCACTCTGCAAAGGTGGAGAAACTTAAGAGTGGGGAAACAATGTTCAGGGTTTCTCAGTGTTCAGAAGAACACGGGTCCCAGGCTGCTTCTGCCATGAACAAATACTCATGATATTTTAAGTAAAAATACTACAAATAGTATGCATTACTTGATGCCAATTTTTGAAAAATTGGTGGATAAGCACAAACAAATTGGAAAGATATCCAAAAGCATTCACGGTGATTTTTCTCTAGGTCATTAGATGGTTGCATTTTCCTAATTTTTGCAGTGATTATGTATTGCTTTCATAATCAGGCAAAAACATCAGAGTTAGAAAAAATATACAATGAAAAAGAAAAATCGATGCCTTATCAAGTCATGAACAAAAACCCAAAAATGTTGAAAGGAACGGCACCAAACCATCCAAAGGAATTACCTTTGGCCAGAAGTTTTAGGTTAATTTTGGCTCTTTTTTACTTTCCTTCTCTCCCTTATTTTTCATAAAAACGTGTTATTTCTATGGTGAAAACCACATACAGATTTTCATATTCTGAAAATGAATGGAGGCAAGACGGTCAATGGACACTCACCTCATTGTCTGTCTTCTGGGAGAGCAAGCGTCTCTCATTCAGAATCATCCAAAGTGCAGCCAGGAGCATCACGGTTCCATGACCACAGTCTCCAAACATCACAGCGAACAGGAAGGGGAAAGTGATGATGGTGTAGGGGGCTGCGGAGGGGAGACACACAACGCCTGAGGCCTCAGCATAGCCTCGGGGCCCCCATCTCAGATTCCCTGCCACAGCTCCACGATTTGCATGCGGGTTTCCTTAAGCCTTTCTGGTTGTCTTTTCTCACCATCCCTACCTGACACATGCTTAGCTGCCACATAAATGAGTGCATCTGTTTCCAGGCATTCTGTTTTTCAATTTTTTTTGAAAGAGGGTCTCGCTCTGTCACCCAGGCTGGAGTGCAGTGGCACAATCATGGCTCACTGCAACCTCCACCTCCTGGGCTCAAGTGATCCTCCCACCTCAGCCTCTTGAGTAGCTGGAACTACAGATGTGTGCCACCATGCCTAACTAATTTTTAAAATTTTCTATAGAGATAAGGTCTCGCTATATTGCCCAGGCTGGTCTCGAACTCCTGGTTTCAAGCAATCCTCCCACCTCGGCCTCCCAAAGTGTTGGGATTATGGGCATGAGCCACTGCGCCCAGCCTATGAGTAGGCATTCTTATTCCCCACTTTACAGATGTGCTGAGGCTTAGAGAAGCTAAGTGACTTGTCAAAAATCACAAAGTCAAAAAAAAAAAAAAAAGAAAAAATCACAAAGTTTGATGGAACACAAGATCAGCTTTCTCTCTCTAGGTGCTTTCTATACTCTTCTCCACACCCATCTTTTGTCTGTTTCTCCACCATTCACATGCACCACACACCACCAGCAGTTTGCTCGCAGGGACCCTCAACCCAGGAGGCCCCTGCATTACAGGCCACAAATTCGACTGGGCCTCAGGCTGGAGAAGAACAATCACCATGCACTGCTTGGATAAAGGGTATCTGTATCTGGTCTATCCTTTCATTTTATTTTATTTTATCTATTTTTTGAGACAGGATCTCGCTCTGTCAGCAAGGCTAGAGTGCAGTGGTGCAGTCTCAGCTCACTGCAATCTCCGCCTCCTGGATTCAAGCGATTCTCCTGCCTCTGCCTCCTGAGTAGCTGGGATTACAGCTGCCTGCCACCATGCCCTGCTAATTTTTGTATTTTTAGTAGAAACAGGGTTTTGCCATGTTGGTCAAGCTGGTCTCGAACTCCTGACCTCAAGCGATCCACCTCCTCCGCCTCCCAAAGTGCCGGGATTACAGGCGTGAGCCACCAAACCCAGCCTACACCTTTATTTTATTAACCAAGGTAGCAAGATTCCACAGCTTAGGACACCAAGAATCGAGTCTTCTAAGTTCTGTGTACTGGTGTCTTTCCCACACAATAACTACAGGACTGTGAAGATGCCAAGGTATGGCCCTCATTGTATTGGTGAAGGAAATGAACACTGACTTCGGCTGCCTGATGAGGTTGCAGTTTAAGGGTGCACAGGTGAAGACAAAGAACAACTCTTTCACCAATCGGCATTTATAGACGACACCACAGGGTATTAGGAAACCAAGGAGGATTTTAGGAATCCTACTACTTGCCCCTACTATCCTACTTATTCCTCCGATTCCCACAGCTACTACCCTAGCCCCAAGCCTCACAGTTTTAACAAGTTCACCTCCTCGGTCACCTCAGGGGTCCATCTTACCAGTTTTCACTTTCAAGCTACCCAGTCATGCAGTTCATCGGATCTTTACCTGGGTTTATCTCCCGGTAGCTGCCGACACCATAGGCATCAACAATATTCTGGAAGCCAGCTGTGAATTTATTGGTCCTGTTAAATGTGGGAGGGGCTGTTTTAGATTGCACTGTGGTCATGATGGGGGCCATGGAGGAGCCACTTAGTTCCTGGAAAAAAAAAAAAAAAAAGCGACAAAGATGTAAGGAGAAGAGTCTTGGGCTGGGTGTCAGCACAAAGGTCACAGTCCCAGCTCCTGCTGTCCCTCACTGAGCGAACTTGGGGCAATCTCTTGATCTCTCTGAGACTCACGACCTTATGTGTAGAGAGTTAATACCTTTCCAATATTTATACAATTCATCTCATGGGAGGGCTGTCAAGAGAACTGAGTCCCTCTGGAGTCTCTGACAATCTCCTGTCACCTACTGCTGTAAATGCGAATGTTATGACTCCTGGCCCTCTATGCTTTCCTCCTCTCCACTTTCTCAATTCATCCCCCTCTTCCAAATGGCTCTGACCCTTCCCCAATTTTTTCCTAATTGCCTGCTTAGACTTTCAAACTCCAGTGTGTCACCAACGCCACAAAATCCAGGAGCCTAATCCTGAATTCATCAACTCTCCACAAAGCCAGGTCCCCTCCACAAACTCCCTGCCCCTTCAGCAGAGCCTCCATTCTCCCAGATTCCTAGAATCTTGGAATCATGGATTTGTCCCTTCTCTGGTTTCAGTCAGTCGATCACCCAGCAAAGCTTGCTAATTATCCCTTCGGAATCTTTCCTCCGATTCCCACAGCTATCACCCTAGCTCCAAGCCTCAGCATCTCTGCCAGCCTCTCCCCTGTCCGTTTATCTAACACCCAGATTGCTCAAGCACTCTTTTAATAAAACAAACAAAAAGCACTATTTTACTCATGTTACTCTCCTGCTTTAAAATCTTCAAAGGCTGCCTATCGCCTAAAGAATGAAATCAAAACTCTTTAGTCTTGTGATCAAGACTTAACAATATGCCTTAATCTTCCATTCACACCTTCACCCCTCCCCACGCTTCCCCATGGAAACCGGCCATGTCTACACTAGCCACCTCTCTTCTCCACTTGCTCAGGTCTTTTTTCTTTTTCTTTTTTTTTTCTTCCTGAGACAGGAAGTCCCAGGCTGGAGTGCAGTAACATGATCATAGCTCACTACAGCCTCAAACTTCTGGGCTCAAGTGATCCTCCCGCCACAGCTTCCTGAGTAGCTGGGACTACAACCATACAATGCTATGTTACGCAGGCTGGTCTTGAACTCCTAGGCTCAAATGATCCTCCCACTTCAGCCTCCCAAAGTGCTGGTATTACAGGCGTGAGCCACTGCATCCATTCTACCTACTCGAGTCTTGACAATTCCAAGTGCTCCCTGTCCAGGAACCGTACAGCCACCGCACACCCAACAGCACTTGCCACATGCACACCCAGTGGGATCTGACACCAGCTGGACGAGTGCTCACGGTCCCAGCTTCAATCCTCCTCTGCCTTCAGGAGGCCCCACCTCCCTTCACCTGCTCCCCGGCCAGCCTCCCAGCGCTCTGCGCATGCATCACTTCCTCCAGGACGCACCCCCGCCCTGCTCAGCCGGGTTGAAATGCTTTTTAAGTGCCCCATTTAGGTGGTTTTTGGACCATGATGTGGGGACATCGACTGTTATGAGGAACAGTTTCTGTATTCAAACCCTGCCTCCTGGCTATAGGACTGTAGTCAGGTTACTTCTACTTTCTGTGCCTCCATTTCTTTATCTGTACGAAGGGGATAAAGAAAGCTCCCACCTTCTAACCCATTCCTACTGCAAGGCCTTTACTTCAGATCCCTCCGCCTGAAAAACCCTTCCTCCCACACCCAACCTTCCCATGCTATCAATGCCGCCTGCTCAGAGAGGGTTTCTTCAGATACCACGAGATCTGCCGTCACCAGATATGCCACCCAGCTAGTTCCCCATCGGCCGAACCAGCTGCATGCCACCCACTCCTCAACCTAACAGTTTCACTCTTCCCACCCCGTGAAATTATTCAAACAAGCTAATCACATCCTTCTGCAAGAACCAGAGGTCACCTCACCCTCGTTCACTGCAGAGCCTGCCTCCCACCGGCCCTGCTGGTTCACTCTGCTCCCAAACGCAGTTCCCGAGGGCAAGCCCTGTGTGGCCCGCATGGCGTGCGGTGTCCTTCTCCCCTGGGCTCTGAAGACGAGTGACTAAAAACAGCTGTCAAGCCTGTCTGTCCAGTGTCGGGGTAATGTGTTCGGCCATCTTGTACTATTTAGGGCAGGAGGGGGTCCCTCCTTCAATGGGGTGAATAACGGTGATCAGAACAAGCCCTCCTCTCCATCCCGCCCCTCGCCATCCCCTGCTTGGTTTCCTGCCCACCACTCATCACTGCCTGAAATCTCATTAGTCACGGACGTGCCTCCGTGTCCCTTTCTAGAATGTCTATCAAAGCAGGGTCTTGGCCTGCCAGTGTGTAAGCCCTAGATCCGTTCCTAGTACACAGGGAATGTCTAAGGAATGAATGGAGGGAGCGGTGAGAACTCAACAAGGACAGAGTGCTTAGCCATCGCGGACACACCGCAAGCAATCTACATATTTTGGCTCTTATTATAGGTGCTTGGTTATTCATCTTTCTAGCTAGACTATAACCTCCATGAGGTAACAGGTGGTATCTACAGTCTAGCAGAGTGGAGCTGGGCATGGTGGCGCGTGCCTGTAGTCCTAGCCACTTGGGAGGCTGAGACAGGAGGATCACCTGAGCCCAGGAGTTTGAGGCTGTAGGGCAGTATGCCCGTGCCTGTGAACAGCCCTGCACTCCAGCCTGGGTGTCATAGCGAGATCCCCGCCTTTAATAAGAAAAAAAGACAAAATCCCCCCAAAACGATAGTCTAGCTGAGAGATTGGCCCATTAATGCTCAGTATGGCCGGGTGTGATGTCTCACACCTGTAATCTCAGCAGTTTGGGAGATCGAGGCAGGCGAATCACCTGAGGTCAGGAGTTTAAGACCAGCCCAGCCAACATGGTGAAACCCCGTCTCTACTAAAAATACAAAAATTTGCTGGACATGGTAGGGCGCACCTGTAACCCCAGCTACTCGGGAGGCTGAGGCAGGAGAATCACTTGAACCCGGGAGGCAGAGATTGCAGCGAGCCGAGACTGTGCCACTGCACAACAGCCTGGGCTACAGAGCGAGATTCTACTTAAAAAAAAAAAAAAAAAAGCTCAATACATACTCACAAAAGGTCAAAAAATGGTGAACAACTGTCAAACACTGAAAAGACAAAGGAATTTCTTTTATGTCCTCGAGTGGGGTTGATAACTGAAGACACAAAGATGAAGGAAGCAATCCTACCACCAAGTCACTTGAGTTCATGTCGCCCATGAGGCCCACACCCTCTGAGAGCCCAGCAGAGGGGCTGACTCATCGGACCCCTCCTGGCTCCACCTGCCACGCACCATGCCTTGCTCCAGTGCCCTCTTGATACGTGTGGCATCTGCCACCGGGAACCAGATCTCGGCGATGACACACTGCTGGGTGACGTCGATGTTGCACATGTTCAGGATGTGGTAGACAGCTTTCATCTTTTGCACCTTGATGAGCCAGGAGTGCCAGTTGGCAGCGGCTTCCTGCAGCAGGCGCTGGCGGTGAGACTCTGTTTGTGTTATGACCTATACAAAAAACAACACACAGGAAAACAGAGAACCTTCACAGAGCTGTTTGACAAGGTGCCAAAAATGGAGTGCCACAGGCCACAGCAGCTTCCTCTGCTCTGAGCGGGCTCCTTTGACCTGTGGCGGTCACCTGGCCTTGAACTCTCCTGAGCAGTTTATCTCCCCCGCTAGAGGCTAAAACCCTTAGGCAGAGATTGTATCTTCCTTTTCTTCTAAATTCCTCATTGTCCTATTGTTATGGGTTGAATTGTCCACATAAAAGAGTCCTAAACTCTGATACCTGTGAATATGGCCTTTTTGGAAAGAGGGTCTTCGCAGATGGAATCAGGTTAAGAAGAGGTCATACTGGATTTGAATGGGCCCTAATCCCATATGACCACTGTCCTGATAAGAAACGTAGACACAGAGGCACACAGGAAAGAACACCACGTGACAACAGAGGCAGAGAAGTAGGCACCTGCAAGCCAAGGAATGCGGAGGACGGCCCGCAGCACCAGAGCTGGGGAGAGGCAAGGAGGGGGCCCCCTTCAGGTCTTCCGAGGGAGCACGGCCCTGCTGACGCCTTGATTTCAGACCTCTGGCCTCCAGAACCGCGACAGAATAAATCTCTATTGTGTTATGCCACCCAGTTTGCTGTAATTTGTTATAGCAACCCTAAGAGATTACTACATCTACCACAACCCTTTATATACATAAT
The DNA here is from genome assembly GCF_029281585.2 of Gorilla gorilla gorilla. NCBI lineage: Eukaryota > Metazoa > Chordata > Mammalia > Primates > Hominidae > Gorilla > Gorilla gorilla. The sequence goes on from NC_073230.2 coordinate 147,860,421, forward strand.
CCCTCCAATAAATGACAAGTGAATGAATGAAGGAATGAATGGACAATTGGGCCCACACAGAATTTATTTAATGGAAATCATTTTTATGTTTTGATGATACAACAAACAGGGTAATCTTTTTCAGCACACATGGCCTCTGTAAGAGACACACTGTAAGAGAGACATAGTGGCTGTAAGATTAATGAGAGCCATGAGGCCACCGAAGTGTCTCACAAGCCCAATACTACCTGTCACTTAGCAATATAATGCCACCTGGCCTGGGGATTTCCAGGAGACAAGAGCACCTCAGCACAGAGGTGACTTTCAGAAACCTCAAAGAGCACAGCCCGAATTAAATGCCTCAGCATCAGACAGTGTCTAAGATTCATCTCTGGCAGAGACTGAACCAAAGGAGAAAGCTGCCCCTGCAGAAGCTGCTCAGCTGGGATCACCCGAAGCCCTCGACACAGCAGCAACCCATCATACTAAATGTAAGTACACATCTAGCAGAATTTCTTTTCCATTCTCCTCATGACGTTTTCATAAAATCAAGCATGGAGTATTGGGGGGAAAGGACTTCAATGGCTTCGGGGAAACAGTGTTGCTGACAAGTGACAAAGAAGTAATGGAGGGGATTAAAAAATTAAACACAGGCCAGGCGCAGTGGCTCACGCCTGTAATCCCAGCCCTTTGGGAGGATGAGGTGGGTGGATCACCTGAGGTGGGGAGTTTGAGACCAGCCTGACCGACATGGAGAAACCCCATCTCTACTAAAAATACAAAATTAGCCAGGCATGGTGGCGCATGCCTGTAATCCCAGCTACTCGGAAGGTTGAGTCAGGAGAATCACTTGAACCCGGGAGGCGGAGGTTGCGGTGAGCCGAGATTGCGCCACTGCACTCCAGCCTGGGCAACAAGAGCAAAACTCCATCTCAAAAAAAAAAAAAAAAAAAAAAAAAAATTAAACACAGGTTTTCTGGAAAAGTAAAGTTGTCTGCTAGCCTAAGGGTTTTGAAAGATGCACATATCTAATTTCTTAACATACTTGTCCAGAATCTAAAACTGAGTTGACTTCTACCACAGCCACATGCAGCTACTAAATTTTATTTATTTTATTTCCTTTTATTTTATTTTGAGATGGAGTCTCGCTTTGTTGCCCAGGCTGGAGTGCAGTGGCGCGATCTTGGCTCCCTGAAACCTTTGCCTCTCAGGTTCAAACGATTCTCCTGCCTCAGCCTCCCGAGTAGCTGAGACTAGACTACAGGTGACTGCCACCACGCCTGACTAATTTTTATATTTTTAGTAGAGATGGGGTTTCACCAGTTTGGTCAGGCTGGTCTTGAACTCCTGAACTCAAGTGATCCACCCACCTCAGCTTCCCAAAGTGCTGGGATTATAGGCATGAGCCACCGCACCCAGCCCTAAAATTTAAATTGAATTAAAATTAAAAATAAAAACTAAATGACTTAGTGGCACTAGCCATGTTTCAAGGGCTCAATAGCCACACGTGGCTCATGACTGCAGCGTTGGACAGCACAGGACACATGAACCTTCCATCATAACCGAAAGTTCTATTGAACTCTAGCACTGATGAGAGTCTGCCAGCGAGGGAGGCCCAGCTGTTTTCAGTGATTACTTTCAAAGCTGCTGTGATTGAAGAAAGAGTTCTGATCATAAGTGTGTTGAGTGACCCTGGGTGGTGACAGACTTTACAAAGAAAATGAGTTTGGGATGAATGAATGTTCACATGGTGAAACTAGACTCACTGTTTTTACAGAATTAACCCATCAGCTTAAGCAACCGGGCAATTCAGTGGGAAAATAATCAGTCAAACTGGTTGTTCAACTTAATTGGCTGGGTGGTTGTATCATAGATTCCGTCTAGGCCGAGGCTGGCAATAAAGGGTGCCTTTTATCAGATCGGGGTGGCCACCTGAAGGCTGACTAGGGCTGTGGTCAAATCTGACCCTGGGCAAAGCATTCTTAAGACACAGCTTCGTTCCCTCTAGCTTATCGAACAGTTTCCCAATTGTGAAATCTTCCACAGGCACAACCAGAAAGGCATAGCCAGCATTCCAGCCAGCCTCCCAGCAAGGGCCCTGGGGGGCAGGGCTTGTATGAAAACAGCAGGGGCAGCCCTCCTGCAGCTGCCATCAGACCATGCGCCCAAACCCCTCACTCACGGTGATTAAATCTTCCAGCCTCACATTGACGCTCTCCAACATCTCTCTGCGCTCCACCGCAGGCTCTGGGCAAGGGTAGACAGTGGCTCGAAACCTGTGTTTAATATATTCCAAAGGAAACAGGTGAGTTCTTGCTGCAAAGCATTCTGCATCCCCTTTTCTGCTAAGACATCATTTGCTGACTTTAGTTAGATGGCCAACCTGTCCTAGAATAACTGCGTCTTTGGCCACTGGAAAAGGAGTCCCAGTCATAAGGGTTCCCAGTACGTCACTTGTGCTGTGAATTGAGGCTGCAGTTCTGTTATATGAATAAGCTTCATTCAAACCATAAAACCTGTGAGTTGCTGGGTAAATAAGACTGCAAGCTGGGCTTGCCCCTTCCTAAGAATCTATTAATGTATTAATATCCTCTGCACTGAGTCATTTCTGCTTCTATGGAGCTACATGTAACACGATTCTGTAAAATCCAAAACAAGTTAGCCATGCAGTTGGATTACTCTGGAGCAGCTGATGAAAAGTCTCAGATGGAATAGATTGAAATGGGGAACATGTCCACTTTTAGTTACCCTCACATTTTGCATATTCAAATTCTCCCTATTCATATTCTCACAACTATTAAAAATCAGTTGGGGCTGACTTTTATGTGAGAAAGTTATTCTAAAGCCTTACCGACCTCTAGAAGCCACAGTCGTGTGCATTTGGCATTGCACATCTCTTTATCTAATCCTGGCCCAAATCACTGAAGAAAGAGCCATTCACTCCCTCTTACCCATCACAGATCTTCTTGATTTTCTGCCTGAGCTGCTCTCCTTGGTAAAATATGATGAATATGTTCTTCTGAATTTCTTCTTTCTGGAAAATCAGAATAAGTTAAAAAAGGGGGGGGGGGTTCTTTCTGGTTAAAACATAATAGAGAGAAATGTAAAGTCCTGTTTTTAGGCTTACACAATTCATAAATTTAAAACTGGGAAACTGTAACTTTCCTAGTTCATCTAAGTTCATAGCTCACAGTTGAGAGCAAGGCCATCCAGGACCTCACAGAGGCTAATGCAGCCTTAAGGTGACAGGCTCCCTGTTCCCGATGCTGGCTGGACCACAGCCAGACCTTATATTCAGCTCTAAGCCACATTTAAGAGATATGATAATAAACAAGAAACCATTCAGAAGAGAATATTGCGAGGCTTAAAACGAAGACAGCTGGCTGATAAACTGGCTCACCAGAGTTAATTAACACACAACACCGACATTTTGGGGATGAGTAGGTGTTTTATATTTAACAAAGGTAAAGCCATGCCCAATTTTTGACTCATACATACAGTTGCTCAGATTTTTTGACTCACACAGTTGCTTGTGTGCCATAAGACTGCTGCTTAAATCGCACTTGTCAAGTCCAAGTTGGACAATTCACAAGAAAGGAAGATGTGTTCCACAAGCAGACATGCAAATGTTTAACTCTTACTGTAAGCAAAGAAATATGAGCTGAAACAATGCATTCTTCCAATCTTATTTAGTTTGAGGGGGTAAAGGTAAAATGACAAAACCCAGACCGGGTGCAGTAGCTCACACCTGTAATTCCAGCACTTTGGGAGGCTAAGGCGGGTGGATGGCTTGAGCCCAGGGGTTCAAGACCGGCCTGGGCAACATGGTAAAACCCCATCTCTACAAAAAATACAAGAATTAGCTGAGTGTGGTGGTGCTCACCTGTGGTCCCAGCTACCAGGAAGGCTGAGGTTGGAGGATTGTTTGAGCCCAGGAAGTCGAGGCTGCAGTGAGCCATGATCATACTACTGCACTCCAACCTGGGTGACAGAGTGAGACCCTGTCTCAAAAAAACCCCCAGAAAACAAAAACAAAAACTATTGTTGGAAAAGTTATGACAAATCCAATAGACTCATCACATACTACTCAAGGCACTGGAATCAGAAAAGTCACTGAAAGGCCATTTGTCGGGACCTATCGGGTGTCATTAAAATGCCCACACCCTTTAAGCCAGCAATCCTATTTTCCTTGAACTTGTTTATTATGAAAGTAATTCAAAAGCAAATAAAAATTCACACGCATAAAGATGCTCATCATGGTGTCTACATTCTGGAGAAAAATTAGAAATAAAGTGTCCAAAATAGATAGTCAATGTCACATCAACTCAGTGGACACATTAGACATTCCTTAAAAATACTATCAAAATGAATCCTGTCTTTGGCATTTCCTTACGGGAGCAAGTGGCGGTGTTTCAGGATTTTCAGAGCTGCTGCGTTACATTATTTCCAAAAGGTTTCTCTACCCGTGGAGTCTACCCTGGTCCTTTTCTGAGTCTCTTAAATTTTCTTTTCTCCTGATCCACCAGAATCAGGAATCCGCTCTAATCTCATGACTTCCCTTTCGTGACCTTCGGCGTCCACGCTCATCTTTTTCCAGATGCTTTTACTTTCTCTCCCACCATGACTGTCACATGTCAAAACAGGATTATAAAAAGTGATGATTTAATGTCAAATTTAAAAATGATCTTTACAAAGGATGCACAGTAATATGGGGAGGGATCTCGTATTAGGTAAAACAAAGAAAAGAAAAAAATTATTTCCATGTATACTACAATCATATAAAATTATACCTGTCTACGGCTATAGAGAGAAATAGTACAAGAGGCAAAATACAAATGAAGACATTAGAGTGATAGGGTTTCTCATTTTTTTCATAATCTTTCTTATTTTAAATTTCATTTATTTTAAAGTTGTTTTTCATCAAAATGAATTTCGTTGTTTTTTCTTTAAAATTAATTCTTTTAGCCTCTAATCTGAAAAAGATTATAGACGCTCAGAAATAAGCCTAGCTTCTGGGAATTAAAGGGTAAGTGGATTAAATACAAACTGGAAGGTGAGACAGCAACATCCGACAGAATTCACAGCAACAACTGTATGGCACTAAGGGCTGAGCCCCCTTGAAGCCTTGTTGTTTGAAGTGTGGGATCTATTGGCAAATACATCATCAGCATTCTCTGGGAGTTTTAAGAACTGCAGAATCTCAGGCTCCACTCAGACCCACTGACTCAGAATTTTTTTTTTTTTTTTTTTTTTGAGGGAGTCTTGCTCTGTCACCCAGGCTGGAGTGCAGTGGCACAATCTCAGCTCACTGCAACCTCCGCCTCTTGGGTACCAGTGATTCTCCTGCCTCGGCCTCGCAAGTAGCTGGGACTACAGGTGTGCGCCACCACTCCTGGCTAATTTTTTTATTTTTAGTAGAGACAGAGCTTCACCATGTTGGCCAGGATGGTCTCAAACTCCTGACTTCAGGTGATCTGCCTGCCTCGGCCTCCCAAAGTGCTGGGATTACAGGCATGAGCCACCATGCCCAGCCTATTTTTTTTTTTTTTTTTTTTTTTGAGATAGGGTCTCACTCTGTTCCCCAGGCTGGAGTGCAGTGGTGTGATCATAGCTCACTGCAGCCTTGACCTCCTGGGCTCAAGTTGTCCTCCCACCTCAGCCTCCTAAGTAGTTGGGACTACCGGTGTGTGCCACCACACTTGGTTAACTTTTTTTTGTAGAGATGTTTTCTTGCTATGTTGCCCAGGCTGGTCTCAATCCCCTGACCTCAAACAATCCTCCCACCTTGGGCTCCCAAAGCGCTGAGATTACAGGCATAAGCCACCATGCCTGGCGTGGAATTTGCATTTTAACAAGATCCCCGGGTGACCTCTATGCTCGCGTGCACATTGAAGCTTGAGAAGCTGACCTCAATCAGTTCTCAGTTCTTTAAGACACAGCTGCCGCCTAGGATAGTACTAGTATAACTAAGTTCTAGAGAAAAGTATAGCTATGTCTCTGGGAAGAATAAACCAATTATGAGGTGTTGACAAGAATCAGTCCTTGAACTGACCTTTCAAATATATATTTTTAAAAAGGAACAAAGTAAAAGGGAAGGAAAAAAAGGAGAAAAAAAGGAAATAGATATTAGTCTCATCAAACTAAAGATCCCCCATGTTTTGGGAGAATGAAGTGCTTCTGCTGAGGGCTATGGGAAGTCTCAGAGAAAGTTTTTGCAGCCCAAGTTTCCCACCGTGACAGGATCCTCCAGAGGGGCGTCCATCTCACTGAACTTCAAGTACACGTTTCCTCGGCAGATTCGCCACAGTAACCGCTCAAAGGAAGCCATCCTCTCCCTGTTGATCACACCGGCTATGAACCTAGGCAGCCAGAAGGGAAGACATTCCTTAGGCACAGGGATTGGGATGCAGAGAGAAGGCCCTATAGGACGTGAAGACACACCATGAAAGGAAGGGCCATTCACTCTGTGAGCAGGAGGGACCCCGACACAGCTCTACCGACAGGAGTCCCAAGGCCACCCCGCATCCAACCCCGACTTGCCCCAAGTCCCTTTGACCTTCTGTTTTCTTTGGTATCTTGAAATATCCTTAATCGTTCCAATACTATATCGTCACTAATTGCAATTAAGAATATGGTAGAATGGCCGGGCGCCGTGGCTCACACCTGTAATCCCAGCACTTTGGGAGGCCGAGGCGGGCGGATCACCTGAGGTCAGGAGTTCGAGACCAGCCTGGCCAACATGGTGAAACCCCATCTCTACTAAAAATACAAAATAAGCCACACCTGGTGGCATGCACCTATAGTCCCAGCTACTCAGGAGGCTGAGGTAGGAAAATCACTTGAACCTGGGAGGCGGAGGTTGCAGTGAGCCAAGATTGTGCCATTGCACTCCAGCCTGGGCAGAGAAGAGTGAAACTCTGTCTCAAAAAAAAAAAAAAAAAAGAGAATATGATAGACCATTCATCATGCATTGTAGCTAATGATAGCAAATATTCAACAGTGGTCTCTATGCATTTTTACAAAAATATTTTAATACTAAGAGGGAAAAATACATTGATGTCTACATATATCTGTTTTTTCCATTATCCAAGCATGTAGATAACTGCTGACCCAAACTTCTCATGTTAGCCAGTGACTTTCACTGGCTTATTACTTTAAATGTTCATTGATCCTGTATTACTTTCTGATCAAATATTTCCAATAAATATTTTTATTTGCATTTCAAATTCAATGCCTAGTGCCTCAAATATCAGGCCCTCAAATATTTATTGAATAAAAAATCATAAATCCCAAACTCACAATTTTCAGAAATGCTTTAAAATGCATCAATTTCACTTAGGCACTGTACAAAATCCTACCATTTTGAATTGCCACATTATTTTCATGGCTACAACACATCATATCACTGCTTCTTGGAAATAACTTGATTGCATAACTATCCCATTTCTTTTTTTTATTAAAAAAATTTTTTTTGTAGACACAGAGTCTTGCTATGTTGCTCAGGCTGATCTCAAACTCCTGGCCTCAAGTGATCCTCCTGCCTCAGCTTCCCAAAGTGCTGGGATTACAGGCATAAGCCACCACATCTGACCCCCATTTCTAATTACATTTAAAAATGTATCCCGGGCAACACAGTGAGGCCTTGTCTCTACTAAAAATTTTTTTAAAAATTAGCCTGGCATTGTGCCTGTGGTCCAGCTACTCACGAGGCAGAGGTAGGAAGATCACTTGAGCCCGAGAGGTCAAGGCTGCAGTGAGCTATGATTGCACTTCTGCACTCCAGCCTGGGCAACAGAGTGAGACCCCGTGTCAAAAAAAACACAAAAATTCAGGCCAGGTGCGGTGGATCACACCTGTAATCCCAGCACTTTGGGAGGCCGAGGCAGGCAGATCATGAGGTCAGGAGATCGAGACCATCCTGCCTAACATGGTGAAACCCCGTCTCTACTAAAAACACTAAAAAATTAACCGGGTGTGGTGGCAGGCGCCTGTAGTCCCAGCTACTCGGCTGAGGCAGGAGAATGGCGTGAACCTGGGAGGCGGAGTTTGCAGTGAGTCGAGATCAGGCCACTGCACTCCAGCCTGGGTGACAGAGCAAGACTCTGTTTCCAAAAAAAAAAAAAAATTCAAACTCCAAATGCATTTTATTATAAAAGTAATATTTTATTTTATTTTTTTGAGCTGGAGTCTTGCTCTGTCACCCAGGCTAGAGTGCAGTAGCACGATCTTGGCTCACTGCAACCTCTACTTCCAGGGTTCAAGTGATTCTCCTGCCTCAACTTCCTGAGTAACTGGTATTACAGGCACGTGCGACCATGCCTGGCTAATTTTGTATTTTTAGTAGAGATTGGGGTTTCACTATGTTGGCCAGGCTGGTTTCAAACTCCTGACCTCAAGTGATCCACCCACCTCAGCCTCCCAAAGTGCTGGGATTACAGGTGTGAGCCACCACGCCTGGCCCCCAAAATAGTACTTTAAAGAGAAAGGAAAAACGTAAGTCCCCATAGCCTTGTTCCAACGCCAGGGAAGAGTTGTGATAACCCGTCTGAACAATGATCCCCACAGCTTCCCATGGGGGAGCAATATAAACATTGCAGTCTTCAGGCTCAAGGAGGTCAGCATCGCCACTAACAAGAAGCTGACACCACTTCCGACTCCACCAACCTAGTAAGTTACATATGGGTCTATCCCTTGGCAGAGGCTTTGCATCCATGGGAAACAGTCCCCATTCCAATGGCTATTTGTTCACCCATTCATTCACTCACTCAGAAATCACTCGCCAGGACCAGGGACCCATCTACACACAAGAGTTACACTAACCCCAACTTTCCGGTCATATATGCAGGCACCGCTTTCAACTCCAGGAGGCCAGAAGTGTCCTCAGTAAAGAAATCATCGGCTAAACTGGTTTCCGTCTGAAAGTCAAAGCACTATGATTTTCATTTAAATATATTTAGGGAAACTCAAAAGGCACCTACACTTCAAGATTTTCTCTGGTTTTAGCGAAGCTTTAATTTTCCACAAAAAGTTAACAGAAGTCAGAAAACAGAGTGCTCCTGGCCAGATCAAAAAGCTTCCCTGGTCTTTTCCTACCAAAACCCTAAAACTTCTCAAACCAACTGCTGTGCTTGGTTCTGACTTCTCCTTCTGCCTGAGCCATTTTCAGCACATACATTTTACTGAGCACCATGATATTTTTCCCTTCAATTCAACCAGCACTACAATTATTCCACCCAAAATACTCCCCCGCCCTCACCAATGGCCTAGCCGTGGAACAGAAACAGAGTGATTTACTCAGATCCCAGGCCAGCCAGTTTCCAAAATGGAAATTTGAGGTTCTGAGGAATGGGCCCTTTAGTAAATCATCCCCATGTGACCACCTCAAAGAAGTCTTGGGTTTTCTTCAGGAGGTATTTCAGTTCTGTCAGTTCTAGGAAGCTTTGTTTCAAGGCCTGCTGGTTCTGGTTGGCTTCCTGTAACTCTCCTTCCAGTTTTTCTAGAACAGTCTATGCAGGAAGGAAAAAGAAGGTAAGCCAACAGAAAGTGCTGACATTCCTGAAATACATTACCCACAACAGATGACTAAAAAAAATCAAAGGAATCAGCACATAACATGATTGCAGACCCTAATACACATACATACAGACACACACAGACACACACACACACACACAGACACACACACACACACACGTGCATGCTCTCTTAAGAGTTCCATCACCAAACGAGAGGATTAGGAAGTACTTGGAGGAGTGGATGGCCACTTCATGGAGAAGTTAAGACATTTTGGCAAATCATGCCTCTCCTCATTTAAAACACTAGGCCAGGCCGGGTGCGGTGGCTCATGCCTGTAATCCCAGCACTTTGGGAGGCCGAGATGTGCAGATCACTTGAGGTCAAGCGTTCAAGACCAGCCTGGTTAATGTGGTGAAACCCCATCTCTACTAAAAATAGAAAAATTAGCCAGGAATGGTGGCACACGCCTGTAATCCCAGCTACCCAGGAGGCCGAGGCAGGAGAGTTATTTGAACCTGGGAGGCAGAAGCTGTGGTGAGCCGAGATCGTGCCACTGCACTCTAGCCTGGGTGACAGAGCGAGACTCCATTTCAAAAAAATAAATAAATAACAATAAAAATAACTTCGGAAACATTAAATAATATGGAGTCTTAAAATAGAAAATGATGGGCCAGGCACGGTGGCTCATCCTGTAATCCCAGCACTTTGGGAGGCTGAGGCAAGTGGATCACTTGAGGTCAGGAGTTCAAGACCAGCCTGGCCAACATGGTGAAACCCTGTTTCTACTAAAAATACAGAAATTAGCCGGGCATGGTGGCACACGCCTGTAGTCCCACCTACTCTGGAGGCTGAGGCAGGAGAATCGCTTGAATCCGGGAGGCAGAGGTTACAGTGAGCAGAGGTCGCACCACTGCACTCCCACCTGGGAGACAAAGCTTTTTTTCAGACTCTGTCTCAAAAAATATATATATATATTATATATGTATATATATACACACACACACGTATGTATATATGTATATGTATATAATATATATGAAATTGATGAAATAGCAAGTTGCAGAAGAATAAACAATATAGTTCCATTTAGAGAAAATTTTTTAACATGTAAACCTATACCATATGTTATTTAGAAAAATAAATATGTAATAAAACTATGAAAAAATAAAGAAAAATACAAAAGTTAGGATAAGATGATCTCGAAGGGAAGAGGGGAAAGGAGATGGAGGAGGGGTGAGGAGGGGCACACAGGTTTTTATGAATGCCCCTGTGGGTACCGTTATCTTACACAGGGCGACAGACACATGGTGCCCCTGTGGGTACCGTTATCTTACACAGGGCGACAGACACATGGTGCCCCTGTGGGTACCGTTATCTTACACAGGGCGACAGACACATGGTGCCCCTGTGGGTACCGTTATCTTACACAGGGCGACAGACACATGGTGTGTGCTGATCCTTACTTTTTATACCTTACATGTTTTATAAAAATTCTACTAATTCAATTTAATGTTTAACAAAAACAATAACAAATCCACACTGAAACAGACAGGAGTGAAACTACAGAACAAAGATAAAACTTTAAAGGCTGTCAGGGAAAAAAAGGACATATATCCACAAAGGGGTGATAATTGAACCAGTAGCAAATATTATGAGAAAAATTAGTGAATATGTGCCTTGAAGTGTTAAGTGTAACTGTCATCTGTAGCTTGCACACCAATCAGTAGTGGGGAAGGGTTGGCAGGTATTACAGAAAGACAGGAAAGGGAAGGGAAGTAAAAAACAAAAGGAATAATAACCGAAAAAGCCAGTGAATCAGAAATCACAATAAACGGAAATGGATTAAGGTCACCTATTAAAGAAGAAATTATCATGCTAGTTTTTAATCCATCTAAAAGACACTGTTAACAGAGTTTTTGTTTTTGTTTTTGTTTTTAAGACAAAGTCTCACTCTGTCGCCCAGACTGGAGTGCAGTGGCGTGATCTTGGCTCACTGCAAACTCCACCTCTCGGGTTCAAGTGATTCTCTTGCCTCAGCCTCCCAAGTAGCTGGGATTACAGGCATGTGCCACCAGGCCCGGCTAATTTTTTTGTATTTTTAGTAGAGATGGGGTTTCACCATGTTGGCCAGGCTAGTCTCAAACTCCTGACCTCAAGTGATCCACCCACCTCGGCCTCCCAAAGTGCTGGGATTACAGCCGTGAGCCACTGTGCCTGGCACAAAGATTTTTTTTTAAACAATAAAAAATGATAATCCTGTAAATGTTAGCTCTCCCTGAAATGCTTAGTATTAGACAAAATTGAATTACTATGGAAAATTTCAAACACACACAAGCAGCGTGAATCCTATCCGCCCATCATCCAGCTTCAGTTCCACTCCATTACCTCCCGTCTCAGAGAAAGCCATTACCCTGAATTTTGAACACTGAATATAATGACACAAAGTCGGGGGGAAAAGTAAATCTTCATTTCCCAATCATTTCCTCTATCCACTTAATGATGCCATAAAAATAATGCTGCTATTACTATACACAATGGATATATAATTACGTAAAAGTATAGCTGCATGAGAATAAAGCCTGAAAACAAGGAAAAGTCAGGTCAGTTTCTGCGGGGATGGTGGTTTTTTCCCTCCCCCCTGAATTAGTATTTCCTCTAGGACTGTTATAAAAGCCTCTTTAGAAACTCGACAAGGCAGGGGCCCAGAGCCATTGGTGTACTCTTGCCAAAGGATTCAACTCTCTAGCAATGTTGGGGGAACACAGCTAACTTCAGGATTAGTCAAATCAATCAGTCAACAAATCAATTCCAGTGAGCAATGAATGGTAAAAGATATTACTCTCCTACTTTTATGCTGGTGGTTTTTGTTTTTGTTTTTGAGAGAAGGTCTCACTCTGTTGCCCAGGCTAGGGTGCAGTGGTGTGAGCACAGCTTACCGCAGCCTCGACCTTCTGGTAGCCACTCTCCTGCCTTAGCCTCCCAAGTAGCTGGGACCACAGGTGCACACCACCATACCCAGCTGATTTTTTTTATTTTCTTGTAGAGACAGAGTCTCATTATGTTGGGCAGACTGGTCTCAAACTCCTGAGCTCAAGCAATCCTCCTGCCTTGGCCTCCCAAAGTGTTGGGATTACAGGCATGAGCCACCATGGCCAGCCCTGGTGCTGTTTTAATTTCATTTTTACAGCAAATAACATTCAGAAGAAAAAGTCTAAGGAAAGACTTGTGCACATCTAATTGCCCCTTATCTATTCCTACAAATGTATGAATGTAGAGCTTTAACACCTTGAAATATCATGTTATTATTATTATTATTATTTTTTGAGACACAGTCTCGCTCTGTCGCCCACGCTGGAGTGCAGTAGTGCGATCTCGGTTCCCTGCAACCTCCCTCTCCTGGGGTCAAACAATTCTCCTGCCTCAGCCTCTAGAGTAGCTGGGATTACAGGCATGCGCCACCCACGCCTGGCTAATATTTTTGTATTTTCAATAGAGATGGGGTTTCACCATGTTAGTCAGGCTGGTCTCGAACTCCTGACCTCAAGCAATACACCCGCCTTGGCTTCCCAAAGTGCTGGGATTACAGGCGTAAGCCACTGTGCTTGGCCTATCATGCCAGACATTTTTTTTTAAATCCATCTAAGAGACACCCTTACCAAAGAGATAAAAGATAAACGATATAGCCTAAAACAATAAATTTCCCCCAAAAATAAAAAGGGCTATCCACTCAAATTTTAGTTCCCCCCACCCAGAAAAGCTTATTAATATCAGTCAAGATTGAATCTTTTAAACTTAAAATGGTTAAACTTGAAAATGTGTGTGCCTTGGCATGGTTGAAGTCAGCCAAAACTAAACCCAGTTGGATGAATTCCTTTATTAAGGTACTACAGCCAACTCAGTTTGAAAACAAAAGCAGCACATGTTACCTGTTTAACAAAATCAAGACAGGCTCTATGCTTGTCAAGTTTCAGTGTAATATCAAAGAAGAATATCCATAATTATTTGAAAAGGCTATAAAATATTCCTCCCTTTTCCCACTGCTTATCTGTGTAAGGCTGGATTATCTTCCTCTACTTCAATAAAAACAGCACATCACCAACAGATTTAAAGTAGAAGCAGGTGTGAGAAACCAGCTGTCTTCTATTAGCCAAGCACTTTAAAAATTCACAAACAATGCCATCCTTCTCATGAAAGTGTTTTTGTCTTGGAAAAGACAGTCATTTTTCACTTAAAAAATGTTACCATGTAATGAGACATTATTGTTATTTTCAAGTGAATTAATACATAAATATTTTATATACTTTTCCATTTTAATTTGTAATACAGTAAAAAATCAATAAACAGGCCAGGCGAGGTGGCTCACGCCTGTAATCCCAGCACTTTGGGAGGCCAAGGTGGGTGGATCACCCCACGTCGAACAAGGAGTTCGAGACCAGCCTGGACAACATGGTGAAACCCCGTCTCTACTAAAAATACAAAAATTAGCTGGGCGTGGTAGCGCATGCCTGTAATCCCAGCTACTTGGGAGGCTAAGGCAGGAGAATCGCTTGAGCCTGGGAGGCAGAGGTTGCAGTGAGCCGAGATCACACCACTGCACTCCAGCCTGGGCAACAGAGCAAGACTCCATCTCAAAAAAATATGATAAGGTCCAAAATATTTTCTAGAAGATTTGACAATCTAATATTTCTATGTGAGTATCAACATTTATACTACTCATGCCTTTGAAATTTTCAAGAATTTGAGATTATCTTCAAAAAAAAAAAAAACCCAGCCAGAGAAAAGGCTCAGCTAGGTGAAGCCTTGCCTACCTGCCCATGCCCTGAATGAGCTGTTCCACTGCTGAGGATAAAATACCTGCTTTTTCAGTGAAGTCCCCCAGGGTCCTCCATGATCTGGCTCTGCCTACCTCTTCACTTCCTCTCCCAGCCCTGCCCCTCATCCCTGTCCCCACCATCTGCTCTATAAGCCCTTGGAGGGCACAGTCATGTTTATTTCTAAGCTACCTTGCACGTGGCAGGTATTCAGTGGTTTTTTTGTTTGTTTGTTTGTTTGTTTTTGAGATGGAGTCTCGCTCTGTCGCCCAGGCTGGAGTGCAGTGGCACAATCTCAGCTCACTGCAACCTCTGCGTCCCGGATTCAAGCGATTCTGGTGCCTCAGCCTCCCAAGTAGCTGGGATTACAGGCACCTACCACCACCCCCGGCTAATTTTTGTATATTTAGTAGAGACAGGGTTTCACCATGTTGGCCAGGCTGGTCTCGAACTCCTGACTTCGTGATCTGCCTGCCTCGGCCTCCCAAAGTGGTGGGACTGGGGTGAGCCACTGCACCCAGCTGGTATTCAGTGTTTTATAAAAGACTGAAGGGGAAGGAAATAGACAAGGAAAGGAAAGAGGGAGAGCCCCACCAGCTGAAATGTCCTTGAAAACTGCAGTCTTCTCCCAGTTGACCTACAGAAGCCAGTCAGAGAAGCAGCTTCCATCTGGAGTGAGTGCAACTCATCAGCTGCTTCCCACCAGAGAATTAGAAAACATCCCATTATGCCCACACTCAGCCCGTTCAGTGGCACCTGGCAGACAAGACTCCACTGCCTGTAAGAATCAAACACCCACAAAAGCAATCAACTCCTCAAAGTGGGCTAAGCTTCCCGAGGGCTATGCTGAGAAAGGAAAACAGCTGTCTCCAGATCAGCAGGTGTGGCTCTAAAAACCGCACACTGGGATTTTCCTGGGGCTGTAACCCTGAGAAGGAGACGACCATGCAAGCCTGCCTCCCTGCCTTCAGCAAACAGGTACGGAATCTGCAAGTGGCTCTCAGGGCCTTCAAGGAGACAGGCTTCATGACTGTCCTCACCTGGGGAGGCCAGCAAAGTGGAGAACTTACCTCCAGGGTAATCATTTCCCGTGGGAGCGGGGTCAGTGGGCTTTTCTCGAGCAACTGAACTACAATCTCATTTTGCATCTCGTCTTCCAGAAAACCTGAAGAATGAAAACCCACCAGAAACCCCAAGGTGATTGTGTTTTCTCATAACTAAGAAATGAGGTCAAGCAAGACATGTGCCTTTCAGTCAGCTCAGCTACCTGAATTGTCCTAGGAGCTGCCCCAGCACCTGGATCCCACCCCCAACCTCCCCCATTCCCTCCAGGTGGGCCTCTGGGACCACCTCAAAAAGTATTGCAAATAGGGACACATTTGTTCATTAAGTCCTGCAAACTATTGACCCCCTTGCCAGTTCACATTTGAACAGTAAGCAAAAAAAAAAAAAAAAAATCGGCTTACGGAGGATTCTCTCCAGTGATTCACACCTTCTGACTTCATTGACAAATTTCCTTTGAAAGCTGTTCACATTCATATTTAACTAGGGGGGCGAAAATCACAAGATACACGTTAGTAGCAACAGCTGCCAACAGATTTCTTTCTTTTTTTTTTTTTTTTTTTTTGAGACTGAGTTTTAATCTTGTCACCCAGACTGGAGGGCAATGGCGCGATCTCAGCTCACTGTAACCTCCACCTCCTGGGTTCAAGTGATTCTTCTGCCTCAGCCTCCCAAGTAACTGGGATTACAGGCACCCACCACCACGCCTGGCTAATTTTTGTGTTTGTAGTAGAGATGGGGTTTCACCATGTTGGCCAGGCTGGCCTCAAGCTCCTGACCTCAGGTGATCCGCCCACCTCAGCCTCTCAAAGTGCTGGGATTACAAGCGTGAGGCACTGCGCTAAGCCCCCTTTTGGTCATTTTATTATCTTTTTAATACTAGAGAATGTTGCTGGAATTATCTTAGGAATAGATACTTCCATGCACAAGACAGGTGAGTTACAGGCAAAACACACCTTAGTGTTCTTATATTCAATCCCCCAAATGCTTCAACATTCACCCTCTCGTTTCTAAAAGAAACAAAGTCCTGGCCATGTGCAGTTGCTCATGCCTGTAATCCCAACACTTTGGGAGGTCGAGGCTGGTGGATCACTTGAGCCCAGGAGTTCGAGACCAACCTGGGCAACATAATGAGACCTCATCTCTACAAAAAATTACAAAATTAACCGAGCGTGGTGGTGTGCTGAGGTAGGAGGATGGCTTGAGCCTGGGAGGTCAAGGCTACAATGAGCCATGATTGTGCCACTGCACTCGAGCCTGGGCTACAGAGCAAGACCCTGTCTCAAACAACAACAACAAAAAAAATTGGACTTAATCAAAATTTAAAACTTTTGTGCATCAAAGGACACTTAACAGTGTCCTTTCACTTTCTTAATAGGAAGTGAAAAAAACCCACAGCATGGGAGAAAATCATATATCTGCCTGAAAAACGAAAAGAAAAGTAAAGTAAAAAGAAAGGAAAAGAAAAGAAAAAAGGAAGGAAGGGAGGGAGGGGAAGGAAGGAAAGAAGGAAGGAAGGAAGGAAAGGAAGTCTGTCCTCATCTAAATTTACCTTATTTCTCTGCCTTGGCTATCCAAATGAGCCTCAAAATCCTCAATGGGGTCATAAAAATGACCAGACCTTGAAGATCGCACAGCTCCATGTAACGTATCACAGTCATCAACAAAACTACAACTCTCAGCTCAGCTCAATAAACGTTATTGAGGACCTGCCTCATACGAGGTCCTGCGTGAAGAACTAGGGATGTGAACAACAAGATGTGATCCTTCCCTGCGGGAGCTGAGCTCTGACCTTGACCTTAGTGAAGAAGTAAAGAAGGACTGGTTTTCTCAATTAGACTAAGAGCTTGGTGAGAGTCTAAACTGCCCCTGGGAAATGATACCCCAATGTCATACTCAAGACTGTCTAACTCTAGAATATCACTCTGCAACTCAATCCCGGGTATGACAACCAACTCTGGACTCCAGAATACTTTGTCTTCAGCCTGTCTAGTCAGGAAAAAATAGTTTTTATGGTCAGAGTAAGGTTTGGTAATCTACATGCCCATTGGCTATATACAACGTTTGAAGATGCTACACAAGAGAAAAAAAATTCAATGACATCAAACGGGTAGTGATTGCATTAGAGCTTCAAGACATTCCTGTAGAGGAGACAGGCATGGAGGGAGGGAGAACACGCTCTTGAATGACCTGCCTGGTCATGACAAATCCTAGCCAGAAGCACTAAAACTACAGAATTTCATCGATTCCAGCTCACAGCTCCTCTCCCTACAAAATGGTTATTGTTCACCATAAAGAAGTGTTGTGCAAGAGTTATCTACTCCCACCCCTGCCTTCCTCTTATCTCCAAAGAACTCAGTACCTACATCTTTGAACTGAACCAATCCGAGCTCTCCGAGCTCAGCCACACAGCAATATGCAGCTTCCACCTGGAGAAACAGTTGTGACAAACACATCTCCTCGCTTCGAAACACAGACGCCATCTTGGCCCAGCCTCGGTCTACAGGAGAAAAAGAAAAAGATATTAATATTTAAGGTGATAAATGTGTGAAAACCTTAGGGTGAAATTTTTAAGTTAAATTAAAATCTAACAGGGAAAAAAAAATCCATTAGGAATCACTCCTGATTTTAGGAGACTTTTTTTTTTTTTTTTCTTAGACAGGGTCTCACTGTTGCCCTGGGCTCGAATGCAGTGGTGCAATTCTGGCTCACTGCAGCCTCAACCTCCCAGGCTCAAGTAATCCACCCATCTCAGCCTCCTGAATAGCGGGGACTACATGTGTGCACCAGGATGCCCAGCTATCCTGATTCTAAAAATATAAACAAAAACAAGATAGCACTTTATGCCCTCCATCAGATTGGCAAAATATTATACTTTATTTTTGAGACAGAGTCTTGCTCTGTCACCCAGGCTGGAGTGCAGTGGCACAAACATGACTCACTGCAGCCTCAACCTCCTGGGCTCAAGAGATCCTCCTGCCTCAGCCTCCTATGTAGCTGGGACTGCAGGTGTGCACCACCACACCCAGCTAGTTGTTTTATTTTTTTGTTGAGACAGAGTCTTGCTGTGTTGCCCAGGCTGGTATTGAACTCCTGGACTGAAGTGATCCTCCCACTCTGGTCTCTCAAAGTGCTAGGATTACAGGCATGAGCCACTGCTCTCAGCTGGCAAAATATTTTAAAATATGACTAAAGACTCGAGTTGTGGAGGGTATGAGAAAACAGGCCCTTTCATGCACTCGAATGTCACTCCAGAACTCAGTCGTGGGTATCACAACCAACTCTGGATTCCAGAATACTTTGTCTTCAATTTCCCTAGTCAGGAAAAATAGTTTTTGTCATCAGAATGAGATTTGGTAATCCATATGCCCATTGGGTATATCCAACGTTAACGTGTAAATTCTTTGTAGCTTTTTCAGAGAGCAGTTTATCAATGTCTATCAAATCTTATATCCCTCATACCTACAAATCAAGATGTCCACTGCTATTTATCCAGATAGACCTGGATATGTATGGAGTAACAGATGAACAAGAATGTTTCTTATAATATTGTATGTAATAATTATAGTAAATGGCTGTAACCTAGATATCCATCAATAGGGGAATGATTAAATAAACTGTGATATAACAGAGCCCTGTGCAGTCAGCACGAATAAAATAAATCTGTATGTCCTGTATATGGAAGAAGGATGCCCACGGGTGAGTGGGGCAGGGGAATGGTGCGAGTTAGGTTAGCCAAAACCGACCTGCAAGACACAGTTCCACCATACAGTCATAAGTGTGTACTGACACTGCTGATTAAAGAAAGACTAAGACTCACACTCCTGAAAGGGGAATCTCAAACATCTAGACTGAAATAGATTAAAACATCCACCATACTCTAACAGATGCATGTCCAAAGTTTAACTGTGAAACTGGGGGATGATCTTGAAGCCATTGCCACCAGCCCGCACACAGCATACGTAGCCAGGGAACGGAGCCCTGGTCATCAGAGGCCTCCCAGCAGCGATCAATGCATTCCAAACTCTGGGGTGGGGCAGTTTGTCACTCCTGAACATTTCTCCATTCCTTAATAGACCATCCAAGTCATGCTGCCCATTGGACTGCCTTTAGTGTCACTTAGAACAGGTGGCAGGGAAGGACACCTCCCAGGGGTTGGAAGAAAGTGAAGCTCTTTCCAATGGTGAAATTGAAGGCCACATGAGAGCCAAGGGGAGGAGGAGGGCACAGAAGCTATTCCCAAAGATCCTCCTGATGGCCCTACTGCTGCCAAATCACACTGTTTCCCCCCAGGTCAACCTTCTGGAAGAATTTCCACACCTCCAGAGTAGATTTAATTTTATCACGTACAGAGTATCTACCGTGTGCTCGATACTGGGCCTACCCATGTGTGCTCGATACTAGGCCTACCCATGTGTGCTCGATACTGGGCCTACCCATGTGTGCTCGATACTGGGCCTACCCATTGTCCCAGTTTCACACAGGACCAACCCTAAAGTCCTCGAGCTGGCCAGCCAAAGGCTGCAGGACCTGGCCTCCTCTGTGTCCTCCTCCAGCTTTGGCCTCTCCAGGGACCCTGCATTTCTCCCAGCTCCCACCCCCTTCAGGCCCTTCGCCCAGGCTTTCCCCTGGGTTTGGAACCTCAATATCCTCCTCTCCACCGTCCATCCCATGCCCCGCATGACCCTGTCACTCCTCCAGTCTCCATGTAAGGATCTTCTTCCTCCACAAGCCTTCCCTGACACCTCCAGCTCCCTCAAGGAGCTAAGCCCCCTCCTACATGCCCCCAGAAGAGCAATCATTTGCAATCGCTTGTTTAACTGCCTGGATTCCCCACACGCAAACCAGTTAAGTCCATGAGGCTAGAACCATTCCCTGTTTCCACTCCCACACCGGTCTACGTCAACAGCACCACAAAGTGGGTACTCCAGAAGCAATATCCCATGTATGGACCAGAGGATAAACATCATCCCTCAGGAAGTGCACATGGTCTGGGCCCACATTTGTGCCTTTTGACACCAATATGAATTCAAAGCTTTCCTACTGCCCTGTCTAGTTAACTACAGCAAAGTCAACATAGACCAGAGACCCAAGGCATTCACTTTATGCAGATCAAAAGCACAGCATCAACACCCTTCTTACCCCAGCTTCCTCCAGGCGGGTCCTGGGTCGGGGTCTGGGGCAGACGGTGGTTTCCCCAACCTGATGCACGGAGCCTGGAGCCCCAGGTCTGGCAGCCCTCCGTGCTTGCTAGCAGTCCTGGGCGGAGCAGCAGCCGGTGAATCCGCAGGTGGCTTCCCCGCAGTGCCCCTCCCGGCTCATTCTCCTCCCAGGCTCCCAAAGAGCCAGGAGGCAGCTCTGTTGTATCAACACTGGCCTGTTGTGGGTGAGGACAAACCTGCCCCACCGGCCAGCCTGCTCAGCCCCCGCCCCACCTGTGCCCTCTGCCATGACCTTAAGTTCCCAGCAGGAAGCATTCATTTATTTTCTAATGAAAGTAACTTGCCCCTCAGGGAGCTGAAGGTTGAGGACAAGATTCCTGGAGGCCTTAGAAGGACCCCAGTAAACCAAAACATCCCTTGAACTTGTAAAAACAAAATAACTTTGAAAAATAATTTTGGGGGCCGGGCGCGGTGGCTCACGCCGGTAATTCCAGCACTTTGGGAGGCTGAGGTGGGCGGATCATTTGAGGTCAGGAGTTTGAGACTAGCCTGGCCAATATGGTGAAATCCTGTCTCTACTAAAAATATGAAAAAATGAACAGAGTGTGGTGGCGGGTGCCTGTAATCCCAGCTACTCAGGAGGCTGAGGCAGGAGAATCGCTTGAACCCAGGAGGCAGAGGTTGCAGTGAGCCTAGATCACGCCACTGCACTCCAGCCTGGGCAACAGAGCCAGACTCTGTCTCAAAAATAAATAAATAAACATATATATCTATATATATAATATATTATATACATTATATATTATATATTATATACATTATATATATTATATATACATATGTATATATGTGTATATACATATATAAATGAAAAAATTAAAATAGTTTTGGAAAACAAAAAATATCACACTCACCATCCTATCAACTATTAACCAAAACACTCTACTTTCGAAGGAAAATAGAAGACTCCTTATGAAATGCCCAATGGCTGAAATTCAGCTTCCGCTGTGGCCCAGGTAAAAAGAGACAGAAGCATATGTGATATGTGCCCTTTTCCTTTGGAGGGGTCTTGTCTTTTCCTATTTCTTTGACAGAGGGTGCGAGGGGCAGAACAAGCCAATTAGGTGCATTTCTCTTGCCCAGGGGTGCGGGGCTGCAACAGCCACCTGCGTTTGTTTGAACGAGCTTTGCTTCTCCAGGGTGGTGCACAGATCCCCCCCAGGGACTCTCCCCGCCAGTGGCCTTAGAAGGTACCCCAGAATGAGTGAGGGAGGTGCTTTTTTTAACTTTTCTGTACTTTTCTGCAAAAGTACAGCAAATAGTTCAGGGAACCCCTATGTACACATTACTTGGCCACACCAGTTCGTGAATGTTCTATCATCCACACCCCACCCACTTCCCCTCCCCACCTCTGATTATTTGGAAGCAAATCCCATACATCATATTATTTCTTTCAAAATATTCCAGCAGGTATCTCTAAAAGATAAGGATTCTTTTATACGCACATATACACACACAAACACACATAAAATACCAGTCACTCCTAAAATTCAATAATTCTTAAATTTGCCTTAATTCTAGGATTCAAGTTTCCTAGATTGTCTGTGATTTGCATGTTTTTTTAAGAGACGGGGTCTTGCTCTGTTGTCCAGGCTGGAGTGTGGTGGCGCAAACACAGCTCACTGCAGCCTCAACCTCCTGGGCTCAAGTGATCCTCCCACCTCAGCCTCCTGAGTAGCTAGGACTACAGGTGTGCATCACTATGATTCGGCTGATTTTTTTTTTTTTTTTTTTTTTTTTTTGAGACAGAGTCTCTCACTCTGTCGCCCAGGCTGGAGTGCAGTGGCGTGATCTCGGCTCACTGCAAGCTCTGCCTCCCGGGTTCACGCCATTCTCCTGCCTCAGCCTCCCAAGTAGCTGGGACTATAGGCGCCCGCCCCCACGCCCAGCTAATTTTTTGTATTTTTAGTAGAGACGGGGATTCGCCGGCTTAGCCAGGATGGTCTCGATCTCCTGACCTTGTGATCCACCCGCCTCAGCCTCCCAAAGTGCTGGGATTACAGGCGTGAGCCACCGTGCTCGGCAACTGGCTGATTTTTTTATTTTAATTTTTATAAAATATGACAACATAAAGACAGGGTATCACTATGTTGCCCAGGCTGGCCTCCAACTCCTAGCCTACAAGTAATCCTCCCACCTCTGCTTCCCAAAGTGCTGGGATTACAGGTATGAACCACCATGCCTGGCCAAGACTTGCATTTTTAATAAGCTCCTCAGGTGATACTTGTGCATGATCAAATTAGAACCATTGTTTAGAGAACACAGGGTGAGAAATCAAACTTTAGGCTGGGAAGCAGCAGGGAGGAGCTGTAGGCGGTTTGGGAAAATCAGCTAAGCTGAGGCAGCGATTGTGAACCTGGGGCAGTGGAGGCCCAGCCCTCTGAGAGAGCACCTGCTCTATACCCTGGAGGAAAGGAGTTGCTTGGGTTTCTTGAGAGGCGGAGCTCAGCTGCACCCACCCAACCCGCCAGGGCAGATCTGTCCAAGAATCCAGACACCTGGATGAAGTTCCAAAGGCTGAACTCAAGATTTGCAAAGAAGAGCAGGAAGATAAGAATTGTGTTGATTCTACCTCTCCCTTCATATGAGCTCCAGAGGCACTAGGAGCCCTGGCCTCAATTCGTGCCTCCCTCCACTCTCCACTTCGCCCTCCTACCTCTCATCCTGCTCTTCCCCAAGGCAGGTGTTTGCTTTGTCTCCCAGTCAGTGGGTGGGGCCGTAGTTTTCAAACGTCTGGGTGCTCAGAAACCACTCAGGAACATGTGGAGAAAAGAGTACACGTACCTAATGGTTAAGAGCAGAGGCTCCAGCCCAACTACTGGAGTCAGGATCCCAGCTCTGCCATTTACCATGCATGACCTTGGGAAAGGTATTTAACCTCAGGGCCTCAGTGACCTTATCTGAAAAACAGAAGAGGCTTACTTAGAAAGTGGAAGTATAGGCTGGACGCGGTGGCTCATGCCTGTAATCCCGGCAGTTTGGGAGCCTGAAGCAGGAGGATCACTTTGAGGCCAGGAGTTCGAGACCAGCCTGGCCAACAGGGTGAAAACTCCCCTCTCTACTAATAATACAAATTTAGCCAGGTGTGGTGGCGTGTGCCTGTAATCCCAGCTACTCGGGAGGCTGAGGCACAAGAATCGCTTGAACCCGGGAAGTGGAGGTTGCAGTGAGCCGAGATCGCACCACAGCACTCCAGCCTAAAAGACACAGCGAGACTCTGTCTCAAAAAAAAAAACAAAAAAAAAAGTATGTGTACAGTATGTCAGAGTAGGAGGCAGGGGCCAAGCCATGCCCCAAGTCTGCTGGGCCAATAAGGAATTTGAATTTTATTCTAATAGCATTGGGAAGCCCTTGGGAAATTTTAAGCAGGGAAATGGCATGACCTGGTTCACATTTTTAAAAATATTATGGCCGGGCGCAGTGGCTCACGCCTGTCATCCCAGAACTTTGGGAGGCTGAGGTGGGTGGATCACCTGAGGTCAGGAGTTCAAGACCAGCCTGGCCAACATGGTGAAACCCCGTCTCTACTAAAAATACAAAAAATTAGCTGGGCTTGGTGGCGCATGCCTGTAATCCCAGCTACTCAAGAGGCTGAGGCAGGAGAATAGCTGAACCCGGAAGGAGGAGGTTGTGGAGAGCCAAGATCGTGCCACTGCACCCCAGCCTGGGCAAAGAGAGGGAAACTCCGTCTCAAAAAAAAAAAAAAAATACACACACACACACACACACACACACACACACACACACACACACACACACATATATATATTACTTTGGCTTCTGCATCTGGAAAAAGGGAGTAGAAATACTTTTTCTTCCCAACCAGTAAAAATAAAAACCCTGTACAGTATATATACAGCAAACATAAGCAGACTGTGAAAGCTGGACAGAAGATAGACCCTCTGAGAATCACAAGATGCAAGAAACAACACAGAGGTGAGTTCTCTGGGTTTTCTTGTTACTTCCTACAGGTTGAGCATCCCTAATCTGAAAATTCAAAATCGGAAATACTCCAAAATCCCAAACTCCGAGCACCAACATGACACCACAAGTGGAAAATTTCGCAGACTTCATGTGACAGGTCGCAATCAAAACTCAGGCACACAACACATATTTCATTCAGAGTCCTCAAGGGAAAAATAAAATTACCTTCATGCTATGTGTGTACGGTATATATGAACATACATGAGGCTGGGCGCGGTGGGTCATGCCTGTAATCCCAGCACTTTGGGAGGCCAAGGCGGGCAGATTACTTGAGGTCAGGAATTCGAGACAACCTGGCCAATGTGGTGAAACACCATCTTTACTAAAAATACAAAAAAATTAGCGGGGTGTGGTGGTGGGTGCATGTAGTCCCAGCTACACAAGAGGCTGAGGCAGGAGAATCGCTTGAACCCAGGAGGCAAAGGTTGCAGTGAGCCAAGATCACGCCACTGCACTCTAGCCTGGGCAACAGAGTGAGACTGTCTCAAAAACAAAAAAAAAATCATACATGACTTTTGTGTTTAGACTTGGGTCCCATCCCCAAGACATCTCATTATATATATATATATATATATGCAAATATTCCAAAATCTGAAAAAGTCTGAAATCTAAAACACTTCTGGTCCAAGCATTTCAGATAAGGGACAGATAATCAATCTGTATATTCCGGACTCAGTGCGGCAGAAGCCAGTACATGTGCAGCAGAAAAGTTCCAAAGAAAGCCTGCTCGCTCTAGCAAAAGGACCAGGAAAGGGGCAGTCTGCCAAGAAAGAAAACTTTCAGACAATAATCACTCGAATCCAGTTAAACGCCACAGAAAAAACTATGGCCCTGCCCCCCACCCCATTGCCAGCAAAGCCCAAGTGGGGAGCCTAGACTTCCAGGCCGAGTGGGGAGTCTGAATTCAGCCCCACTCTGTGGTAACAAGGCTCCCTTGTTTGCCCCTGTTGGGGGTGTCAGAAGAAACCTAATCAGAACTTTTACCCCCATCCATTGGTAATAAGCTCCCCTCCTCCGATCATTGATGGTGAAGATCACATGCAGAGCAGTAATGAGGCATCTCTGCTCCTCCAGCCCCGGTGGTAGCAGCAGAGATCTCGTGAATAGAAGAATGAAGTGGGAGAAACGCTCTACCCAACTTCAAGACTTACTGTACAGCACCAGTAATCAAGACTGTGGTATTGGGCCAGGAGCGATGGCTTGAGCCTATAATCCCAGCATTTTGGGAGGCCAAGACAGGTGGATTGCTTGAGCCCAGGAGTTTCAGACCAGCCTGGGCAACACAGTGAGACTATCATCTCTACAAATAATAATAATAAAAATATTAGCCAGGTTTGTGGTATGTGCCTGTGATCCCAGCTACTTGGGAGGCCGACTTGGGAGGATGACCTGAGCCTGGGGAGGTCGAGGCTGCAGTGAGCCATGATCATGCCACTGCACTCCAGCCTGGGTGACAAAGTGAGACCCTGTCTTTAAAAAAAAAAAAGATTGTAATATTGGTGGAAGGATAGACATGTAGATGGAATATCTATCTTCTTTACTCAGTCTACCCATTCAAATGCTAATCTATTCAAGAAATACCCCCACAGGCACATCCAGAAACAATGTTTTACCAGCTATGTGGACATCACTTGGCTCACTCAAGTTGACCATAAAATTAACCTTTCCAAGTCCAACCCTTGTCAACTTGGCACCTATGTGCAACTCTTAAACCACTCTTCATCTCCAAATAAAGACAATGACAGGGTCATAATTCCACCCAACATGATACGACTAAAAATGCACTCATCTCTTCCCCAGAAGAGGAGGTAAACTGCTTGAGTGGTGTATACTCTTCTCCTGATACCCCATAACTTCATTACTATGATGTAAAATTAACAATAGTTAAATACTGATATAAAATCAATACATTTTATGTCTCATGATAAGAGGAAAAGAGAGAAAACAGATATTTGCTTAATATGTGTATATATATGCACAAGTGTGTTCATAAAAAATAAAGGAAAAGATACTGATCGACAATGATAGTCCTAGTTTCTGGAGCTGGTGATGTGGTTGCATCTGGTATTTATAACTACCTACACTACAGAATGCCTGTTCTATGTTCCCTTTACCTTCAGCAAGCACCTCAGCTGGTTGTGGTTCTTTACCTGGTGGAGTGACCCAAATTTTCATTCCTGAAGAGTGTGGGCCATTTGTAGTTCTGCCTGGATTCTGTTGTTGCAGTTTCCCATTGACCTTAATTATAGAGCAGGGTCATACTAAGAGATGCAGTAAAGCAGCAATCCCCAACCTTTTTGGCATCAGAGACCTGTTTTGTGGAAGACAGTTTTTCCACGGATGGAGGTTGGGGGATGGTTTGGGCATGAAACTGTTCCATCTCAGATCACCAGGCATCAGATTTGTAAGGAACACACAACCTAGATTCTTCTCATGCACAGTTCACAGTAGGGTTCACGCTCCTCTGAGGATCTAATGGTGCTGCTGACACGACAGGAGGTGGAGGCTCAGGTGGAAATGCCTACTCCCCTCCAGCTATGTGGCCCAGTTCCTAACAGGCCATGGACTGGTACCAGTCTATGGACCCCCCAGTACCATAGCTGGTGGATCACCCCAGGGAATAGTGCCATCTTGAGGGCTCAGTGTTGATCTCTGCTGCTGGCAGATTGGGCACTCAGCAGTGGCAACAGCCAGGTTGGCCTTGGTGAGTGGAAGTCCATGTTGCTGAGCCCACGCACAACCTCCATCCCTGCCACCATAGCCACTTTGTTCATGAGCCCATTAGGCAATCTCAGGGATGGCTGGGGAAAGAGAGTTTGAGACCAACCTGGGCAACATAGTGAGGCCTCATCTCTATGAAAAATAAACAAAAATTAGCTGGGCGTGGTGGTGCATGCCTGTGCTTCCAGCTACTTGAAAGCTGAGGTGAGAGGATCACTTGATCCCAGGAGGTTGAGACTGCTATGATCCGAGATCATGCCTCTGCACTCCAGCCTGGGTGAAAGAGCCAGACTTTGCCTCAAAAAGAAAAAATAAAAAAAAAATTAAAAAAAAGAAATTTCACTGAGAGAGAAGGCCCCTAAATTTTTGTCTGATTTATTTCCCACCCTCTGACATCCAAATGTCTTATCAATAAGTCTACAATAGTTGTTATTCTTGCTCACTAGGTCCAATCAGTATATTGTCATCAGTGTAACAGACCACTGTGATATTTTATAGACAGGAGAGATGATTAAGATCCTTGCAAACTAAATTATGACACAAGGCTAGAGAGTTGATATTCCCCTGAGGTAGGACCGTGAAGGTGTACTGCTGGCCTTGCCAGCTAAAAGCACCCTGCTTCTGCTGGTCCTTATGAACAGGTATGGAGAAAAAGGGATTTGTTATACAAAAACTTAATTAATTCCAGGAAAGCTTTTTTTGGTTGATTCTTTCAGATTTTCTTTTTTTTTTTCTTTTTCTTTTTTTGTAGATGAGTCTTGCTCTTATCACCAAGGCTGGAGTGCAGTGGTGCAATCTTGGCTCGCTGCAGCCTCCACCTCCTGGGTTCAAACAATTCTCTGCCTCAGCCTCCCAAGTAGCTGGGATTACAAGCACCTGCCACCACGCCTGGCTAATTATTTTGTACTTTTAGTAGAGACGGGGTTTCACCATCTTGGTCAGGCTGGTCTTGAACTCCTGACCTCGTGATCCACCCACCCTGGCCTCCCAAAGTGCTGGGATTACAGGTGTGAGCCACCGCACCCAGCCTCTTTCAGATTTTCTATAAAGGCAATGAAGTCATCTGTGAATAAAATTTTATGTCTTCCTTCCTAATCAGTATGGTTTTCATTTCTTTTTCTTATGGCATTAGTTAGGACTCCAGTATGATGTAAAATGGAGTGGTGAGGAAGAATGTCCTTGCCTTGTTCCTAATCTTCTCAGCAATTTTTTTTAAAGAAATTTTTTTCTCTCTCTCTTTTTTTTTTTTTTGTAGAGTTTGGGTCTCACAGTGTTGCCAAGGCTTGTCTCAAACTCCTGGCCTCAAGCAATTCTCCCACCTTGGCCTCCCAAAGTGCTGGGATTACAGGTATGAGCCACTGCACCTGGACCCCAATAATTCTTAACAGTGTAAAGAGGACCTGAGACAAAAACATTGGACAACCACTAGCCTGGGGACCGCAGAATCGGGTGTATGAGTTTCCTAGGACTGTGGTACCAGAGTGCCATAAACTGGGTGGCTTAACCAACAGAAATGTATTATCTCAGCCCTGAAGGTTAGAAGTCTGAAATCAAGATGCCACGCAAGGCTGGTTCCCTCTGAAGGCTGTGAGGAAGAATCTTCCAGGTCTCTTACATGGCTGCTGGTGGTTGCTGGCAATCTTTGGCATTCCTTGGCTTGGAGAAGCATCACTCCAATCTATGCCTTCACCTTCACATGTGTGTGTCTGTGTCCAAATCCCTTTTTATAAGGACACCAATCATATTGGATTAGGGGCCCACCCCACTCTGCTATAAACTCATCTTAACTAATTATCTCGGCAAAGACCCTGTTTCCAAATACGGCCACATTCTCAGATCCTCCGGATTAGAACTACAACATATGAATGGAATGGGGCAGCACACTTCAACCCATAACGAGGGAGAGGCAGTGGAGGTCCAAGCCTGAATACAGAGAAATTCCAGGATTTCAAGGCTGCACAGAGGAGACAAACAAGAAACAGAGGGAGGAGGATAATCAGAAGAATGAGAACTCAAAAGAAGAAAATGTCTTGAGAATCATGGAGTGTTCATGAAGGGGAGGGCTGAGAAAGATCTGGAGGTTACTGGGGACCCTGTGGATCCACTTCGATGGAGTGAAATGGGCAGGATTCTGGGGACTCAGAGAAAGTCAGTGGCTGGTGAAGAAAAGATGGGCATGGAAATTGGCTGGGCATGGTGGCTCACGCCTGTAATCCCAGCATTTTGGGAGGCTGAGGCAGTTGGATCACCTGAGGTCAGGAGTTCAAGACCAGTCTGGCCAACATAGTGAAACCCCTTCTCTACTAAAAATACAAAAATTAGCTGGGCGTGGTAGCAGATGCCTGTAATCCCAGCTACTCGGGAGGCTGAGGAAGGAGAATTGCTTGAACCCAAGAGGCGGAGGTTGCAGTGAGCCGAGATTGCACCACTGCACTGCAGCCTGGGGGACAGAGCAAGACTCCATTCCAAAAAAAAGATGGGCACAGAAATCAACTACAGCTTTCTTTTAAAAACACCAACTGTGAAGAGAAAGGAGGGAGCAGGGCAGCAGCTGAAGAGGAAATGGAGCATCAGGAGAGGGTTTTATTTATTTATTTTCAGGAGAAGAGACAGTTGATAACTTCCCCTCCCCAAATTCTGTGAGTTCTAGTTGGGAGATACATCTAGAAAATGGGAACCATGGCTGGGTACGGTGGCTCACACCTATAACCTCAGCACTATGGGGGACCGAGGTGGGAGTATTGCTTGAGGCCAGGAGATCAAGACCAGTCTGGGCAACATAGCAAGACCCTGTCTCTATTTTAAAAAAATTTTTTAATTAAAAATTTTAAAAATGAGGCCAGGCACATGGCTCATGTCTGTAATTCCATCACTTTAGGAGGCTGAAGCAGGAGGATCGCTTGAGCCCAGGAGTTTCAGACCAGCATGGGCAGCATAGTGAGAAATCATCTCTACGAAAAATTTAAAAATTAGCCGGGCAGAGTGGTGCACACTTGTAGTCCCAGCTACTCAGGAGGCTGAGGTGGGAGAATCACTTGAGCTCGGGAGTGCAAGGCCACAGTGAGCCATGATTGTACCACTGCACTCCAGCCAAGGTGACAAGAGTAAGACCCTGTCTCAAAAAAATAACTTTTAAAATGGGAACTCCTACTTTTTCTTACCCATGATGTATATCTGAGACAATCTCTTTGAACCATGACATCTTTGACATTTCTCTAGAAGTTTCCTGTCTGAGCTCAATTTTTTTATGTGCAACATTTCATAGCATTGCTGATTCTTGGAAAGTTGAAACAGGCCAAGCATTAGCAAACACAGTCCAATTTGTCCAAAATCAGAGTAAATTTTCTAAGTTCCCTTCTGTGAACCTCAAGAGTAAAGGAAGAAGGAAAGGAGGAGAGAAGAACCAAACACAGCTCTAGCCCCCAAAAGGGTGTCCATTGGCAGGTAAGATATAGATGATCTAGTCCAATCCACTCTTGCAGAAAAGTAAGGCACAGTGAGGCTAAGTGACTTGCCCAAAGCCAGATAATACAGCCTTATTTCTCTAATTATTTGTGCCATTGAATTTTTTAAAAAGAAACTAATCCACCTATGAATCCTTAAACATTATATATATATACATATATATATATATATACACACACACACACACATATATATGTATTTTTTTTTTTTTTTTTGAGATGGAGTCTCACTCTGTCACATAGGCTGGGGTGCAGTGGTGCGATCTTGGCTCACTGCAAGCTCCGTCTCCTGGGTTCATGCCATTCTCCTGACTCAGCCTCCCAAGTAGCTGGGACTACAGACACCCACCACCACACCCAGCTAGTTTTTTGTATTTTTAGTAGAGATGGTGTTTCACCGTGTTAGCCAGGGTGGTCTCGATCTCCTGACCTCGTGATCTGCCCGCCTCAGCCTCCCAAAGTGCTGGGATTACAGGCGTGAGCCACTGCGCCTGGCCTAAACATAATATTTTTATATACTCTCAAAGTCAACTCAAAACTTCGAAGGAAAAAAATATTTAAATTCAGCATTCGGTCTTGAGAGAAACAACTTTCTTAGGGCAGAATCAATCCTCTATATTATCCAAACAAACATTGCTTTTGACATTTGGTGTTTCAGGCCACGGTTCCCATTCTTTAGACAAGTCTGGGGCACACTGCCAGTTCCAAAAGCTTTACACTTAGCCTCAAAGGTCCCTGGCAAAGCACTTTCATGCCCTGAGGACTTTCTACAGAATGGCTCTTGAGGGTGAAGAGATGAGCATTCCACTTACGTGCCTTTAAAGCGGGCATTCCTTTAACACAGGGCTTCCTGTGTTCTCATATCCTTGTACCCAGGATTAGGAAAATATTGCACACAATCACATGTTCAGTGTACAAGATCAATTTACAGGAGGAGATCATTGTAATTTAGAAAATGACAAAGGATAAATACAGAGCCAGCTAAAATGTTTGCAAGGAATTTAATCCAAAAATAATAATCTAGCTGGAAAAGTAACAATCTGACTTTTCTAAAAGGAGCATCCGATTTTTCTGAACTGAATTCCCTCCAGATAGCCTTCATTCAAGTAACTTATTTTATCATCCACTCAAACTGAATACTTCTTACTTTCTTTCTTTCTTTTTTTTTTTTTTGAGTGGAGTCTTGCTCTGTCGCCCAGTCTGGAGTGTAGTGTCGTGATCTCAGCTCACTGCAACCTCCACCTCCTGGATTCAAGTGATTCTCCTGCTTCAGCCTCTTGAGTAGCTAGGACTACAGGTGTGCACCACCACGCCCGGTTAATTTTTTGTATTTTTAGTGGAGACAGGGTTTCACCATGTTGGCCAGGCTGGTCTTGAACTCCTGACCTCAAGCAATCCACCTGCCTTGGCCTTCCAAAGTACTGGGATTATAATAGGCATGAGCCACTGCACCCAGCCAAGCTGAATACTTCTTCACTGTTGGCCAGGCACTGACTCTGCCACCCACCACCCTTTACAATATGCACTCATAAACGAAGTGTTTGAGACAGAAAAGAATGATTTGAGGTTGCTAAAAAAAAGAGAGAATGACATTCAGCTTCCTCCATTGTATGCACACACACACATGCACACACACACACAAACACACACATGTGCAACTGAATGCAATTCATTGATAGTAAGGTCCAAGAGTTCATGAATCAGCACACTGAGATCAAATCTACGGATGCTGGAACCAGGATCATCCCTGCCATGCACATTTCCACTTCCTCCTGGCCACGACTTTTTCCAGGAATGTGTCTCAGTGCTCACTGCTGCCATCCAACGCCAGTGGGGCACTCCCTGCTGTTCTACCACTTTCTGTCCTCTAGATCACGTCCTAGGACACTGAGCCCTCCCAGTGGCTCTCAGACAGCTCCACTCTCCTCTACTCTCCACTCCTCCCCACACCCCTCAGCACACGACCACCTCATTCCTTAGCAGAAGATCCTCCTCCACCACGGAGCCCTCCAGCTTCCCTCTTCTCCACCTCAGCGTACCTTGGCTGTGTCTCTCTCTCTTCTTCTCTTCAGAGCAAAGCTGCTTTACATTCCTTTCATTCCTGTCTTCACTTGCCACGTCATGGAGGAACTGGAAATGAGACTTAGGAAAATGAAGTTTTATCATAAAGAGAACAGAATGGGCTGGGCACAATGGCTCATGCCTATAATCCCAACACGGTGGGAGGCCGAGGTGGGAGGATTGCTTGAGCCCAGGAGTCTGAAACCATCCTGGGCAACATAGCAAGACTCTGTCTCTACAAAAAATAAACTTAGCTGGCCTTCGTGGCATGCATCTCTAGTCCCAGCTACTCAGGAGGCTGAGGTGGGAGGATCGCTTGAGCCAGGGAGGTCGACGCTGCAGTGAACGAAGATTGCACCACTGCACTCCAGCCTGGGTGACAGAGTGAGACCTTGTCTCAGGAAAAAAAAAGAGAGACAACAGAATGCCCTGAAGTTTATCATGGATGGATTTTTTTTACCTATAGCCTAAGGCGAGAGAGAGAGACAGATTGAGAGAGAGAGATTCTCCCTATGTTGCCCAGGCTGGTCTCAAACTCCTGGGCTCAAGCAGCCCTCCCACCTCAGCCTCCCAAAATGCTGGGATTACAGGCACGAGCCACCACACCCGGCGCTAGCCTAAGTTTTTCACTTGGGAGCACCTCCCTAGTTATCTGCCTTTTCTATAATAATATTTACTCCCAATTACACAAGTAAGTTTCTTATCATGATTTCCACCTCCACTTTCTAAAAAAGAAAAAAAAAAGAATTTAAATGTACTATCTTGTTTCTCTTCTTTCTCCATTTAATATCCTGCATTGACTACAGAGTCATAGAAATCTATCACTGGAAGAAACTTCGAGATCACCTGATTCAGTCTCCTTACTTTAGAGATGAGAAAACAGAACTCCAGGGAGCAGATGCAATTTGCTCAAGGTCCTGCAGGTAATTGGCGGCAGAGCTGGAAGCAGAACCCAGGGCTCTGCACTTCAGGGTCTTTTCATGCCATCACGGTAGCTTTCCAGCCGTTTCTCACAGGACTTAACACCCCTTTGTGTTAGGAAGTATACATAGCAAAACCCTTTCTGGGCATCACGTATCCCCTCTGCAGAGTCCTGCGGACCCCAGAGAAAATTCTCCCCACAAAGGATGGAAGGCATAATTCCCCCAGATTTTTCCCCTTGTGTTCCCCTTCTAGAAAGTCGCATCAACACCAAGGTTACATGACTCCTCCAAGGTCACACTCCAAGTGACAACATGAAAACTGGAATCCAGGACTCTTGACTCAGGATTCTTGTGTTCCCAACCAACCAACCTAGAGGCAGCTTGGACAAGAGAAGATGAGGAGCTAGGCATGGTGGTGCATACCTGTAGCCCGAGCTACTAAGGAGGCTGAGGTGGGAGGATCACTGGAGCCCAGGAGTTCGAGGCTGTAATACACTGTGATTGCACCTGCGAATAGCCACTGTACTCCAACCTAGGCAACACCCTGTCTCTAAATAAATACATAAATAAAATGAAACATATGGACAAAGCATTTTCAAAAAAGAAAAAAGAGGCCAGGAGCAGTGACTCACACCTGTAATCCCAGCATTTCCAGAGACTGAGGCGGAAGGATCGCTTGAGCCCAGGAGTTTGAGACTAGCCTGGGTAACAGAGCAAGACCTCATCTCTACTAAAAATAAAAAATATTAGCTGGGTGTGGTGGTACATGCTTGAGCCCTAGGAGGTGGAGGCTACAGTGAGTTGTGATCGCACCACTGCACTCCACCCTGGGCAATAGAGATTCTGTCTTAAAAAAGGAAAAAGAAAAAAAGAGAAAGAGAATGAAGGGAAGTTATAGAAAAGGCCAGAAAACACAGTGAGAGAGGGGTCTTTGGATGTTGTGAAGACAGGTCCAAACAATAATTGACTTGACTATCTGGTTCGCTTCGGTTTTATGTGAACAAAACTGGAGAAGAAAAATTGGCGGAATATTTATTACAAACCTGCAGCTTATTTCCAAAAACTTTAGCTTAAAGTTACTCTTTGAGAACAAATCTCTGTTTATTAAACAAAAGATGAATCTGACCACATGCTCAGATTGTTGTGCCAACAGAAATATTTTGCACAAATGATAAGAGTAATTGTAGGGAACCAGAAATTGCCAATCATAGAGTTGAGAGCTGAAAAGCCCTCCTTCCAACTGTTTATTAACTTCACCTTAAAATGCCCTTACTTGTTTGATGCCAGTAACTCACAAACTTTTCTACCCGAGCTAACCCACAGAAGAGCTGGCTGTCTTAAAAATTAGTAAGAAACCAATCCCTTGAGGCATTTAAGCAGAAGTCCAACTAACAACCTTAAGAAGCAGGACAGGTCAAATGCAGCTATACGAAACTCTATAATATCCTACTTTCTTTATAGGAAAGTCATATGGTTTGGCTGTGTCCCCACCCAAATCTCATCTTGAATTGTAGCTCCCATAATTCCCACTTGTCGTGGGAGGGACTCAGTGGGAGGTAATTGAATCATGGGGGCAGGTCTTTCCTGTGCTGTTCTCATGATAGGAAATGAGTCTCACAAGATCTGATGGTGTTATCAATGGGAGTTCCCCTGCACACGCTTTCTTGCCTGCCACCATGTAAGATGTGCCTTTGCTTCTCCTTTGCCTTCTGCAATGATTGTGAGTCCTCCCCAGCCATGTGGAACTGTGAGTTCATTAAACCTCTTTTCTTTACAAATTACCCAGCCTTGGATATGTCTTTAATAGCAGCGTGAGAACAGATTAACTCAGAGGGCATTCTTCCAAGGTTAAAGATTGGCCCTGATGGTCTCTGAGGTCCTTTTCCAACACTGAGATTCTAATTGCAATCCGATGTTATATCTGTGTCTTCTTTCTAGTCTTCGATGTTATATCTGTGTCTTCTTTCTAGTCTTCTTTGTGTCCTGACCATCTGTGGATATGTCTGTACATTCCATTGTGACCATGAGCAGTCCAAGAGCTGAGGCTATGATAGGCAGTAATCTGCACCATGTGAAACTTAAAGGTTAAGGTTTTTTTTTTTTTTTTTTTTTGTTGTTGTTGTTGTTGTTTTTGTCTTTTTGTCTTTTTTTCTTTTTGAGACAGAGTCTCGCTCTGTTGCCCAGGCTGGAGTGCAGTGGTGCAATCTCGGCTCACTGCAAACTCTGCCTCCTGGGTTCAAGCAATTCTTCTGCCTCACCCTCCCAAGTAGCTGGGATTACAGGTGCCCACCACCACGCCTGGCTAGTTTTTGTATTTTTAGTAGAGATGGGGTTTTACCATATTGGCCAGGCTGGTCTTGAACTCCTGACCTCAAGTGATCCACCCACCTCAGCCTCCCAAAGTGCTAGGATTACAGGCGTGAGCCACCATGCCTGGCCAGCTTGTTTTTTTAATGGAAAAGAAGATTCCCTGATATTGAACATTTTTCCCAGGTAATGGGACAGATATGCAAAATCTGTCTGCTTCATTGTGACTGTATTGCTTTCCTGTGAAATAATCTTTAGGAATGTATTAACTTAGGCCAGGTGCAGTGGCTCACACCTGTAATCCCAGCACTTTGAGAGGCTGAGGCAGGTGGATCACCTGAGGTTGGGAGTTTGAGACCAGCCTGACCAACATGGAGAAATCTGTCTCTACTAAAAATATAAAATTAGCTGGGCATGGTGGTACATGCCTGTGATCCCAGCTACTCGGGAGGCTGAGGCAGGAGAATTGCTTGAACCTGGGAAGCGGAGGTTGCGGTGAGCTGAGATCGTGCCACTGCACTCCAGCTTGGGCAACAAGAGCGAAACTCCATCTCAAACAATAACAACAACAACAAAAATTAGCAGGGCATAATGGCAGGTGCCTGTAATCCCAGCTACTCGGGAGGCTGAGACACTAGAATCACTTGAACCCGGGAGGCAGAGGTTGCAGTGAGCCTAGATTGCACCACTGCACTCCAGCCTGGGTGACAGAGCAAGACTCTGTCTCAAAAAAAAAAAAAAAAAAGCATTAACTTGATTTTATTTCTTGATCATAAAAATAATATACACATTCATTATTTTAAAATGGAAACACAAAAAAGTATTAAAAACAAAATTAAAACCACCCAAAACTGTACATCCTAGATATGACTACTACTAACATTTTGAGAGGATTCATTCCAAACATTTTTCATTGTATATGTGTATATATTACAAAACTGGAATTATATTGACATAAAGATTTATATCCTGCTTTTCTGTTTTGTATACTATGGCAAATGTTTTCCCAAGTAATTAAATGTTACCCAAGAATGTTTTTTGTTGCTGTTGTTGCTGTTGTTTTTTTGAGATAGAGTCTTGCTCTGTAACCCAGGCTGGAGAGTAGTGGCATGATCTTGGCTCACTGCAACCTCTGCCTCTTGGGTTCAAGCGATTCTCTTGCCTCCAGTCTCCTGAGTAGCTGGGATTACAGGCACATACCACCAGGACTGGCTAATTTTTGTATTTTTAGTAGAGATGGGGTTTTGCCATGTTGGCCAGGCTGGTCTCAAACTCCTGACCTCAGGTGATCAGCCCACCTTGGCCTTCCAGAATGCTGGGATTATAGGTGTGAGCCACCATACCCAGTCCCAAAAATGGTTTTAATAGCTACCCTTTATTTCATTATAAACTGCTTCCAAGCTTTCACTTTTACAAACATCGTAATATTGAGATGGAGAACTTTGGATATGCATTTTTGTGCTCATCTTTGGTTATTTCCTTGGGGATGAAATTTCTAAAGGGCTACACCATAGAAGGAAAGGTATCCAGAATAAACTGACACATATCGTCTCAATTCCTGAGACTGGAATGACATGATAGCAGATTTGTGTTGCCCCCAAGCACTCGATTAAAGCAACAACAACAAAAATCATGTCTACAGGAAGAAAGCATTATCCTGGGTCTCAAGTTATTTCTATAAACAATAGTGTGTAATTGCAATTTTGCCCACGATAAAAAATAACCAGGTATGCAAAGAAACATGATCACATGAATGAAAACAGCAGAAATAATAGACAATGGAAATAAACGAATGGGAAAAGAATGGCAAAGACTGAGGTTATCAGACACAGATTTTAAAGGAATTATATCCCCTCTGTTTATGAAGATGAAAAACAGGACTGAATAGTTTGGCAGAAAAAAAATATAAAAAAGAACAGAATGGAAATTCTGGAACTAAAACTAAGATAATCGAAATTAAGAACCCAATGGGTAGTTATAAAAGAGGATCAGACACAGATGAGAAGAGATTTCATAAAAGATTGGGCAGAAGGCAATATCCAGAGTAAAACACAGGAAAACAAAAAGACAAAGAATAAAGAAGAAGGTAAGAGAATTACAGGATAGAGTGGAAAGATCTAACCTATGTGTAATCAGTCACAAAAAGAGAGGAGAGAATGGTTCACAAGTAGTATTTGATGGCTGAGAAGTTTTCAAAACTTATTAATAACATAAACCTCCATATCCAATTGCCTACAAACTCCAAAGAGGACAAAAAAGGAATCCATACTTCAGCACATCAGAGTAAAACTGCTGAAAACCAAAGGCAAAGAAAATTTTAAAAACAGCCAAAGAAATAAAAGAGGCAAATTATCTGCAAGGAAGCCCCAGTGAGGTGGACAGTTCTCAACAGAAACAATGGTAGCCAAAAGAAATGAAATGTTATCTTTAAAGCACTGAAAGAAAATATCTGCCAACCTTACATTTTGTACCCAATGAATGTGATTTCCAAGAATGAAGGAAGAATAAAAACATATCCAGACAAACAAAGCAACAGGTTAATCACTCCACTGAGGGAATAC
Source organism: Gorilla gorilla gorilla (assembly GCF_029281585.2). Lineage (NCBI taxonomy): Eukaryota > Metazoa > Chordata > Mammalia > Primates > Hominidae > Gorilla > Gorilla gorilla. The sequence continues at coordinate 147,899,032 of NC_073230.2, forward strand.
TAAATGGTATTCTTCAAAGAGAAGGAAAATGATCACAGATGGAAGACCAGACATGCAGAAATAAATTAAGAACAATAAACTGGTAAACATGTACATAAATTTAATAAATTTCACTCATATATTCACTTGGAAAATAATAATAATAATGACTTATTGAGTTAAAAAGTATGTGTATAACTAACATACATGACTACAATGGTATAAAAATCAGGAGTGGATAGGCCAGGCGCGGTGGCTCACGCCTGTAATCCCAGCACTTTGGGAGGCCGAGGCGGGCAGATCACAAGGTCAGGAGATCGAGACCATCCTGGCTAACACAGTGAAAGCCCGTCTGTACTAAAAATACAAAAAAATTATCCGGGTGTGGTGGCAGGTGCCTGTAGTCCCAGCTACTCGGGAGGCTGAGGCAGGAGAATGGCGTGAACCCAGGAGGCAGCTTGCAGTGAGCCGAGATAGCGCCACTGCACTCCAGCCTGGGCGAGTGGGTAAATGGAGTTCAAGTTCTGAGGTCTTCATATTATCTATGAAAGTGGTGAAAGTGTCAATTAATATTAGACTTTGATATGTTAAGAATGCACTTGTGAGAACATATATTCAGGGTAACTTGGATCTATGCTCCTGGGTTGCAGAATAAAATAATCTTAAAAAACAACAAAAAAAGGAATGCATGTCGTAATCTCTACAAAATGGAATAACCAAACAACTCAATCCAAAAGTACTGAGAAGAAAGAGAAAAGGAACATAAGCTAGATGGGAAGAGTAGAGAGCACTTGGTAAGCTGATAGATAGATTGATTTGTTTGTTTTTAAATTTTAGAGACAGGGTCTCACTCTGTCACCCAGTCTGGAGTGTAGTGACTCCATCATGGCTCCCTGCCATCTCGGATCTCCTGGGCTCAAGCAATCCTCCTATCTCAGCCTCCTGAGTAGCTGGGACCACAGGCTTGCATCACCAAACTCAGGTATTTTTTTTTTTTTTTTTTTTTGTAGCAACAGAGTTTCACTATGTTGCCCAGGCTGGTCTCACAGTCCTGGCTCAAGAAATCCTCCCATCTTGAACAGGGTTTTAGAAAAGTTGAAAGTAATATGATGGGAAAATGATTTAGCATGCCAAACAAAACAAAAGAAACCTGTTATAGCTATAGCAATATCAGACGAAGTAAAGTTTATGGCAAAAAAACATTACTAGAGATAAAGAAGGCTGGGCGCAGTGGCTCACACCTGTAATCCCAGCACTTTGGGAGGCTGAGACGGGAGTCTCACCTGAGGTCAGGATTTCAAGACCAGCCTGGCCAACATGGTGAAACCCCTGTTTCTACCAAAAATACAAAAATTACCCGGGGGTGGTGGCACACGCCTGTAATCCCAGCTACTCGGGAGACTGAGGAAGAAGAATCGCTTGGACCTGGGAGGTGGAAGTTGCAGTGAGCCGAGATCGCGCCACTGCATTCCAGCCTGGGCGACAGAGAGAGACTCCATCTCAAAAAAATAAAAGAGATGAGGGATATTACACAATGATTTTTTAAAAGAAGGTTCGATTTGCCAGGAAGTTGTCAAAATTCTGTATTTGTTTGTACCTCAATTACAGCCTCAAATATTGAATGCAAAAGTTGACAAAACTACAGGGAAGAAAGAAACCCGCAATCATCTCTGTATTCAACAGAATAATTAGACCCAATTTTAAAAGACAGGAAAAATATGGATGTTCTGAACCACACAATTAGCACTGTTGATCTAAGGGACTTACCCAGAACACTGACCCCACAACTGCATGACACATTCTTTTCAAGAGCTACAAAAATCGGTCATATGGTGTCTTTTAACTAACATCAAAAAATAGAAATCATCAAAGTATATTCGCAGATCACAGTGCAATAAGCTACAAATCAATAACAAAAAGATAACTAAAAAACCTCCATATGTTTGGAAATTAAGAAATATACTTCAGAGAAGATGGGAGGGAATAAGATACAGGACCCAGGTGGAAGGTTGCTTTCGCCAAGAGGAAGGACCCCCTTTTTGTTAACCTCCGTGTGTCTGGACCATAGCTGCACCGCCTCCCAGTGCAATTTTGAACAAGCTAAATTAGTCATCCTGGGAAGTGTTCAAAAATTATTCCAAATGGTGGACTCCAGGACTTCCTTGCTGACTTTCTTACTTTGATCAACTAACTCTATGGCATGATCTTAACAGCTGTAGTTCTCAAGGTTTCCTAAAAGGGAACCTCTTGTTCTCTCCAAATTACAGACCTATCACTGAAGGGCAGGGAGTGAGGTTAACTCCTCCACAAACTAAGTGCTGCTCAGGTCCACATCTAGATGTTTCGGTCCCACAACCACCCAGAGCCTGACATTATTTTGTAAAAACAGATCCTGACAGAGCCAGGAGCAAGAAGAGCCATCAACCCCATCTCTGTGAGGGAGCTGGGGCTTGGCAGGCACAGGCTTGGTTAGGGCCACAATTCTCCTCTGAATGGATTTTGGGTTAACTGGAGATGAAAAACCCAAGTTCAAGGTGAGAGGTCTTTTCCCCAAGATGGACAGGTGGCAACGGGGCCTATCAGAATCACAAGGGAAGCTTCATTAACATGAAATATTCTTCCCTGGGCCATTCCAGGCCACAGACTGCAGGTTTTCCATCTTTTAGCCCTGGAAACTCTCTGCCTACTTCTTTTCTTTTTCACATGAAATCTTACCAGGGATAACAGGTGAAATTGGAAGCAGTAAGAGCCCTGGAATCCCACTCTCTTGGCTACCCCTCTCTCCAACCACCACCATGGTGCCTAGCCACAGACATTTCAGCCTGAACTTTTAAAATAGTGTGTGTAACCAAATACCTATCTCACCCATTTAAAAAAAAAAAAAAAAGTCTTGAGAAAGTCTGGCTTTGAGTAAGGCAACTTCCTGATACGCGCTCCAAAGTAAACCTGATGCAAAATGTATGAGTGAGGAAACGGGCCACATGGAGTTATTAGTTGTAGACCTGCTAAAAACAGCAAATACTGGTGACACTCGTAAAGTAAAAAGTGGCCACACACACACAGCCCTTTCTTTGGGGTTAATAGTTATCATTGGCCAGTCCAGTCCACCCTATTTTTTTTTTTTTTTTTTTTTTTTGAGACAGAGTCTCACTCTGTTGCCCAGGCTGGAGTGCAGTGGCACAATCACGGCTCACTATAACCTCCACCTCCCCGGTTCAAGTGATTCTCCTGCCTCAGCCTCCCAAGTAGCCGGGATTACAGGCATGCACCACCATGCCTGGCTAATATTTCTGTATTTTTTTAGTAGAGATGGGATTTCACCATGTTAGCCAGGCTGGTCTCAAACTCCTGACCTCAAATGAGCCACCTGCCTCAGTTTCCCAAAGTGCTGGGATTACAGGCCTGAGCCACCGTGCCTGGCCCAGCCTATACTATTTTAGAATAACAAAGTTCTTCCATCTGTAGATAGGAGAATGTTTGTCCTACAAACAGCTCATCTAAAACAGTCCGACATCACATAACAATGATAAAATAGGGAGGGAGGGCCAACACATTATCCCCCTCCTCCACATCCACTGCTCGCCAGAAAAGCTTTCCCTGATACGACTTGATAGGATGGTCTCAGCTTAGGCTGCAGATGCTGTTCAATCCACCACTACAATAACCCCAGGCAGGCCATCTTACATGTTTGCATACCTCAGGTTCCGATTCCATAGGAGGGACAGGCTCTGCTCACGTCAAACATCATTAAAATGCACCCAGCGTCCCACATTAAATCGTTTCCGTTTAAACATTTCAAGTGAACTGTATAACTTTGCTATTGAAACAATCATTTATTTTGCCCAGTTTTTGGTTGTTCAAAGTTTTGTTTGTTTGTTTGGGGACAGGGTCTCACTGTGTCACCCAGGCTGGAGTGCAGTGGTGCCATCTCAGTTCACTGCAGCCTCGACCTCCTGGGCTCAAGTGATCCTCCCACCTCAGCCTCCTGAGCGGCTGAGACTACAGGTGCACACTACCATACCCAAGTAATTTTTTGTGTTTTTTTTTTTGTTGTTTGTTTTGCAGAGGCAGGGTCTTACTATGTTGTGCAGGCTGGTCTTGAACTCCCTGGCTCAAGTGATCTTCCCACCTCGGCCTCCCAAAGTGTTGGGATGACAGGCATGTGCCAATATGCCTGGTCTGTTGTTCAAATTTTGGATCTGAGAATATTTTCTCAGGTCTCAAACATTTTTGAGATCCTTGAAAATCTTGGGGATTCCATGTACTGCTGTTATCCCTAGTACCCATTGGATAAATCAGTCCTGCCCTGTGAAGCTCACTGCAGGGTTTACTTGTGAGGAAAACATCGAGGACAGCATTTGTTCTACTAAGCAGTGTCCTCTCTGTGGGGACCTTGAGTTCCTTGAGCACAAGGGCTGTGTGATCTTTCTCACCCCCAGGTCCCCACACCAAGAGCCTGCCCTGGCATGCAACTGTTTAATGTTCAACTAGTGGTAATGCCTAAACTGGACTTCTGTGCACTGACTGAAAATCACCCTTCCTAGGGCACGTTGGCCCCATCCCCAAATCCAGGAACATAGGCCACCACTATTTTATATCTTTGAGCCAATTAGAAAAAAGTGCCTCCCCTGGGCTGTTACACTCCACTAGGAAATCCTTCCTTGGGGCTTACTCACGCCTTCTATGTCTTTCCACAGAGCTGGAGTCCACCCCTCACCCTTACCAGGCCCACACATGTGCAAGAACACTTCCACACATGGCAGGCTGTGTGCACACAGACGATTCCCTCGCCTTTATAGGTGCTATTCCTTTGACTTGAAAAGCCCATCAACTCTAATCTGCACATACAAACTTCAGCACCCAGCCCAAATGTCACTTTCTCTGTGAATCCTTCCCCTATACCTCTCAGGCAGAGTTCATCCCATCCTCCTTTTTATTCCCATCACAGTGGAAGGTACCCCTATTTGAGTCTTGCCAGGTTGCATCAAATTTCTTTCTTCCGGGTTTGGTTCCCTGCTGAACTGTGCTCTCAAGGGGAAGAAGCGTGTCTCAGTCATCTCAGTCTCCAATGCCTAGGATGAGACCTTTTATATACGGGGTGGGTCTTCAATAAATGTTTTAGACTGAATGCAGAGCTCTAGTCAAGTTACTCCTCAGCTCAAAATCTCTACAGAACCTTCCCCTTTGCTTCCTGACTTTGTTTCAAATTCCTCTACCAGGCACGCAGAAGCTTAGCCCACAGCTCTCCTCTCGCCTCCCCACCTCACCTGCCTTGGCTCACCTGCGCTTCTGGGTGCTGCTGGTACAGCCAGCCTCTGACACTTCCTTACCTCTGGACCTTTGCTCATCTGTCCCTCTACCTACAATGCCATCTTCCCCTCTCCCCCTGTCAAAATTCTAGGCATCCTTCAAGGCCCAGGCCAAATGCCATTTTCTTTCTGTTTTTTTTTTTTTTTTTTTTTTTGGAGATGGAGTCTCCCTCTGTCACCCAGGCTGGAATGCAGGGTCAGGAGCATCTCGGCTTACTGCAACCTCTGTCTTCTGGGTTCAAGCGATTTTCCTGCCTCAGCTTCCCAAGTGGCTGGGACTACAGGCATGCACCACCACACCTGGCTAATTTCTGTATTTTTATTAGAGATGGGGTTTCACCATTTTGGCCAGGCTGGTCTTGAACTCCTGACTTCAAGTGATCCACCTGCCTCAGCCTCCAAGAGTGCTGGGATTACAGGGTGAGCCCCCATGCCCAACCTCAAATGCCATTTTCTTCTTGAAGCATCCCATCAGCAGATGTGGCCTCCACTGTTGAAACCCACAGTGCTTTATCCTCCCAAGCCATTCCTCAAACACGGCTCTGGGGTTGAATGACACGTGTTTGTAATTAACGCACTTCGAGAGCAGGTATCTCCCAACTTCAGCATAGTGGGTGCCCAGTGAATATTGGACCAAATGGAATTGAGCATCCATGCTACACCTGCAGATGGGAGAGGCAGGCAGCAAACTCATGTCCCAGGAACCAGCATGACACAGATCTCTCTTGTCCTCCCCTTGTTTCTCAATAAGGACAATATTTGTGCTCAGGGGAGAAGGGCATAGCTTGCCCCTCCCTTCCTTCCTCAGCCAACAGTTTGGCTTCCCTTCTAGAGAGGTGAGAGAAGGTGTAACAGGCCAAGTTTCCTTTGCTCCACCCCATGGTGTTTCCCCCAAACACCCAGCATAAGTTCACCTCTGGCAGAGTTGCCTTCCAGCTCCTGCAGGTGGGAGTCGACTCACCTGCAGCAGGCACTCAGCACAACTCCGCAGGACCGGCTCACCTGCACCGGGCACTCAGCACAGCCTCCAGCATGCAGCACCTCCCCGCTGCCACCCGGGCCACCCTGATCCTCAGCCTGGCCTTTGCCTCCCTCCACTCGGCTTGCTCGGCAGGTAGCGTTATGAGCTTTATTCGTGGCCAGGCTGGGAAGGGGGAGGGAAGGAGGGAAGAGAGGTGGGAGGGAAAGAAGGAGGAGGGGGAAGATTATTTGGCCAGGGTTGGTCCTGCACAAAGGAAGGAGGAAACAGAACTTTCTCATCTGAAGGATTAGGCAGGGGGTGGGAGGTGGGGCTGGGGCAGGGGGGGTCTTAGGTTGGCCTGAGATAGAGATCAGATACTCAATTCCTCAGCTAAGGCAGGAGCAGCCACCCCTCTTGGCCTTTGCCACAAAGAAAGGAAAAAGTTATTTGCTGGAGTCTCACCCATCAGGGGACCAAAATGATATCTCTTGGTCCGCTGTGTCCTGAAGGCTCCTTCTCAGCCCCACTGGGCTGTCGTGCTTTGCAATCCTCCCTGTGCACATTTGTGTCTGACCTTCCCTTTCCTAAGTCCTCCATCCCTCCCTGCCCCTTGTACTTTCTCTGCGACTTTCACAAAACCTGACTGCCAGGAGGGCTGCCATTCACTGTCTCCCACCCTCCTGCCTCCCCGGGCACTGGAAATGCTGGGTTATCTCCCCATTTTCCTGTGGAGGCTGGAAGGCTGATCTACATCCCCTGCCTTGCCCTGCCAGGCCGGGGTCTGCAACTCATGGCAGAGGGACCTTGGTTACCATCTTATGCTCCTGGCTTTGATCTTGTTCTCAGCCACCTCAGAACACCACCACACTCTCTATGTCCTGCAACACTCCTGCTCCCAAAACCAACCCTGCCCCCAAAGTCCTGTATCTGCCCCTCTCATCTTCAGACTCTCTTCTGTAGCCACTGCCAGGGGTGTTGGTGTTGAGGTTCAAGACGTGCACTCTTGAGCCGCTGAGCCTGAACCCAGCTCCAGCTTCCATGACTCACTAGCTATGCGACCTCGAGCAAATGACTTTACCTCTCTATGCCAAGTTTCCTCCTTTATCTCATGGGGACAATCATAGTGCTTGTCAAGACGAATTGATGTAATTTCATGTAAAGAACTTAGAAATAGCCCATAGAACACACACAGTGAATGTCAGCAATTATGGTAAGCACATTCATTTTATTTTCCAACTTCACCCCTCCCCAAATAAGAGTGCTGAGTTTCTTTCTACTTACCCTGACAGTGCCTTGCTTATGATGGGAGCTCAGAATCAGAAGACAAGTTTAACTGCACTGAATCGTTGGGTCTTCCCAGCAGCTTTTCTTGTGGAATAGCCCCAAGAGGGCCAGTCCCTCCCTCGCTTCTGGCTCTGCTTATAAGGGAGGAGGGTGATGTTTAAATTCTTAGGAATTTTCACCGGGGCTATTCCATTTGAACCACAGAAAATTGCTGATATTGAACAATTCTCACCTATAACAATGGCAATTTCATAAGCTCGAACCTAACCCTAGCATTCAGCCAACTAGGGTTTTTTTCCACTCACTTTGGAAGAGGACAACTTCCATTCTAGGTGTAGAGGTGAGATGAAAGTCAGGGCCAAGGAAGTTATTTGAGTCATAAGGAAAATTAGAATAGTGAGGAATCAGTTTCTCCAAAACAAATAAAGACCAGGCTCTAAGCCATTTAGCTGTAAATAATTTACAGTAACAGATTGCATCGAGGCAATTACTATACTTTAAGCAGGACATTGGAGTGGCTTGGGGGTTGGGTGGCATAAAATTAGTCTCAGCAGCAACTTCATGGCTTTAGCTAAACAGCAGGTTTCTTCTGAACTCGTCCTGCTGTGACAACAAGCTCCCTTGAAGGACACACTGACCCACAGTCAGGGGAGGCTTGAGAGTTTCCACGCCCACCACTTTTTTTTTTTTCCTTTTTGCATTCCCCAAGAAGCAGAATGAACAGCAATATAATTTCTAGGAAGGTTCTTCCAATCCATCTCTTGGTTTCCATCTACCTAGGTCAGCATGAGCACTGTCTAATAATAGAACTTGCACTGAGGGTGGAAATGTCCCATGTCTGAGTGGTGCTTCCAATATGGTAGCCACTAGTCACACGCGGCAATGGAACCCTTGGCATGGGTCTAATGTAACCAAGAAGCTGAGTTTTTTTTACTGAATTTAATGTTAATAAATTTAAACCACCACAGGTGGCTAGTGGCTGCCGTATTGAACAGTATGGCCTTAGAGGTCATCTCTCTTCTTATTGTCAGTTATGGACAGGAACCTGGATGCCTCAGATCCCTAACCCAATCCCACACCCCAAGACAACAAGACCTTTAAGAATTCATGCTAAAGTCCTTTTTATCTTTCCACTCCTTGCTCATGAATCAATCTATGTGCTGCGTATTCTGGCAGTCTCTGGGCTTGCTTGTATGATGTTTAATTTTTTTTGACAGCCATCATTCTGGAGGCTGGAAGTCCAAGATCAAGGTGTTGGTGGTTTGATTTCTCCTGAGGCCTCCCTCCTTGGGTTGCAAATAGACGCCTTCTCACTGAGTTCTCAAGTGGACTTTTCTCTGTGCATGCGTGTTGCTGATGTTTCTTCTTCTTCTTCTTTTTTTTTTTTCTTTAGACGGAGTTTCACTCTTGTCACCCAGGCTGGAGTGCAATGGTGTGATCTCAGATCACTGAAACCTCCGCCTCCCGGGTTCAAGCAATTCTGCTGCCCCAGCCTCCCAAGTAGCTGGGATTACAGGCATACACCACCACGCCCAGCTGATTTTTGTATTTTTAGTAGAGACAGGGTTTCATCATGTTGGCCAGGCTGTTCTCGAACTCCTGACCTCAGGTGATCTGCCCACCTCGGCCTCCCAAAATGCTGGGATTACAGGTGTGAACCACTGCACCTGGCCTCTTCCTCGTCCTATAAGGACCCCGCCATATTGGATTAGGGCCCACCCATAGGACCTCATTTAAGCTTAACTGCCTCTTCGAATGTCCCATCTCCAAATACAATCACAGTGGGGTTAGGACTTCAATATATGAAACTTGGGAGAGGGGAACATAATTCGGTCCATATCAGGGAGTTAGCTTTGTTGCAGAAAGCCTCAATATGCCCATGCTGGAGCTTCTATAATACTTTTATAATACTCACTCCTGATTTACAAAAAACATTTCAAAATCTATGCCTGGGAATAGCTTTTGCTAGTGCCTGAGACTATCTCCTATCTTTTCTTCCAGAAGCAAGCAGCAGCAACAGCTCAACCTTGACCGCTCACCACCCAGACCCTGGGACCCTGGAGCAGTGCCTCAGTAAGCTTCTCCTGCCAACTGCTCTAACCCCAGAACTGGCCCTCAGCCTGGGAGGGAAACAAAGGCCTCCCCGCTTTCCGTTGATTGGTGTCAAGTGGCCAAGGGCCTGCCTGGCCTTCCTGTGCACCAGTGTGGTTTGTCCCAGAACTATTTGCAGAGCAGGTCTGAAAGGCTTTCTTGGCTCTGATCCCCATCTAGGTGCACAATCTTTGACACAGATTGCTTTAATGACCCATCCCAGGTCAGCAGCTAACAATGCCCTAGGTTCAAATGCTTGAAGAAGTTTGGAGGTGGAAAGGCCAGAAGAAATCATCTAGTCCAACTTCCACCCAATGCAAGAGCTTGGTTTTGTCGTCCTTGGCATACATATTTCTTCTTCTTCTATGCACGTTCTTCCTCTTCTTGCATACTTCTAGCCACAAGGCGCTCAGTAATTCATAGAGCAACCACTATCATGCATGTCTAGCTAATAGAAAGTTTTGCAGCTGGGCGCAGTGGCTCATGCCTGTAATCCCAGCATTTTCGGAAGATGAGGCAGGCGGATCACCTAAGGTCAGGAGTTTGAGACCAGCCTGACCAATATGGTGAAACCCTGTCTCTATTAAAAATACAAAAAAATTAGTTGGATGTGGTGGCATGCGCCTGTAGTGCCAGCTACTAGGGAGGCTGAGACAGGAGAATTGCTTGAACCTGGGAGGCAGAGGTTGCTGTGAGCCGAGATTGCACCACTGCACTCCAGCCTGGGCAACACAGTGAGACTCCCTCTCAAAAAAAAAAAGAGAAAGTTCCACTTTATTTTGTCTGGTTCCCTTTATCCTGCCCTCATTGAATGACCAAATGCATTAACTTAGGCACTTAAAACGAAGGATAGGCTGGGTGTGGTGGCTCATGCCTGTAATACCAGCACTTTGGGAGGCCCAGGTGGGTGGATCACTTGAGGCCAGGAGTTCAAGACCAGCCTGGTCAACATGGCAAAACCCCGTCTCTACTAAAAATACAAAAAATTAGCTGGGTGTGGTGGCGCACGCCTGTAATCCCAGCTACTTGGGAGGCTGAGGCAGGAGAATTGCTTGAACCCAGAAGGCGGAAGTTGCAGTGAGCTGAGATCATGCCATTGCACTCCAGCCTGGGCAACAGAGTGAGACTCTGTCTCAAAAAAAAAAAAAAAAAAAAAAAAAAAAGGAAGGGTATTAGGGAATAATACATAGAGGTTAAGAGTGTGGCTTCAGAGTCCTGCAGACTTGCGTTTGAGTTCTTCTTCTCCCATCTTGTGACCTTGGGCAAATTACAGCCTCAGTTTCTTCATGTAAAATGGGAATAAAAGTCGCACCTGTCGCTTTGTGAGGAAGGCATAAGCTAACGTGTAAAAGCACGCAGCACAGTGCATGGCACGTAGTAGGCCTCATCAGTGTCAGCTACCGTGCTGTGATTGTTCTGTTAATATTAATGGTAGAGAAGCCTGGGCAGGGCTGGTGGTGCATGCCGTCGTCCTTGCTGTCCCTTCCCCACCAGACGTGGACTTCTGCCCACAAGCAGCCCGGTGCTGCCGCACAGGAGTAGACGAGTACGGCTGGATCGCGGCGGCTGTTGGCTGGAGCCTCTGGTTCCTCACCCTCATCCTGCTCTGTGTGGACAAACTGATGAAGCTGACTCCAGATGAGCCCAAGGACTTGCAAGCGTGAGACCCAGGCTCGGTGCACAAAATGGTGATCGCCACCAATTTGTGGCTAATGGGGAAGGGGAGTAAGGCTAACATGGTTTCTATTATTTAAGTCATTTTCACCTTCAAGCTTCAGTTACTTTTACAAGGGAAAGAAGAAAGAGCGGGAGAACCAAATAAGGCAAGCCAGTGCTGCCCTTGCATGTCACTCCCAAGGGCCTCTGGGCCTTCTGTGCCCAGGTAACTCCTCTCTCAAGATAGTCCCTCTGTAATTTATCCTGTTTTAACCTTTCTTCTAGGCACCAAGGGAGGTGCACAAGAAACTATAAGACTTAGTCTCATCATCAACATTTTCAGAAGCAAGTGCATAACCTTCTCACCAAAACCAGGTTATTTGCTTCTGTCCCTGGCTTGAGTCCCGGGCTTAACTGTCATTTCAGAATGTGAGAATCAGTCAGGTATGGTGGCTCATGCCTGTAATCCCAGCACTTTGGGAGGCAGAGGTGGGCAGATCACTCAAGGTCAGGAGTTCCAGATCGGCCTGGCCAACATGGTGAAACCCTGTCTCTACTAAAAATACAAAAATTAGCCAGGTGTGGTGGTGCACACCTGTAATCCCAGCTACTTGGGAGGCTGAGGCAGGAGAATCTCTTGAACCTCGGAGGCGGAGGTTGCAGTGAGCCACGATCATGCCACTGCACTCCAGCCTGGGCGACAGAGCAAGACTCTGTATCAGAAAAAAAAAAAAAAAAAAAGAATGTGAGGATCAGTCGGGCATGGTGGCTCATGCCTGTAATCCCAGCACTTTGAGAGACTGAGACAGGAGGATCGCTTTAGCCCAGGAATTCGAGACCAGCCTGGGCAAGATGGCAAGACCTTGTTTCTGTTTAAAAACTTTTTAAAGTTAAAAATAAAAATGTGAGAATCCCCTTGACACTCCCACCATCTTCACCCCCACCTCAGGTCCTTCTCCAGCTCTCCTTCTGGCTTCATCCTGTCTTCCACGGCTCTCCTGTCCCACCTATTCTCCCTGCCGGTGCCCAAGTTTTAGCCTTCACTGCCTTCCCCTAGAACTCACCAGGGATATTGCATTCTGTCCTCACTGTCTTGAGGATCTTCCTCCCTGGCTCATCACTCCCCATGGGCAGCTGCCAGGGTAGGCGCTGTCACCTTCTGTTGACAACAGTCAGTAGCTCCTAAGTACTAAAACTTCTCAGCCCAGCATTCAGCTCTTTGGAGGAGTCCATCTGTCCCTTAGCACATCCAGGAGTAAGGATTCCGACTAGTCCGCTCCTCATCCTGGTGTCTTCAGCTTCTCTGCTGCCATGTTCTTTGCTGGGATGGCTGCTTCCCAACTCCACCTCCAGAATCAAGGATATTCCTCCAAGCCCAGCTCGAATGCTTGATCTGCCTGGAGCCTTCCTGGTCATCCTTGGGTGACCTGGAGCTGGTGCTGTTAGAGCACTTCTGCTCTGCCCTGATATGCAGTTGTTGTGAATGGGCCACTCCATAGTTTATCCTTCCTCACACCCCTGGGGCATAGTACCCTATTCAAGTTTGTCCAATGAGTGCATGGGTGAATTAATGAATAAATGAACAAATGAGTCTTTGCCCTAGACAACTTAAGGTCCTCACTCTGCATTAGGAGCCTCCATTTTTCTCCAGATGGTTGAAATAACCAGCCTCTGAAGGAGCCAATGGTTTGGTCACTGCTCTCTCAGCAAATTACAGTCACTGTCACTTAGCATGGAGAGTGGACATTGCACATCACCGTGAAACCTTGCAGAGGAGGAGAGGGCAGTCCTTTCTTTCATCAGAAGAAAGGACAAAATGACTCCTTATGAAGCATTTTGTGCCCTCTGTGAGAAAACATGTATTTAGATCAGATAAACTCTAGTCAAAATACAAAAAGGAAAAATGAAAGACCTCTGAAATAGGAACAATCTCTTGAAGAGGCAAATGACTCAAAACTGCTCAATGGCTCTTTCAGAAAATCTAAGTAAAGTTCCCTGACAACAGAAACTGAAGAGATTGCCTGGTTCATCTTGTAGTCTTCCAAAACAGCAGATAATTTCTGAATCTCAGATGTTGAATCAGTACAACGGGATGGATTTCTTGTTCCTAAGAGTTAAATGATCACATACATAAAAGAGTCTGAGCCTGAGCAACATAGTGAGACCCTGTCTCTACAAAAAAAAAAAAAAAAAAGATTAACTAGGCGTGGTGGTGCACACTGATAGTCCCAGCTACTCAGGAGGCTGAGGTAGGCGGATCACTTGAGCTAGAGAGTTCAAAGCTGCAGTGAGCCATGTTTGTGCCACTGCACTCCAGCCTGGGCAACAAAGTGAGACACTGTCTGGAAAAAAAAAAAAAAAGTGTCTGCATAATTCCTGGTGCATTTTGTGGATATACAATATGAGTATGTGTTCCATGTTTTCAGAAATTCAAAGGAAGCGTTTCCACAATATGTGATGGTTTATTTCCCAAGAGATGAAAAGATTCATTAAGGTGCATGCTTTGATTTAACATCTGCAAACATTTAAAAAATATAACAGTGTGTCACGTAGCAGTGACAGTACTATCTTTTTTTAAAAAGGGAAATTAAGATTTATTTCTGGCCAATGTGAACAGAAATAAGTCACTTTATCTCACTGAGCACCAATTTTACACGTGGAAAATAGAAGAATTGGACCAAATCAGCAGTTTCAAGCTGAGTTGCAAAAGTTCATGGAGCCATTTCAGTCGCTTCATGGAATCGGAGTAGGCATGAGGCCCGTTGTTCTTTCAACCTGAGCCACGTGGCTCTCGTGTCTTTAAACCTTGTGGTAGGATTTTTTTTTTTTTCTGCTTTAATAAGTGAAGGGTCAGGGCACCAGTTGGTGTCTGAGATGCCCTCCAGTCTGGGGAACCCCGTAGATTCTTAGACTACTTTGAACTGAAGTATGTGCAGTCTGCCATCTCACATTAAAATGTTGGCATTTTGTCTATTGCTTTTCTTTCATCTGCACAAGAGGAAGGAGAGAACGAATCAATACAACCACTCTTTTCCTTGAGACTGCAAAGAAAATGGTTCTATAGTTTGATGGTTCTACTTCCCAGATGCTACCTCTCAGATTTATTCTCAACAGAAAATTTTTTGATTACAGCAGACCAGATCTTTATCTGTCAATAAGTTAAAAAAGATAATCTGGGCTGGATGTGGTGGCTCACGCCTGTAATTCCAGCATTTTGGGAGGCCAAGACGGGAGGATTGCTTGAGCCCAGGAATTTGAGACCAGCCTGGGCAACATGGTGAAACCCCATCTCTACAAAAAAATACAAAAAAATTATTTGGGACTGGTGGCGCATGCCTGTGGTCCCAGCTACTCGGGAGGCTGAGGTGGGAAGATCATTTGAGCCCAGGAGGTTGAGGCTGCAGTGAGCTATGATCTTGCCACTGCACTCCAGCCTGGGTGACAGAGTGAGACCTTGCCTCAAAAAGAAAAAAATAAAGAAAAGAAAATCTGAAAGGGAAAGCAGGCATCAACTTCCAGGGATCTAATAACTTCCTAACTTAAAGCAGCAGAACTTACCTAACTTTTGGACTTTTCATTTTAAAACTTTGCCTTTAGCAGTGGACACTGTCCTCAACACAGCTACAGTTTATGTAACACAGAGTCCATATGATATGCATGTCTGTATCAAAATGTCATATGTAGAAATAAAGTATTAAATATTAAGGTGTGGCATAATTATCTGACTTTAAAAATCATCATTTAGTGGCCGGGCATGGTGGCTCACGCCTGTAATCCCAGCACTTTGGGAGGCCAAGGCGGGCAGATCACGTGAGGTCAGGAGTTTGAGACCAGCCTGGCCAACACAGTGAAACCTTGTCTCTACTAAAAATACAAAAAATTAGCCGGGTGTGATGGTGGGTGCCTGTAATCCCAGCTACTTGCGGGGCTGGGGCAGGAGAATTGCTTGAACCTGGGAGGCAGAGGTTGCAGTGAGCCAAGATCGGGCCACTGCACTCCAGCCTGGGTGACAGAACGACACTCTGTCTCAAATAAATAAATTAATTAAATTAAATAAAAATCATCATTTAAAAATCTATTCCTGGCTGGGTGCGGTGGCTAATGCCTGTAATCCCAGCACTTTGGGTGTCTGAGGGGGACGGATCACCTGAGGTCGGGAGTTCGAGACCAGCCTGACCAACATGGAGAAACCCTGTCTCTACTAAAAACACAAAATTAGCTGGCGTGGTGGCACATGATTGCAATTCCAGCTACTTGGGAGGCTGAGACAGGAGAATCACTTGAACCCGGGAGGCAGAGGTTGCCATTGCACTCCAGCCTAGGCAATAAGAGCAAAACTCCATTTCAAATATATTCCTTTTTATATGCATGACACCTAATGCAAACAAAACAAATATACTATTTTTTATTAACAAATAAATGTTACAGCATGTAAGATTAATCAGCTGGACCTGGTGGTGCACATCTGTAGTCCCAGCTGCTGTGGAATCTGAGGAGGGAGGACGACTCGGGCCCAGTAATTAATTGCTTTGAGGGTGTAATGCCCAATGATCGTGCCTGTGAATAGCCACTGCACTCTAGCCTGGGTGACACAGCAAGACATTGTCTCTAAAATGAAACAAAGCAAAACAAAAAATTAATCAAAAACAAGTCTTAGGATAGCTTGGGCCTTGTCTTAGTCAGTTTGGACTGCTGTAACAAATTATCATAGACTGGGGAGCTTCTAAACAACAGATATTTATTTCTCTGGAGGCTGGAAGTCTGGGATCAGGGTGCCAGCATGGCTGGTTTCTGGGGAGGGTCCACTTCTTGGTTCATGGACAGCCATCCTCTCATTGCATCCTCATGTGGTGGAAAGAGGGCAAAGGAGATCTCTGGAGCCCCTTTTACAAGGGCACTAATCCCAATCGTGAGGGCTCCACCCTTATGACCTAATCACCTCCTAAAGGCCCCACCTCCAAATGTCATCACCTTGGGCACTAGGATTCAACATCAATTTTAGGGGGACACAAATGTTCAGTCTATGGGAGGCCTCATTTCCACAAAAATATATAGAAGCATATTTTTAAACTTGGAGAAATATTAATCTAGACGTTTCTGATGAAGAAACTGCTCTGTCTGAACCCCAGCATCCATTTTGAAGTCATCTATAGGGGATCTTCCTTGCCATGTGGTAGGAGTGCCTTGTATACACCCTCTGCCTGCCACCTACTTCCAGCCTTACCTGGCTCCAGCCCCTCCTCCTCACTTCTTCGAGAGTGATCTGTCTAATACATAAATAAGCGATCAAATCGCCCCCTTCCAAAATCCTTCTGTGGCTCTGCACAGCTGACGGAACAGGATTTTTACTCAGGGTGAGCCAAAAGAGATCTGTAATTGGATCTCCAGACATTTCTCTAGCTTTATGTCTTGCATATCCTTCATGCAAACAGGGTTTGAAATGATTCCCGTTCCCTAAACACTCTATCCTCCTGGCCTTCATTTTTGCTGTTCACATGGCCTGGAACGTACGTACCCTTCCCCAGAGGAAGATCTGCTGTGAACCAAGAGAAGCTTACACTTCAGGCCTCCTTACTTGAATGGGCCCCTCCGAGTCCCTGAGTCTAACACTGTATTCCTAATTTTTCTATCCTTTTTTTTTTTCTAAAGGCAACCTCCCCTTAACTGTCTACATTTAAGGCCCCATAAACCTGTGCCTGCCCTTGCTTCCCCTCATCCTCCCCGGCCGCCCACTCCCGGTTGGATTTTGGTTTACTGAGATTGGTTTTCCAAGTCAAGTTGCCTCTTCCTCCCTGGATGGACACACACACACACACACACACACACACACACACACTCCCTGGATGGACACACACACACACACACACACACACACACACACACACACACACCTCCCTTGACCAAACTCTAGCCAGGCGTTTTTTTGAGCCCTCTTCTTGACTAGACCTTAACCTTGGCTTATAAAAACTACGGACTCTCAGCATAAATGATTTCATCCAGTCTCTTCCCCTCACATGTAAAGACTTGACCAAATACTAACACAGCCTCTAACAGCTCCAGGCTGCACCCCTAGGATGAGCAGGAGGTCGAGACTCTGCCTGGGAGATGCAGCTGGAGATGAGTGATGCCAGGCCGGGTCCCAGGCACATAATATGCATGGCACAAAGGTGCTGTTCCCATCCAAACAGAGCTAACCTATGTGAGAGCTGGGGGTGGCAGGGGTGGGGAATTCAGGACTCTTATCCAAGTCCTGGGGCAGCCAGAAGCCCCCTTCCAGTAAACCCCTCTAACAAACCCACACTGCACATGCACACATACACATATACCCCAGTGCTTTGTCCTGGCCGTGCTCTGGGGATCCCTGAGCTCACTTCCCTCCCCTGCCCACAACCCATAGCCAATTCCACCCCTGCCTGACTCAGGATGGCAGCAGGGAGTGCAATGGCAAGTGTTTGAGGGGCTGGCTGGGTGTACTGGACTCCAGGGTCCATGTGAGTGTAAAACTCAAGCACACATGGCAACCATGCTGATGCCTGCTGGGATCCAGAAAGCCCTCCAGCAGAAGCCCAGGTTGTTCCTCACACATTCAGTTTCCTTGAGGAATAGGCACCCTTTAAAACGTGCATAGCAGTTCCGAAGGGCTGCTAAAACCCATGGAAAAAGGGAACTGCACATAAGATCTAACACTTGGCTTCCATTACATGCTTGACTGCTACAAAACACACTTGCTACACGGCATATTTGCATATGTGTTGCTCAAATTGTGATTAAAAAAGAAAAGACTAAAGTTAAAAAAAAATTGATTCCAAACCATAATCAATCTCATGGCCAGACTGATCAAGAGCCATTGATCAAGAAGCCTAGTGAGGATGGCAATCCCCTTCCACAGGCTGCAAATGTGGCATTTCAGTTTCCCATCCTGAGTGCAACTCATGTGAAATTGCACTTCTATGTGCAATTCCAGTGCACATAGAAGCACATTTCTCTTTCCTACTAACACAGTCAGGACCAAGGTGCAATTATCATATTTCTTTCATGACAGGTTCTTTTCTATCAAGGAGGAATAAGGACCAAAATCGTCATTTAAAAGCAAGCAAATTTCTCTCTCTTTTCATTGGTTGAGCAAGTGGCTTCTTTCCTAAGTTCGTATTGTTATAAACAATATATAAAGTACAGAGAATAATTAAATTATCAAGTCATGAAAAGACACAGAGAGCCAGGCTCAGTGGCTCACACCTGTAATCCCAGCACTTTGGGAAGCCGAGGTGGGAAGATTCCTTGACCCCAGGAATTCGAGACCAGCCTAGGCAACGTAGCAAGACCCCCATCTCTAAAAAAATTTTAAAAATCAGCCAGGCATAGTGGCACACGCTTGTAGTCCCAGCTATTCAGGAGGCTGAGACAGGAGGATCCCTTGAGCCTAGGAGTTTGAGGCTGCAATGAGCCATGTTTCTACCCCTGCACTCCAGCGTGGGTAACAGAGTGAGACTCAGTCTCAAAAAAAGAAAAGACAAGACATGGAGGATATGCATATTACTGAGTGAAGAAAAGCCAATCTGAAAAGGCTATATACTGAATGATTCCAACTATATGACATCCTGGAAAAGGCAAAACTATGGAAGCAGTAAAAAGATCAGTGGCTGCCAGGGGTTTGTGGGGAGGGGGGGATGAATAAGCAGAGCACAGAGGATTTTTAGGGCAGCAGAACTAGTCGGAATTATAATGGTGGGTACATGTCATTATACATTTGTCCAAACCCACAGAATGTACACCACCAACAGTGAACTCTAATGCAAACTCTGGACTCTGGATGATACTGATGTGTCAATGCAGGCTCATCAGCTGTAACAAACGTACCAGGCTGGTGGGGGGTGTTGATAATGGGGGTAGCTGTGCACTGGGGAGCAGGGGATATATGAGAACTCTGCACTTTCTGCTCAGTTTTGCTGTGAACCTAAAACTGCTCTAAAACATAGTTTATTTAAAAAAAAAAAACTGAGCTAAGAGCATCTCAGAGAGCATTAGTACCCACTCCAGAGAAGGGTAATATTTAATCCATCAAATCCCTTAAATTTAAAATCTTCAATAACAACAAAAAAAGTACTGGTAGAAGGATAACTTCCGTATCTTACGTACTAAGAGCAAACTTTATTTTTACTTTTTTTAAATTTTGTTTTTATTTTTTTTTAGGTTGGAAGGATTTTATATATATATATATCTTTTTTATTATACTTTAAGTTTTAGGGTACATGTGCACAACGTGCAGGTTTGTTACATATGTATACATGTGCCATGTTGGTGTGCTGCACCCATTAACTCATCGTTTAGCATTAAGTATATCTCCTAATGCTATCTCTTCCCCCTCCCCCCACCCCACAACAGGCCCAGGTGTGTGATATTCCCCTTCCTGTGTCCATGTGTTCTCATTGTTCAATTCCCACCTATGAGTGAGAACATGTGGTGTTTGGTTTTTTGTCCTTGTGATAGTTTGCTGAGAATGATGGTTTCCAGCTTCATCCATGTCCCTACAAAGGACATGAACTCATCATTTTTTATGGCTGCATAGTATTCCATGGTGTATATGTGCCACATTTTCTTAATCTAGTCTATCATTGATGGACATTTGGGTTGGTTCAAGTCTTTGCTATTGTGAATAGTGCCACAATAAACATACGTGTGCATGTGTCTTTATAGCAGCATGATTTATATTCCTTTGGGTATATACCCAGTAATGGGATGGCTGGGTCAAATGGTATTTCTAGTTCTACATCCCTAAGGAATCACCACACTGTCTTCCATAACAGTTGAACTAGTTTACAGTCCCACCAACAGTGTAAAAGTGTTCCTATTTCTCCATATCCTCTCCAGCACCTGCTGTTTCCTGACTTTTTAATGATTGCCATTCTAACTGGTGTGAGATGGTATCTCATTGTGGTTTTGATTTGCATTTCTCTGATGGCCAGTGATGATGAGCATTTTTTCATGTGTCTTTTGGCTGCATAAATGTCTTCTTTTGAGAAGTGTCTGTTCATATCCTTCACCCACTTTTTGATGGGGTTGTTTTTTTTCTTGTAAATTTGTTTGAGTTCTTTGTAGATTCTGGATATTAGCCCTTTGTCAGATGGGTAGATTGCAAAAATTTTCTCCCATTCTGTAGGTTGCCTGTTCACTCTGATGGTAGTTTCTTTTGCTGTGCAGAAGAAGAGCAAATTTTAACACCTAAATTTATTTATCAAGTCCATTCTTAGAATGACTGAATCAATCAGAAGTGGCTCATTTACTCTTCAGAAAGCTATTCTCATCTATTCTGGAAAAATATATGACATACAGCCAATGTAGGCCCAGCTCTTCTTCACATGAAGTTTTATTAATCTAACCCCAGCTTTCTGATGTCTGTGCAGACAGTCTAGTTTGTCATTCCTCTTAGTTCATGTCACTCTGTCACCACTGGCCTCTGCAAGGTCCCCTCATTTCACTTTTTTTTTTTTTTGAGATGGAATCTCGCTCTGTTGCCTAGGCTGAGACCAGTACAGTGGTGCGATCTCGACTCACTGCAACCTCCGCCTCCTGGGTTCAAGGGATTCTCCTGCCTCAGCCTCCCAAGTAGCTGGGATTACAGGCACCTGCCACCACGCCTGGCTAAGTTTTGTATTTTTAGTAAAGACGGGGTTTCACCATGTTGGCAGGCTAGTGTCGAACTCCCACCCTCAAGCAATCCACCCACCTCAGCCTCCCAAAGTGCTGGGATTACAGGCGTGAGCCACCACACCCAGCCTTATTTCACTCTTTCATCCCTTTTATTCCCATCCCCCTCTCTCATTCTCCTATGGCTATTTCCCTAAGGCAACCATATGAGCCCCCGTATGCGCTCTTGTGAAATGTGAAGTGTTATTATAAGTTCAGGTGTTTGCATTTACATTAGTGCTCATGCTGCTGCTTAGTTTTTTCACTTAGTAGTAATATTTCCAAGACCTACTTAGGCCGCTATGTGCCTGTGGTCCAGAGCTTCCAGCGGCTGCAGAGGATTCTATCACGTGAGCCCACCACAATTCATTTCTCTGTTCTCTGGTAGACCGACTCATAGGCTGCCTCCAAGTCCCACTTCATAGCACACCTGCTCATTCATGGGCCTGTGATTGTATTTTCCTGGAAAATATTGCCAGATGCAGTGTCACTAAGTCACAGCAGAAACACTTTAATTAAACTTGGTACTATGGAATGACCTGCTTCTCAAATTGACATAAGGATATTTCATTCAGTTGAGCCAGAAATTGAAATTGACTTTTCATTGTTTCTGTCTTCCTATATCATGATAGACAACAGTCGTGTTTATGCCTCACCTAAGAATAATATGCACGGTATTCCCACTGTTAGATATTAAATTCAATTTATTTAATCCAATTTTATTTTGAATCTAAAGACAATATTGCTATCAGTTTGTATCATAGTTAGCATATTATTTTTAACTTTTTTTTTTTTTGAGATGGAGTCTTCCTCTGTCGCCCAGGCTGGAGTGCAGTGGAAGGATCTCAGCTCACGGCAACCTCCACCTCCTGGGTTCAAGTGATTCTCCTGCCTCAGCCTCCCAAGTAGCTGGGATTACAGGCACACACCACCACACTTGGCTAATTTTTGTATATTTATTTATTTATTTATTTATTTATTTTTTAGTAGAGACGGGGTTTTGCCATGTTGGCCAGGCTGATCTCGAACTCCTGGCCTCAGGTGATCCACCCACCTCAGCCTCCCAAAGTGCTGGGATTACAGGCATGGGCCACTGCGCCCAGCCTAACATGGTTTTTAAGAAGATGGTTATGAATAAAATTCTAGGGAGTGTGCATTTTAGCTGAATTAAACAATAAAATCTCCTCCCTCTTACTATATACCTATGGGTAGATTTTTCACCTTCACACCTGAGGCCAGGTTATTAAAATTAAAAATAAATTTTCACCATCAAATAGGCTGGAGTCATGCCAGATTTGGGGAGATACAAAGGAAGAAAATGTGTTCAAGAAGGCAACTCTGTTGACTTTTTTGGAACTCTTTATGAAACCACAGTGTGTTTTTCCCAGAAATGAACTAAAATGCAGATACTATCACTCCATTCTGAAAGTCTGTCCTAGCAGTGTGAACAAACAACGCAACCAGGTTAGGAGGGTAGAAGATAGCTGTGTCACACACCACGCTGATGAGAAAAACCTCCAGCATTGTGCCTCAGAAGGCTGAGACTGGGGGAATTTTGAACCATTCTTATTCTATAAGACACTAGAATGTACATGCCAGGTAGGCAGGAGTTTTAATAATTTTAAAATGACTTTTAACATTTAAAAATAGTTTTCATAGACTTGATATATCACTGCAAGAGCTAAATTTTCCTGGAGACAAACAGAACCTCCCATCGTCTCCCCAGCATCTCCAGTTTGCTTTCAGGGATGGCAGCTTTCCAAAAGCCATCTCTGGATGAAGACCACACGAAATGCAGCTACATCAACAGGAGCAAACAAACCTCTCACCTCCCAACTTCCTGAGGGTGAGGGTAGGCGACCCCCTTTGAAAAGCACTGGGGTGGGGATGTAGGTGAGGGGTGCTGGCCAGGGGTCATCTGCATTAAGATGTGTGATGGGAGGAATTTGCATGTAAGGCAAATCAGAACTTAATGATTATCTAACGGTGAAGACATTCTCATTTTTTACCCAGAGATGTTCAGCTGAACATTTCATGTTGTTCACATAATTTATTTTTTACTTGCATCTGTAGCTTTCCATGAAACCCAAAGAGTTAATGTGAGTTGGCCAAAGTCACATCAGGTTAAGTAGCTCAGCATGGATATTTTTTAAAGTAGCTGATCCTCTCCGGGCTAAAAATTCTCTGCTTTAAACCCTCATCAGCAAGACTGCTTTAGATACTGGGACAATATAGTGAGTTATAGAATCTGAGTTGAAAGTAACATTAGAAGCCAAGTTCCATCCTCTCTCTCTCTCTTACACACACACACACACACACACACACACACACACACACACATCCATTTAGCCATGCCTCAAGAAAGATGATCTGTCTCTGTTTGGTAACCAGTGAATGATGTTCAACACATTAAGAAGGAGTCTCTTAAATCCTATATACTGAAAATGTCTCCATCTTATGACATAATTCTAATAATTTGCCTAATAGAAAAATAATTCAAAGGAAAAAAAGCTAAAAGCTAGGAAGATAATCTGGAAAAATAATAGCTGTTTCTAATAATTGCTATTCTAGATAATGTAACATTGGGAAAAGAAATTAAATATCAAATAATAAGGTAATGGCAAAATAGTATTACTATGGGATATTATATAGCTATAAATGATAACTATGAAAACTCATTAGAATTTTTTAATTGGCCAAGTTACAAAATACTAAAAAGTATGTACATGTAGTCCTAATGCTGGTGAAGATACAGTTAGATATATCATCAAACATGGACATTAGGGGTATACTTTTTTTGGGGATATACATTTGACCAGGATTTCTGAAATATAATTGATATTTTGGAATAAAATCCTTTGAGTCTATTCAGGTCATTTGCCTCAGTAATTTTACCTCCAGGAATTGATTCTAAAGAAACAATATGACACCTAGACAATTTATACAGATACAGAAACTGCACACCATTATTTATAATAGCAAAACATTAAAAACAACCATATGTTTAACAGGAGGGGAATGATTAAATTCTGGTAGATCCATTCAAGAAAATGTTATGCAGAAAAAATGATATAAATCTATATCTATAGGTACACATAAGCATGCCTCATTCTATTGCACTTCGCTTTAATACACTTCACAGATATTGTATTTCCCTACAAATTGAAGATTCGTGGACTGATACTACATTTTTTTTACAAATTGAAGATTTGTGGCAACGCTGTGTAGAGCACATTGGCACCATTTTTCCAACAGCACGTGCTCCTGGGTCTCTGTGTCACATTTTGGTAATTCTTGCAAACTTTCCCACTTTTTCATTATTATTATATCTGTCATGGTGATCTATTATGAGTGATCTTTGATGTTACTACTGTATTTGTTTTGTAGTACCACCAACCTCACCCATGTAAGACAATGAGCTTAATCAATAAGTGTTGTGTGTGTTCTCACTGCTCCACTAACTGGCCATTCCCCCATCTCTCTCCCTCTTTTGGGGCCTCCCTATTCCTGAGACACAACAATATTGAAATTAGGCCATTTAATAACCCTACAATGGCCTCTAAGTGCTCATGTGAAAGCAAGAGCCCTATGTCCCTCATTCTTTTTTTTTTTGAAACGGAGTCTTGCTCTGTTGCCCAGGCTGGAGTGCAGTGGTGCGATCTCGGCTCACTGCAAGCTCCGCCTCCCAAGTTCATGCCATTCTCCTGCCTCAGCCTCCTGAGCAGCTGGGACTACAGGTGCCCGCCACCACACCCAGCTAATTTTTTGTATTTTTAGTAGAGCTGGGGTTTCACCATGTTAGCCAGGATGGTCTCGATCTCCTGACCTTGTGATCCACCCACGTCGACCTCCCAAAGTGCTGGGATTACAGGCGTGAGCCACCGCGCCTGGCCCCCCTATGTCCCTCATTCTAAATCAAAAGCTAGAAATGATTAAGCTTGGTGAGGAAGACATGGCACAAGCTGAGATAGGCCCAAAGCTAGGCCTCTTTTGCCAAATAGACGGCCAAGTTGTGAATGTAAAGAAGAAGTTCTTGAACCAAATGAAAAGTGCTACCCCAGTGAACACCCAAAGGATTAGAAAGTGAAACAGCCTTATTGTTCATATGGAGAAAGTTTGAGTGATCTGGATAGAAGACCAATCTGGCCACAACAGTCCCTTAAGCCAAAGCCCAATCCAGAGCAAGGCCCTGACTCACTTCAATTCTGTGAAGGCTGAGAGAGGTGAGGAAACTGCAGAAGAAAAATCTGAAGCTAACAGAGGGTGGTTCATGAGGTTTAAGGAAAGAAACCGTCTCTGTAACATAAAAGTGCAAGGTGAAGCAGCAGATGTGGGAGCCGCAGCAAGGTGTCCAGGAGATCTGGCTCTGACCATTGATGAAGGTGGCGACACTCAAAACAGATTTTCAACGTAGATCAAAACAGTCTTTTCTTGGGAGGAGATGCCATTTAGGACTTTCATAGTTAAAGAGATTTTTTTTTCTGTACTTGAATTTACTTTCCAAAAATCTCTTGGAAAAATTATAATTTCATAATAAAACAGGGTTTCTTTTTCTTTTTCTTTTTCTTTTTTTTTTGACAGGGTCTCACTTTGTCGCCCAGGCTGGAGTGCAGTGGGGCAATCTCGGCTTACTGCAACCTCCACCTCCTGGGCTCAAGCAATTCTCCTGCCTCAGCCTCCCAAGTAGCTGGGATTACAGGTGTGTGCCACCAAGCCTGGCTAAGTTTTGTATTTTTAGTACAGATAGGGTTTCGCCATGTTGGTCAGGCTGGTCTTGAACTCTGGACCTCAGGCGATCTGCCTACCTTGGCCTCCCAAAGGGCTGGGATGACAGGCATGAGCCACCGCACCCAGCCCATAATAAAACTATATTAAAAAATAAAACATAGCAGAAAATTAATGACCTTCTGGGATATTCTAAGACCTCAGAAAGTAAAACACCTGCTTCTGAGAGATCATTCTTGCTCATAAAAGTCGCCAGGAGGCCAGGTGCAGTGGCTCATGCCTGTAATCCCAGCACTTTGGGTGGCTGAGGCGGGGGGATCACGAGGTCAGGAGATCGAGACCATCCTGGCTAACACGGTGAAACCCCGTCTCTACTAAGAATACAAAAAAAATAGCCGGGCATGGTGGCGGGTGCCTGTAGTCCCAACTACTTGGGAGGCTGAGGCAGGAGAATGGTGTGAACCCGGGAGGCGGAGCTGGCAGTGAGCCGAGATCGTGCCACTGCACTCTAGCCTGGGTGACAGAGCGTGACTCCGTCTCAAAAAAAAAAAAAGTCCCCAGGAGTCCTAAGAACCATCCACCAGTTACAGCAATGGAAGTTGAAAGAGGTTAAATAACTTACCCAAGGTCACGTATATAGAAAGAAGCAAAGGTGAACCCAAATTCAGGCATAGTGACTACACTACATTAATACCCGATTCTTCTGTTATGTACTTTATTATTATTACCATTACTCCTATTACTACCACTACTACTACTACTGCTACCACTATTACTATTATTATTAGGATGTAACATGTTGTAATATATTTTACCAATTATTTAAAAACCATTCTAACAAAGCCACTTACTCAATTTTATTTCTCAATATGTTTTCGTTTTTAATCAAATCTCGTTACCCAAAGTCATGTATATAGTAAGCACAGGCAAATGTGTTTTCAGTGCTGTGACTGCAAAGTTTATGTTCCTATCCTATACGTTATTAGTTTTACCATTACTGCTTCTACTACAATGATGATGGTGATTATTAGGTTATGCCACATCATATTACATTCTAGCAATTACTTTTAAAACATTCTAGCAAAACCACACCACTCAATTTTCTTTCTTTCTAATTTTTTGTTTTTAATGGACTCTTCATCTTTGACCCTGGTAGAGGGATGTTTTCAGTTACAAAGCATTTAGGTTGCACAACCCATTAGTTTGAGTAAGTTGCATAGTAACTTTGGGCGACACTAGCGGGGAAGCTCTATGTCTGGGTCGGCACATGTGTGTT
The DNA here is from genome assembly GCF_029281585.2 of Gorilla gorilla gorilla. Lineage (NCBI taxonomy): Eukaryota > Metazoa > Chordata > Mammalia > Primates > Hominidae > Gorilla > Gorilla gorilla. Next base: position 147,925,997 of record NC_073230.2, read on the forward strand.
TGGGGTGGGGTTAATTGTGAATTAAACATCACCATGTCTTCTGGGTTTCCATCTGATGTGTAAAGGACTTGGATGCCCATAAAGCAGTCTAGTGTCATTTGCAATTAGACTTAGATTAGTCATAAACGTTCATTGCAAACTTTAGTGCAGAAAAAAGTTTTAAAAAAGTATAATTGATATGCGAAGAGAGAGGAGGAAATAGTATGACATAAAATGCTCAGGGCTGGGCACAGTGGCTCATGCCTGTAATCCCAGCACTTTGGGAGGCCAAGGCTGGAGGATCACTTGAGGACAGGAGTTCGAAACCAGCCTGGCCAACATGGTGAAACCCCGTCTCCACTAAAAAACTATACAAAAAGTAGCGGGGCGTGGTGGCGCGCTCCTATAATCCCAGCTATTTGGAAGGCTAAGGCTGGAGAATCTCTTGAACCC